>NC_072402.2:642500-963750 GCF_028858775.2 Pan troglodytes | reverse complement strand
GCAGCCTTTTGAGTCTGACTCCACAGCATTCTGGTGAGATGCTGCATGCGTGAGTGGTTTCTCAGATGTAAAGTATAGGGTATTCTTACAAAATGTTCTTTTTTGCATTTTCAAAGAAAGAGCAGCTCAAAATTTCTACATTGCTCTGAGAGAAGTGGTATCAGTCCTCACTGCGATGAAGTGCAGGGCTATGGAGTGAGACAACACAACCTGTGGCGTCAGGAACGATGGACCTGAACTCCGCCTTTGCCGATGATCAGCAACGGCTGGGGATGAGACGCCAGCTCTGCGTGTGCTGGCCTCCCGAGCGGTGGTGAGATCCAGAGACAGAGTGTCTGAAGTAAGCTACCCTTTTAATACTATCTGCACCTTTCTAACTACAGATACAAAAGGGGGCATGTTTATAAGTTATGGCCATGCTAGTTTTTATTTCACTTGAGTCCATACAAAAAGCACCTGTTTTATAAAAACAGCAGAAATGATGCTAACAGTTAACACCAGAGAAAGCTAACGGGAAGAACGTGGGCCTGGGGTCCCACCATCCTTGCCACGCAAACATCCACCAGTGCCTCATCCACCTCACACTGTTCTGAGCACACGAGGCTGGATAACCACCGTGAAGATCTCTGGAGGTGGGAGCGATGCTCACTGCCCCGTTCTTAGTGCACGTAAGACTCACACTCCCACACGTGGTATTTCCTTTACTGCACATTATTTGACGCTATCATGAAAAGAAAACCAGCAAGTGAAATCCAATCTGTCCGTAAAGGGTGGGAATCCTGTTCACTGTAAGTCATCCCGTCTCCTCTAATAGAGGCTAGCTGTACTTTGTTTTTAGAATGGCCTAAACTACTTTTCTAAGTACCAAGAAGTTACATATTCATTCATGCCAACTACTTAAAATATTTCACTGCAAATAAGTGATTTTTATCAGGCAAGTAATATGTAATGATTCCCCTAAAAATAACAACTTTCTAATAGTGCTTTTTCTAAACAGAACATAATGACTGCAAAATAATTTAAAAAAAATGTAACCCCAAAAATGTCACCTTAACTGTTAAGATCCCCAACCAGCCTCTATCTATTCTCAACATTACCACCATATAATTTCTGGATTTCTCAGTTTAATCACTTCTGGGGGAAAAACCCAGACTACCTCTATATGATCACTAACTAAGCAAATTTCCAGTAACAAGTCAAGGCTTTGTAACCTGGCTGGGTGCAGTGGCTCATGCCTGTAATCCCGATACTTTGGGAAGCTGAGGCAGGACTGTTTGAGTCTAGGAGTTCAAGACCAGCCTGGACAATATTGTGAGACCCTGTCTCTACAAAATAAATTTTTGTTAAATTAGCCGGGTGTGGTGGTGCACATCTGTAGTCCCAGCTACTTGGGACTCTGAAGGTTGAGGTGTTGAAGACCGCTTGAGCCCGGGAGGTTGAGGCTGCTATGACTGTGCCACTGCACTCCAGCCTGGGCTGACCCTTTCTCAAAAAAAAGAAAAAAGACTTTCTAACTTCCTGCGCCTTCTCAAATAGTCTGGCTCCTGAAGAAAACACTTACCAGGCCTGCATGACTCTTCGATGCTCAGGGCACATGCCCGACCAAAGACAACCAGGTCCAAGAGCGAGTTTGCCCCAAGGCGGTTGGCACCATGTACCGAGGCACAGGCGGCCTCCCCACAGGCGTACAGGCCGGGCACAATCTGATCCTGGCCATTCACGTGCCTCAGGACCTGTGGAAAGGAAGATTTCAGGTGAAATGTCAAGGTGCCCATGCCTCCACCAGCCCACCTTCCCCAACAGGGTGTCTGTGCTGCAGGTCAGAGAGAGAGGGAAGTAGGCCCGGCGTGGTGGCTCACGCCTGTAATCTCAGCACTTTGGGAGGCTGAGGCGGGTGATCACCTGAGGTCAGGGGTTCAAGACCTGTCTGGCTAACATGGTGAAACCCCATCTCTACTAAAAATACAAAAATTAGCAGGGCATAATGGCGGGTGCCTGTAATCCCAACTACTAGGGAGGCTGAGGCGGAAAAATCACTTGAACCTGGGAGGCAGAGGTTGCAGTGAGCCGAGATCGCACCACTGCTCTCCAGCCGAAGCAACAGAGTGAGACTGCATCTCCAAGAAAAAAAAAGAGGGAAGTAAAGACCGTATCTAAGAGGGAAGTAAGGACCATAGCTACTCTTCTTCAGAGGGAAGCTTCCGAAGGTATCCCCCAGTTTCCCCTCTGCCCCTGAGCACCTGCTGTTACAAGCAGGTCAGAGGACCTCCAATGTCAGCATCTGCGACTGTCCCCCGTGTCCCATGTTCCCGGGGCCCTCACCACCTGTGCTCCGGCTCAGACCCAGGAGCACGGCAGGTGGAGAAACATCAGCAGGGGAGACTGATGTTCCAGACTGTTCTACCCCGTTCACCTCTTCGTCTATGCAGGGAGAGCAACAGCTTCCACCCACCTCGCCCAACAAGGAGCCTAAGTGACTGACAAGCTCTGTGTGAACCACAAACCACTCAAAGGAATGAATTATAAAGATCCCTCGATGTGTAAGATCATTAGAAATAACACAAGATCATATAGGAAAGTAATTACAAAATGGAAAAAGCTGCAAATGATGTATCTCTGACAATTTACTGAGGAGGAATAAATTATTAAGCCCCCTCCATCCTCCGGTAATAGAAATTTAAAGTGCAATCTAGAAAACAATACAGTACTTTCTTGAAGGAAACATCTGTCTTTTCCTGTAAGATCTAAAGAGACAACTGCGAGGTGGGCCCCGTCATCCCAGCCTTCTTTCCAGCTGTGGGGGAGGAGCCAGCACCATCACCTGCCCCTTGTAGTTGGTGGGAATGCCGCCCATGTTATAATGCACGGTGGGGAGGACAGGGATCGGCTCCTTCGTGACGTCCACGCCAGCGAAGATCATGGCTGTCTCTGAAATGCCAGGCAGGCGCGTGGCCAGCTGCTCTGGAGGTAGGTGGTGCAGCTGCAGGTAGACGTGATCTTTCTCAGGGCCACAGCCTCTGGTAAGACAGAACACCATCACATACGGCAGAGAACGGCAACGGCAGGAGACCTGAGAATACATCATCTTGGAAGTGTGTGAGTTTCAACATGTTTTGATACTGAGGAAAATCTCCCCTCATGTATGGTCACCCTCTCATCAAATCTTTTCTAAGCATCTACTGTGTGCCAGGGACAATCCCAGGTGCTGGGACACAGCTGAGAACCAGAACAAAAACTCTGCCCTCACTAAACTCACGCTCGTCTCAGGGATCACAGCCTGCTGCAGCTGTCCTTGGTAAGTGCATTAGAAAGGCCTCTATGCCAAATACAGTCGTCCCTGCGTATCCGTGGCAGGTTGGGTCCAGGACCCCCACGGATACCAAAATCCGTGGATGCTCAAGTCCCTAATATAAAATGGGAGAGTATTTGCATATAACCTATGCACATCCTCCTCTATACTTTAAATCATCCTCATTTCAAGTTTTACGTTTAAGTTTTACGGCAACTCCAGGATGACTCATAGTACCTAATACAATGTAAATGCTACGTAAATAGCTGTTACACTGTATTGTTAAGGGAACAATGACAAGGAAAAAAAGTCTGCATATTTGTAAGGATGCAATTTTATTTTCAATACATAGTTGGCTGAAACCACACATGTGGAACCGATGGGTACGGAGGGCCACCATATTCCAAAAAACCATTTGACTTCTCTGTTTTGTTTTTTTTTTTTTTTTTTGAGACAGAGTGTTGCTCTGTCGCCCAGGCTGGAGTGCAGTGGTGTGATCTCAGCTCACTGCAAGCTCCGCCTCCCAGGTTCACGCCATTCTCCTGCCTCAGCCTCCCGAGTAGCTGGGACTACAGGCACCTGCCCCCATGCCCGGCTAATTTTTTGTATTTTTAGTAGAGACAGGGTTTCACCGTGTTAGCCAGGATGGTCTCGATCTCCTGACCTCCTGATCCACCCGCTTCAGCCTCCCAAAGTGCTGGGATTACAGGCGTGAGCCACTGCGCCCCACCTGACTTCTCTGTTTTTTTAAATTTAAAAATGTAAAACCTCTAAAGGCCATACCAGCAGATATTTAGCAAGTGTCATTACATTAAAGAATACGGTCAGGCAATGAAAGAGCTGCAAATTGTTTTACTGAAAGCCAAATAACCCACACACTTTGAAAGCTGCCAAAAAACATCTGTGGGTATCAGACACAACACCCAAGGCTCACATGCTGACTTCAGGTTGGGTGTGTGTCTCTCTCTCCCATACTCCATCACATACTCACACACACTAAGAGAAACTCTGTTTCACAGATTTGAGAAAGAAACTGGCTAAAATTTTCAAAATGTAGGTCTTTAGAAAAATATCACAGACTAACAGACGCCTGCCGGCAGCTGAGAGAGGTGGCTGTGCACATGCACCTGCACACGAAGGTGAGGGCGAGCGGTGCTAAAACTCACAGAAGCAATCCCGGCCCGTGTGCCCGCTCAGACAGTGCTGGTGGTAAATCACACGCACCTTCCTTCTCGGATCTCCAGAGTCATCGACCGAGACACCACATCTCTAGACGCCAGGTCCTTCGCGACAGGGGCGTATCGCTCCATAAACCTTTCGCCTTGACTGTTAATGAGAATGCCTCCCTCTCCACGACATCCTTCCGTAATGAGACAACCAGCACCATATATGCCTGCCAAAAACCACACATATTTACTACCTAACAATTGCTAGATCTCTATTTCAAATGCATTATTTTTTTCAAGATATTTTTTGGGGGAAAGAGGAAAAAGATAAGCAGAAGGCATTATATGCAAAACTGCACAGCAAGACAGTTAAGATACAGTAGAAAGTCTGGATAACAAAAAGCACTGACAAGGCTGACAGCTGCAGCAGAGGCTGGGGCAGAGCGGCGTCCCCAGCGAGGAGAAAGGCCGGCCCACAGACCTCTGGCCAATATTCTGATTACAGCCCAGCGTACATTGGATGCCTCAAATTTTGTTTTAATTTTTGAACATTCTTTTGCACTATGATACTGTGGTGACTAGTTAAGAATACTAGCTTGAAGAATTCATATCTAAATTATCCAAACAGTGGCAAGGACAGTAATAATGATTATTTTAGTTAATCTTTACACTGCACTTGCTATGGGCAGTTCTAGCTGCTTTCCACATATTAAACTCATTTAAGTCTTACAACAACTCTGGGTAGTACGACCCCCTTTCTCAGTGACAAGCAAATTAACACTTGGTAACATCCAGTCATGCAGCTGAGGACAGAGCTCAAACCCAAACCTGGGTAGTCCGGTGGTCTGTGCTCCAAACAGCGGCTCTGTGACTCCTCAGCGCGATGAGAAACAGGGCATGCCAAGCTCTCGAATTTTAACAAAGGAGATCAAAAACCCTAAACTAAATGTATTTCGAAAGCTACAATTTTTATTAGTATACAAAAAGGGCAATCTTGCTTTTAAAAAAAGAATGTGATTCTTGCCTGTCTTTTGATTTTCTAAGTTTCAATGCTCTTTTTTCTGTGGTTACTTCTCACATACTGAAGACAAAGCATGAGAAGTGGAGCTCTAAGCAAATTACAGAGGGAATTCAGGGGCTCAGTGACATTTTATTCATTAAAAACAGTAATAAAAAATACAACAGGCCGGGTGCAGTGGCTCATGGCTATAATCCCAGGACCCTGAGGGGCCGAGGCAGGAGGATGGCCTAAGCCCTGGAGTTTGAGACCAGCCTGGGCAAAACGGTGACATCCCGTCTCTACCAAAAACGAAAAAACCCTCGAAAATTAGCTGGGCATGGTAACACATGCCTGTAGTCCCAGCTGTTTGGGAGGCTGAGGTGGAAGGATCGTTTGAGCCTGGGAGACAAAGGCTGCAGTGAGTCAAGATTGCTCCACTGCACTCCAGCCTGGGCAACAGAGCAAGACCCCATCTCTAAACAAATAAAAAAAAAAAACCTACAACAAATTCATTTCTTATTTTCATCCCTTCCAGGGATCAGAAAGCTGACACTGACAGAGAAAGAGAAGACACAGGTCTGGTTCTTTGGCACCACTTCAGGGGTCTCCATCGTACACAGGTCAGAAAAGCAACCCAGAAAAGTCCAGGACGAGTCACCTCAAACAAGAGGCACATGTGTGTGTGTCTGTCTCTGACTCATTTTGAAGAACCTCCTCCAAACTCAAGACTTCAACTGTCATTTCTCAGTTAATGTCTCCGAATTGCACATTCGTAACCTCAACCGTCAGACGTCCCCAAGACGAGCTCATCTTCCCCACGACAAGCTCCCTCAGTGGTCACGTGGGCTGAGCCCAGCGCCCAACGTCACATGGGGTTCTGTCACGGCTGCGTCCTAACTTTACATCCCATTGTCACGGAAGCTCCATGTTCTCCTACAAAGCTGAAGTCTGCCTGTGCTGCTTCTCGGTTCCACGGCATTCTCCCAGCTCTCAGAATGTTCACTCAGTAAACCCTGGTGGAGACCCTACCATGTGCTGGGCATGGAGCACCACAGCTAATGAGAAGACCTGCCTGCCCGAGGAGCTGACGACCTCGTTGCGAAGAGGGACACTGAACAATCCCTGCTTTACTTTTTTTTTTTTTTTGAGACGGAGTCTTACTCTGTTGCCCAGGCTGGAGTGCAGTGGCGCGATCTCGGCTCACTGCAACCTCTGCCTCCCAGGTTCAAGCATTCCTCCCACCCCAGCCTCCCAAGTACCTGGGATTACAGGTACACGCCATCACGCCCAGCTGATTTTTGTATTTTTAGTAGAGACGAGGTGTCACCATATTGGTCAGGCTGGTCTCGAACTCCTGACCTCAGGTGATCCGCCCGCCTTGGCCTCCTAAAGTGCTGGGACTACAGGAGTGAGCCACTGTGCTCGGCCTCAATCCCTGCTTTACTGCTGGCTTAAGTATCACCAAGGCAGGGTTTAGCGCTCTTGAGAAATACATGAGACGGTGGCCCAACTGCCTTAGGGAAAGGGGAGTGTGGGAAAAGTCTCCTTAAGTAAATGACATTGAAGTTAGGACCTGAGAGCTGAGGAAGCTGATCTTCAAAACCATGTTATTACATAAAACTATGGAAGAGCAATGAGTAGGCATCACATGCTTACAAGACACACACGAGCCAAACGCCTGCCGGGCAAGGCGTCCTGCCCTACCTGTGGGGTGGAACTGAACAAACTCGAGGTCCTGGCAAGGAAGGCCTGCCCTGGTGATCATGGCCGTGCCGTCGCCAGTGCTGGTGTGGGCAGACGTGCAGCTGAAGTAGGTGCGCCCGTAGCCTCTGGAAACAACAGAGAGCAGTGACTGCACACAGCGGCCCACATCTGGACCTCCTATCTGGTGAGATCACAGAATGGACACGGCAGCCCCCAGCACCGTCTTCTCAGTGCTGTGCACACACAACCCCCTACTCACACACACTCCACACATATCACTAGGGGCCACGCCAGTGGTGCTGCTACCCTGCACAGGTAGGATAGAAGCCTGGGATCAGAGAAAGGACTTCCATTTGTATTTTATTTTATTTATTTATTTTGAGATAGGATCTAACTCTGTTGCCCAGGCTGGAGTACAGTGGTGCGATCTCGGCTCACAGCAACCTCCAGCTCCCAGGTTCAAGTGATTCTTCCGCCTCAGCCTCCTGAGTAGCTGGGATTACAGTGTGCACCACCACGCCCAGTCAATTTTTGTATTTTTAGTAGAGATGGGGTTTCACCATGTTGGCCAGGCTGGTCTCGAACTCCTGACCTCAAGTGATCCTCCCACTTTGGCCTCCCAAAGTGCTGGGATTACAGGCATGAGCCACTGCGCACCTGGCCCTATTTGTATTTTAGCTTTGTGCTGTTCAAAAGGTTTCCCCAATAAGCATATACTACTTTTATAATGAAAATTTTAAAATTTTTATGGATTTTTTCTCCCCCAGATTTACTGAGGTATGATTGATGAATTAAAAAAAAAACTGTATATATTTATGGTGTACAGCGTGATGATTTATTTTGTGAAATGATGACACAATCAAGTTAATACACATCTATCACCTCATACAATTATCATTTTTTTGGAGATACAGACGCCTAACTCTACTATCTTCGCAAATTTCAAGTTATAATATTAACGATAGCCACCATGCTGTATAATATTAACTCTAGCCACCATGCTGTATAATGTTAACTCTAGCCACCATGCTGTATAATATTAACGATAGCCACCATGCTGTATATTAACTCTGGCCACCGTGCTGTATAATGTTAACTCTGGCCACCATGCTGTATAATGTTAACTCTAGCCACCATGCTGTATAACGTTAACTCTAGCCACCATGCTGTATAATATTAACGATAGCCACCATGCTGTATATTAACTCTAGCCACCATGCTGTATAATATTAACAATAGCCACCATGCTGTATATTAACTCTAGCCACCGGGCTGTATAATGTTAACTCTGGCCACCATGCTGTATAATGTTAACTCTGGCCACCATGCTGTATAATGTTAACTCTAGCCACCATGCTGTATAATGTTAACTCTGGCCACCATGCTGTATAATGTTAACTCTAGCCACCATGCTGTATAATATTAACGATAGCCACCATGCTGTATATTAACTCTAGCCACCGTGTTGTATAATGTTAACTCTAGCCACCATGCTGTATAATATTAACTCTAGCCACCATGCTGTATAATGTTAACTCTAGCCACCATGCTGTATAATATTAACTCTAGCCACCATGCTGTATAATGTTAACTCTGGCCACCATGCTGTATAATGTTAACTCTGGCCACCATGCTGTATAATGTTAACTCTGGCCACCATGCTGTATAATGTTAACTATAGCCACCATGTTGTATATTAGACCTTCAGAACTTCACCTTGTAACGGGAAGTTACACCTTTAATCAGCATCGCCACAGTCTGCATTCCCCCAGCCCCTGGCAACCACTGTCCTACTCTGTTTCTGTGAGTTGTGACTGTTTTAGATTCCACATGAGTGACATGCAGTATCTGTCTTTCTGTGCCTGGCTCGTTTCACTTAACATAATGACTTTGGGTTCATCCACGTTGTCACACATGACAGGATTTCCTTCGTTTTCATAGCCGAATAATATTCAGTTGTGTATACACACCACATTGTCATTAAACACCAACACATATTTAGGTTGTTTCCATATCTCGGGTATTGTGAATAATGCTGCAATGAACATAGGGTCCAGGTGTCTCTTTGAGCTTCTGATTTCATGCCCTTTGGATATACACCCAGAAATGGGGTTGCTGGAGCACATGGTAGTCCTATGAATTTTGAGGAACCTCCAGAGTTTTCCGTAATAGTTGTACTAATTTACATTCCCACCAACAGCACACAGGGTTCCCTTTTCTCCACATCCTCACCAACACTTGGTCTCTTTTGTCCTCTTGGTAATAGTCATTCTAACTGGAGCGAGATGAGATGATATCTCATTGGGGTTTTAATTTGCATTTCTCTGGTGCTTAGTGACGTTGAGCATTTTTTCATACATCAATTGGCCATTTGTATGTCTTCTCTAGAAAAATATCTATTCAAGTCCTTTGCCCATTTTTAGTAGGGTTGTTTTTTAGTAGGGTTTAGTAGGTTGTTTTTAGTAGGGGTTTTTTTTTTTTTTGCTATTTTAGATAGTAAGATATTATTACACATATGGTTTGGAAAATATTTTTTCCCAACCTGTAGTTTTGCTGATTTTTTGTTTGGCTGTACTGACACTTTTTAACTTTTAAAATGGTTAAAGTAACTGACAGTGTATAAAATTAAAGTTACTTATTTTCATTATGTGGAGAAGAAGGACTTATCCACCCGAGGAATCAGTATCAATACAGTACCCACTAAAACAAGAGAGATTTTGCCAGAAAACCCCATGTGACTCTTTGGGCCACAGTTCCCTCATCTAAAATTGGGAGAGGTAAGCTGTGAACCTGATGGCAGCCACTACCGTCTACTGAGGACCATGCTTTCTCACCCTGAGGCAGGTGCTCCTGTCCTCACCCTTTATAGGTGAGGAACCACGGCTGGGAAAGGCCATCACCCTCACACGGTTATATCAAGGCCTGTGTCTAAACCGTTATTCTACAATGCCTCTATTTTCATTAAAATAAAGAAACTCTAAATGAAATTTATTCATTTTTACAAACAAAATAAAGTAGAAATGAGATTCCTACCCTGTGGCAACAACAGTGTTCTTTGCTCTTATGCGATGGATGGACCCGTCCTCTATGCACAGTGCGATGACACCACGGCACTCCCCGTTCTCCATCAGGAGATCCAAGGCAAAATACTCCACAAAATAGCTGGTATCATATCGCAGAGACTAAAAGAAAGGAAAAAAAAGGGCAAGAAGTGTTAAGCCAAACTTTAAGGTTTTAAGGTGGTATCTGCTCATGTGAACGGGTGAAAGAACTTGATCCAAATGGACCAGGGAAATCCAAGGAGATCAGCAACAGTGTCAGTGAACAGAGCCCGAGAGGCATTCCACGCCGAGCAGTACAGACAAGGCAGGTGCGCTAGAGAACGCAGCAGCAACAGCTCCTATTTTGGTGACACATTTCCTACTTCTACACAACCCGAAGAGGCACTCCACACTGTCTGGTGGCCGCATGCAGCTCCACTCAGAGTCTGGTGCCAGAGTGAGGTCCGCAGACCATGCAGTCACAGCCCAGATGGGAGCTACTGGCAACACATAACCACTTAATTAATTAAAATAAATCAAAACGTTCATCTCTTTAGCTACACCAGCCACATTAGCAACAGCCCCATGTGGCTGGCAGCTACCAAAGCGGACGGTTGCAGACGAGCAGATTCCGGCACCGCAGAAAGGTAGGCGCCGGACAGCGCTGCCCGCCTGGACCTGCCGTTCCCTCAGCCAGCGCAAGTTGCTCTCGTAAGCCTGGGCCAGCTCCCCACATGACAGCTCCTGCTCTGGACGGAGCCGCCGTCTCCTCCCACCACACACTTGTCAATGCACTCAGCCACAGAGAAGTCACTGGTGTTCTAACAACCTGCAAATTAATGATCCGTCCCCATGCATCAGAAAACAACAAAGTTCAGAATATTGATTACTCTGAATCAATACCGTTCAGAATATTATTTGGCCATGCCAAAGTTGACCCTGATTACCCAGTAACTATTGTCACCTCAAGTCTTTGTTCAGTGTTAACAGTTAATATTAAAACAATCCATGGCCGGGTGTGGTGGCTCACGCCTGCAATCCCAGCAGTTTGGGAGGCCAAGGCAGGTGGACTGCCTGAGCTCAGGAGTTCGGGACCAGCCTGGGCAACATGGGAAACCCTGTCTCTACTAAAATACAAAAAATTAGCCAGGCATGGTGGCGTGCGCCTGTAGTCCCAGCTACTTGGGAGGCTGAGGCAGGAGAATCACTTGAATCCAGGAGGTGGAAGTAGCAGTGAGCTGAGATCGTGCTACTGCACTCCAGCCTGGGTGACAGAGTGAGACTCCGTCTCAAAAACAAAACAAAACAAAACAAAACAAACAAAACCAATCCATTCAGGAACTCAGAGGTGGTAAAAGAGACTTAAAATACTTGTTCTTTTTTTGAGATGGAGTCTCGTTCTGTTGCCCAGGCTGGAGTGCAGGGGTGCGATCTCGGCTCACTGCAAGTTCCGCCTCCTGGGTTCACGCCATTCTCCTGCCTCAGCCTCCCAAGCAGCTGGGACTACAGGTGCCTGCCACCATGCCTGGCTAATTTTTTTGTATTTTTAGTAGAGACGGGGTTTCACAGTGTTAGGCAAGATGGCCTCAAACTCCTGACCTTGTGATCTGCCCGCCTCGGCCTCACAAAGTGCTGGGATTACAGGCGTGAGCCACCGCACCCAGCCTGTTCTTTTTCTTTTTTTGAGACAGGGTCTCCTGTTGCCCAGGCTGGAGTGCAGTGGTACGAACATGGCTCACTGTAGCCTCAACCTCCTGGTCTCAAGTGATCCAGGAGCCTCAGCCTCCTGAGTAACTGGGATTACAAGCATGTACCACCATGCCCAGCTAATTTTTAAACTTTTTGTAGAGACAGGGTCTTGCTATGTTGTCCAGGCTGGTCTCAAACTTCTGGTCTCAAGTGATCCTCCTGCCTTGGCCTCCTAAAGTGCTGGGATTACAGACCTGAGCCACTGTGCCTGGCCTGCTTGCTCTGTTGTTGTATGTTGAGTGGCACATATCCCAAGTTAAAACCTGGTATATAAGATTATCGATTCAACTTTCTGACATAGATGCAAGAAGTCACACACTGCCTTAGGGACAGCTCAAGGCACACGTCTGGTCCTGTCACATCCACAGTCGCTGCATGCGCCCCACGCTGCTGTTCTCTGTTGCTTTTTACGTAATCTCTGGCTGACTCACTGGGCACGCTAACCCATTCCCCGCTGTCACCATAAGCCCCAGCACTACGTGTCCTGTCTCAGGTGGACGGGGGCGGCCTTACCCTTCCATATAAGGTGTGCAATAGCGAGTGGCCAGTCCGATCAGCCACACAGCAGCACCGATGGGCCTGCCCGCCCTTTCCAAACTTGAGGCTCTGTCCACCAAATGCACGCTGATAAATCTTCCCATCTTCAGTTCTGCTAAACGGCATGCCATAATTTTCTAGCTGTGAAAGATAAAAACAAACAAAAACCTTAATACCTTAAAGGAGTCAAGATATTCACAGCTAATCTACACTAAACAAGTTTAACACAAATCTGCAAACCCAAAGTAACCTATTTTACGAAAATGTCAACACTTCATCAAAGAGAAGTTTTCTTGTTACATATAATGCATACTTCATAACGGAAAAAGACTCTTCTTGTGAGCTTTGCTCATCACCATTCTTTCGGCTGCCACATCCGCCTCAGTTGCTTACATTTTTTTCCAGGACTCTTTTGTACTAGAAACAGACCACGAGAACACCCAGAGCCTCCTGCCCTTCACCTCGACCACGGCGGCGGGGGCCTGCTCCGTCATGTAGTGGATGGCATCCTGGTCCCCCAGCCAGTCGGAGCCCTTCACGGTGTCGTAGAAATGCCACCTCCAGTTGTCCTCCTCCATGTTCCCCAGAGCAGCATTGATTCCTCCCTGGAAACACCAACCACTCCTTACAAGCCACAAACAAGAGCGCCAACTTTGTCTTCCAGGCCCAAATCCACCCGCTGGGGGATTCAGAGAAAGCCAACTACTCACACAGTGACTCCCAGTGAGGGCTGACCTCAGCAGAGGAGCAGCGAGACCCGACAGATTCCAGATCACAACCCCTCCCCGACTCGCCCAGTGATTCCATCCCTTAGCCTCAGTCTCCTCATCTGCGTGGTGGAGACACAGGGAACTCCAGGAAGGGCTGACTGGAGCAGTGAGTGAAAGGCTACCTGTAATATGCTTATAACCTAACCTATCTGGCACAGAAAAGGTACTCAACAAATCTTTCCAGATAATTTTATTAACAAATCTTCCCAATGGCATTTACGGGCATGTGTTAAAGACTAGAAGTGCTTCCTGCCAAGTAATAAACTCCACACTCAGAGTCGCACTCCCCTGTACCCCAGCTTCCTTTGGCTGTGTGTGCCCACCACTGTCTTACCCCTCAGAGAGTCCCAGAAGACAGAAGCACAGGGACAAATGAAACCCTTGCCCTTTTCTTCCCCAACCTAAATTCTGATTCCTCCTCTTTAGGGGATCTCCTTTTCTTAAGGTGTTGGGGTGGCGGGGGTGGGTGGGGAAGGTAGTAGGCAAGATGGTCAGAGAAAACCCAAGTGTGACTGGAGTCTGAATTAGGAGTGACAACAAGTCTCCCGCCCTTCAAAGTCCCCAGGGAAGAGGCTCCAGGGAGAGACCCCTGAGAGGGTGAGCTGAGTAAGGCACAGCAAGAGGCCATGTGGCTGGAGCAGGGGGAGGAGGCAGGGGGCTGCCCAGGTAGAAAGTGCGAGGCTGCGCGGGACCTGCACGGAGTGGGAGCACAGTGGGGCACCTTTCTCTTACCTGCGCTGCAACAGTGTGTGACCTGGTAGGAAACAGCTTGGTAACACATGCTGTATTAAACCCTGCCTCAGAAAGGCCAAATGCAGCTCGCAAGCCTGCCCCTCCAGCGCCTACCACCACTGCATCAAATTCATGATCCACTACTGGATACTGAGCAGAAATCTGGAAAAGAAAAATTCACCTGTCAATCACATGTTCCACTATGCCAAACATGAAGACTCTTGTGACAGTGAAAGAGCTTGACAAAGATAAAAGGAGCAACTGCTGGGCACACAGGGCCTCCATCCTGTCCTGGGGCTGAGCCCTGAACAGTTCGGGGAGAGGTGGGCACATTCGCACCTGGAGAAGGGACTGACAATCAGATTCTATGAATGGTAGAGGGTCTATCCCATGGGGTCAGACTGAGGACCACAACTCTACTTCAGGGCCATGCCTATGCTAATGCCTGAGAAGGTGCCAAGGAGTATTCAGTCGCTATTGTGGGCTTATAAGAAAACAACTTCTCAGCAAGTTTCAGTTTCTCAACAGAGAATAGGCTCACTAAATACAAAGCAACCCACACCCGAGGGGCCCCACCATCCTATTTTCAGTAGGATTTTATCATCTATCACAGCAGATACTGTTCACTGGCCCCACCGTCCTATTTTCAGTAGGAATTTTATCATCTATCACAGCAGACACTGTTCATTTTATTTTATTGCTTTACTTGATCTAAATTTAAATCTAGTTTATAGATACATAAGAGATACAAGTAAAAATGTAAACATCTATGTTTATATTTGTACTTGCAATTAAGTATTATTACACTGAAAATAATTTCAGCATGCATTGGATACCTATGAGAAATTTTTCCCTTATGTCTATGACTCATATGAAAACAAACTGGTATAGATCCTTACCCCCTAAGCCAAAAAAATCATTTATAATGGAACAAAAAGCATGAACTTACGGAATCTGAAACTTTAGCAGATGCCCTCTTGTTCCCATCAACAGTGAAGTGAAAACCTCGGGTTCCTGTTTGCAACACTGCTGGCCACTGGAGACACAGAAGACACAGATCCAGAGGGTTAGTGTCCTGAAGGAACAAATGCTGTGGGGGATAGTAATTTCCCCTTGCAAACTGTTCACCTTCTTATGTACCCAGGTGCTCCTGTGCATCCAGAGAGCTCAGCTGGGACCCTCCACTTAACCCTGAAGGCAGCCCAAGGGGCAAGGAAAGACTGAGCCCCCAGGTCCTCGTTTCCACCCTGACTTGGCACTCTAGAAAACCAGGATGAAGCTTGTTTCCAAACAGGATACTCACTGACTCAGATACGAAATGAAAAAGGCACACTTCCTCTGTGAAGTCTTAATGTATGCTACTTAGTGGAGAAGGGGAAAGACGTGTATATTGTATTACTGTATGTGGTATTTTGCAAATAATGAAGCATTTTAACTGGCTCCATCAGAGCCCTTTCCACATTACAGTTCCAATCATCCAGGAGGGCTTGCAGCCAGTTCAAAAGGCACTCAACACTGAATCAGGAGATCTGTATCCTGGAACAGTAAAAGCTGACAGCCCAGAGGGACAAGGTGTCATCCCTTCATCACACAGGAGGATGTCGGATGCACACTCTCCCCTGCCTGGCTGCTGCTGGCTTTTTCCTGGCCAACATCTACAACTTGACACATCTTGCTGCTTAAATTTTCCATCTTAGAAACCTTTACCCAAGAAAACTGGTTTTGGTGTTTAGTTTTTAGTGGCTCTGTGTGAGAGAGGTGACACTGTCCATATGCTAAGGTTGGCCAGCCATTTAGGGGATACGTTTTCCATTCTGCTGGCTACATTTGAGAAGACCACTGAATAGTCTCAGAAATATCATAAAGAATAGTTTTAGGGGCTGGGCACGGTGGCTCATGCCTGTAATCCCAGCATTTTGGGAGGCCAAGGTGGGTGGATCACCTGAAGTCAGGAGTTCAAGACCAGTCTGGCCAACATGGCAAAACCCCATCTCTACTAACAATTAGCTGGGCGTCGTGGCGGGCACCTGTAATCCCAGCTACTTGGGAGGCTGAGGCAGGAGAATCGCTTGAACCCAGGAGGCAGAGGCTGCAGTGAGCCTAGACTGTGCCACTGCACTCCGGCCTCGGCAACAGAGCGAGACAACGTCTCCAAAAAAAAAAAAAAAAGAAAAGAAAAAAAAGCTTTAGGAAATAAATGCAATCAGAAGAGGGGATGTGAGGGATGTCTTCAAATATTTAGAAATACTTGCAATTCAGAAATTACTTATTATGTGGGATAAAAAATTATTCTTCATTTCTCCAATTTCTAGTCTCTGTTTTTATTGGTATAAGCTAATTCAGCTTTTTTCTTTTTTCAGAAAATGAATGAGAAAGAACAAATATTCTTCTACCTTAGTATAATTTTTGCATGGTAAAATCATATTTTAAGAAAGAAGTCTTTGAAATAATTTTAATACAAATGTTCTTGAAAATGTTGTAAAGTGCCCCATTAACATAGTAATAGCACCAATAAGAACAGTATATTATACCATATGTAAGTAGAAACAGTGAGATCACTCAATGTTTATTCGTTCTTTCTAGGATGTTGATGTGGAAGACCCACTGCCCACCCCCTACCACACACACACACAGCTGGCTTAAAACGGGCAGCTACTATAACACAATCTTGAACAAATCATCACGCCATCCCCCTGGGGAAAAGGACACTAACCCTCTGCATCTAAATCTAATCTGGGGCAGATTTTTGAATTTGGAAAGCCCAACTTTAAGCCAATTTCAGTCTTTAGATAAAACTCAAAACTAGTTTTGACACAAAACTAGTCTTTTGTGCCAATTGTTAATTTTTTTAGGAGAAACTATCAAACATTTCCTCTAAGAAAAAAAATGGGGAACACATAACTAAAAGGAATACTTAGACCTTGCTTAACAATACAGAATTTCAGATGACTGAATTAGGAGGTGGAGGGGAAAAGTAAGAAGTGCAGAGACATTCATATCCGAAATCTAGCAAAGGGGTCCTAATCTAATAAAACGCACCTATAAATCATGAGCAAGAAACTAATCTGCATGTACAACCTACACAATCACAAAAGCAGCCAACGAAGAACCTAAAAATGCACGACTGTATCAGGAAGAAGCGGAAGCAGGGTAGTTTAAGTGAACTAAATCCCCTCTCTAGGCAAGAAGTCTAAAACTGATAAAAATGCACCTGCATATCCGCTAAAGAAACAGAGGTATTACAAATGCCAGGAGTCAGTATCAGAAACAGGAATTGCTTTCATGGAAAATGAACTGGGTGAGGGAGGGTATACTCATTGATTCTTTTACAACTGCGTGTAATTATTCTCACTAGAATTTTAGTGTTTATTATTTTAAAAACAGGGATACTTAAAATACAGTTCGGCCGGGCGTGGTGGCTCACACCTGTAATCCCAGCCCTTTGGGAGACCGAGGCGGGCGGATCACGAGGTCAGGAGATGGAGACCATTCTGGCTAACATGGTGAAACCCCGTCTCTACTAAAAATACAAAAAAATTAGCCGGGCATGATGGCAGGTGCCTGTAGTCCCAGCTACTCAGGAGGCTGAGGCGGAGAATGGCGTGAACCCGGGAGGCAGAGCTTGCAGTGAGCCGAGATTGCGCCACTGCACTCCAGCCTGGGTGACAGAGTGAGACTCTGTCTCAAAAAAAAAAAAAAAAAAAAAAAAAAAAAATTCAGTTCACACATGGTTACTGTGCATAGGCTGTGAGCCCTGGTTCTCAAGAGCATCACCAAAGGTTTCAAACATTACCCACAGAATCCTCACTAACCCCACGGAAAGACGGAAGCTCAGAGAGGATTCAAGTCGGCCGGCCTGGCTCTGGATCCTGGACTTGCCCCTATCTAAAGACCCTTGGGAAAAATCTCTGGGACTCCCAACTAATATTAATATCCAGGTTTCATATCAAAAAACAAGTCACAATTTTTCAAATAAATCAGGAAAAACTCATGAAGAATGCAGAATGGAATGCCATTGTTGTTACAATTATCCCAAGAAGCAAAGCAAAAGTTTACTACTATAATGGCCTAAATAATGTATTTCAAGAACACCATTAAACATATTCAGAACAATCCATTCAAAGAAAAGAAATCAATTTGTCCTAGAACAATACATTGGATGTTCATGTTAAGGGATTTGAAAAACTTCACCTGAAGTAAGCAGTTAACCCAGTAACTATTGAAGTTTCTTGGTTTTCTTTTTCCTCTGATTAAACTGCTTTCGAACAGTTTGCAAGCTGTGTCAGTGCACTGGGCCATAAAAAGAAACCAAAAGCAAAATAAGGCTGATAAGTTCGTCACTTGAAAGCAGTTGTAAATACAGAATGATCAAAACACCACAGAACTGGCCAAAATGAGATTAAAAAATTCTCTCTGGACTTTACTGAAATTATCCTCAGCATCTATTTTCCAAACACATTTCTCAGTTGGCTATCACGAATTTCTTTCTTTTTTCTGCTAATTTTTTGATTATGCTGTTCCTTCGTAAACTCCAATTCTTCAGGAAAAAAAGCCTATCTGAAATGCCGATAAATATGCTGCTTGCAGGCAGAATTTCTGTAGGAAAAGCTAACTTCATCAAGATAAAAAGACTTTTACAAAACCCAAGACTAAATTTTGGTTCAATTTTGCTATCTTGCCATCCCGTCTGAGGTGCCTCCGCCGCTGGCAGGGTCTTAGTCTGCAGAAGGAACACCGGGCACCATCTGGGTTGAGGACAAAGGCACTAGCTCTAGCTTTTCTCCAATCACAAGCTACCATTTCCCCTAAAAAGCCCCACTGACCATGGGCTTTCCTTCCTGCTTGTGGACGCCCTCCTAGCAGCTCTTAAAAGCCCAAGATGCGGCAGGGGTCTCTGCTCAGTCAGTACCAACCACAGCAACACACTAGAACGTTTACATGCTTTCTGATGTTGACGGGATGGCTGTATGACTAATCCTCACATTTAACTCAAAGAGATTTTTAATAAGTATTTCAAAAAGGAGAAAATTGCACAATTACAGGCATAATTCAAATCAATATTGCTGAATACCTTGGTTCCTATTGAGATTTTTACTCTGCAATTTAAAATTACTTTGTAATTAAGGAGGTGGGTGGGTAAGTTCATTTAAAAGAACCAAACAACTAAACCTATCCAATTTAGCTTGATTAAATAAAACCCTAGAAGGCCGATTCTTAAGATGCAATCGTAGAGGGCACATTCAGACAAACTCAGAGAGCAAGGGCTCAGGGAAGTATAACCCTGACCACCATCCTGGACTAAGCCGAGCCCGGCCCTCGAGGCACTCAGCGCACAGGCAAGCTCAGGTCCCGGCGTCCTCGCCCGGTCAGTGCGCTGAGCTCTCCGCCTGAGTTTTAAAAACTGGCACAGCTGCTTTTAAAACTGGCACATTTTTGGTGGCATAAGGACCACCAAACACGACCCAAAGTAGAAGCCCTTAACTTACAAGGTCTCGAAGTGGACATGCACAGATTTGCGCTTTCTGGAAAGGCGAACTGCAAGCCTAAGCTCGGGCGCGCCATGCTTCCCACCGGACGCCCACCGGACGCCCACCGGGCCAAGCCCGGCCACTCCTCGCACCCACCCGGGCGGTTTCACCCGCCCCGCTGGCCCCACCCACGGGCTGCGGGCTGCCCCTCAGGACAACCCGCACAGAGGGCGGCAGAGGCCCAGCCCAGCCAGGGCGGCCACCGGCCGCTATCCGCCCGGGTGACCTTGGGCAGACACGACTCCTCCCCGAGTCCACCTGCCAGGCACTGAGGCGAGGGGCTACCTCAGCCCGCGGGGTCCCAGGACCCCAGGCCCGGACCAAGGCGGCGGAGGGGACGCCCAGCAAGCCCGCGGGGTTGTGACCTTCACCCGGACGCGGACTACCTACTAAGGACCGAGCTCCCCGGGCCCCCGAGTCCGCCCCGCGGCTTCCCCTCGCACCGGCCCAGGGCTCTCCCAGCCCCTTCCCGATCCCGGGACAGAGGGCGCGGGGACCCGGCGCCCGCTCCGCTCGGACCCGCTGGGGACCGTCCCGCTCCTACCGCCGCCTCGGCCCCCGCCTGCCCCGCCCCGGTCCGCGGCACGGACTCACCGCCTTGGCCAGCGCCAGGCGCCGAGCGCTCAGCAGCCGCGACAGGCCCCGGACCCGCGACATGTCTGCTGTTGCCGCCGCGCAGTCCCGCCAGCCGCCGCGCAGTCCCGCCAGTCCCTGCGCAGACTGCGCCTGCGCACCACACCGGGGTCGAGCTGGCGGGGGAGGGGGGATACCGCGCCTGCGCACCACGCCGGGGTCGAGCGGGGCTGCAGTGGGGGACATCGCGCCTGCGCACCATGCCACGCCCGAAGCGGGTACTGAGTGGGGGCGCCGCGCCTGCGCAAAGCGGACCCGCGGACGGTGGCGTTAGGGGAACGCTGAGGTCCCGCGCTCCCCCACCGAGGTAGAGCGGGCCCTGTTCCGGGGAGGTGGTGGGCACCAACATTTTTAAAGCCCCGTGGGTGGTTCTCCGGGATCTCCCAGACCGAAGAGCCTGAACGTCCAGACCGCAGGGAATGGGGTTGGAGGGGGGCGCTTGTCCGCGGAGGTGGGCGGGAGCGGCCCGGGGCCTCCGGCCTCTTGTTTATTATACATCCCTTGATTAACTAAACTATTTTGTCATCGTGTGTGTTTGTGGAGGTCACATGTAAACAAACTTAAAGTGACTCTACTTTGTGAAAATGTGAAACTTCGTGTAGGTACTCAGTAAATTAGTAAATTCTTACTAACGTTAGCCCCCAGCCTAGCTATGGAGGGTGCATGCTGAGCCCGAAGCAGAGAGCTCTGTAATCTCCGCATTCATCACCACCACGAGGAGGCCTGAGAAGCTTCTAGCACTGTTTGCACCTTCCCCACATCACCCCTCCCTGCCTTCCTCACAGTCTTCCTTCTGATCAGAAGACCCTTTCCTTCTTTCTCTGCCTGTCGAAATGCTGCTCACTCTTCAAACCCTGGCTCATATGAAAGTGTCCGGTGTGAGCCCACTTTTATCGCGTTGATTCTGTATCTTTGATACAACTGTATGAGGGTTCTCCAGAGACACAACCAATAGAAGGGAGACGTGAGGAATTGGTTTAAAGGTTCAATTGCTAATCTCATCCAAAAACACCCTTACAGACACGCCCAGAAATAATGCTTAACCACGTATCTGAGCACCTCATGGTGCCGTCAAGTTGACAAACAAAATTAACCATCGCAGCAGCCATACATTTAAACATATTTGTACCAGAGAACTTACCTGATTCTACCTGCACTTCAGATGCTTAAGACATGTCTGTTTTCTCCACTTTCCCCAACCAGATTGTGAGTCGCTTTCATCTAAGTTCTTGGTGTTTTTTTCCTTTTTCTTTTTCTTTTTTTTTTTTTTTGGGACGGAGTCTCGTTCTGTCACCAGGCTGGAGTGCAGTGGCGCGACCTCGACTCACTGCAACCTCCACCTCCCAGGTTCAAGCGATTCTCCTGCCTCAGCCTCCCGAGTAGCTGGGACTACAGGTGCGCGCCACCATGCCCGGCTCTGGTCTAGTTTTTTTCTTCTTTGAATCCCGTAGGGCCTCAGTGCTGTGCAGCAAGCACATAGTTAAAACTGAAGAAAAATTTCTTGAATAAAAGTAGTTAACGTTTTTATTCTTTACTTCAAGGTATATCTCCATGAATAACCTAAATGATCCCCCAAACTGGAATATCCGGCCTAATTCCAGGGCGGATGGTGGTGATGGAAGCAGGTGGAATTATGCCCTGTTGGTTCCAATGCTGGGATTGGCTGCTTTTCGTAAGTCATGGTTTTCTTAAAATTCGTGTTTTCCAGGCTGAGAGGGTGGAGCCCCGGTGAGGGAGGCAGCATGGTGTGGGAGCCTGAAGGCCGTGACTTTGGGACCTGCCAGGGACAGCCGAGTTTTATCCCCTGCAGTGAACTGTGGGCAAATCACTTAACCTCTGAGCCTCAGTCTTCCTGTTCACAGGAGATGGATAATCATACTTAACCTCAGCACATTGCAAGGATTAAGTCAGCCAAGGCGTTTAGAAGCATTTTGTGTGGGGTGGGTTTTAATAACTTAGTTCCCTCTCAAGGCTTTGCTGCTCTCAAGTCGGGGAGGAGGTTCCTTATTTCAGGTGCCCTCATAAGGACTGCTGGGGGAACAAAACGGGTGTAAAGGAAACCAGTGGGCTGGGCGTGGTGGCTCACACCTGTAACCCCAGCACTCTGCGAGGCCCAGGTGGGCAGATCGAGTGACCAGCCTGAGCAACACAGCAAAACCCCGTCTCTACAAAAAATACAAAAATTAGCGAGTCGTGGCGGTGCACACCTGTAGTCCCAGCTACTCAGGAGGCTGAGGTGGGAAGATCAGTGGAGCCTGGGAGGTCGAGGCTGCAGTGAGTGGAGATGGCACCACTTGCCCTCCAGCCTGAGCAACAGGGTTAAAAAAAAAAAAAAAAAAAGAAAACCAGTTTTGGAAAACCAGTGATGTTTAATGTTTAGGAAATCAGGCTTTGGGAGACTTCATCCATGAAATCTCTGCTTGGCCTGGCCAGAAATTCTCTCTAGTTTAGATTGACTTGGCACCACTTTGGGGAACTGTCAGTCACATGCAGACTTACATCCCCACCACACAATCAATTCACTGATGCAGAGGAGTGAGTTTTGTGTTTCTTCACATTCCATGCTTCTGGGCTGGCACTTAGGAACATGAGAAACTGAATAATTGAATGGAAGAGAGGCAAGACCGCCCTCTAGTTGTAGCGATACATTTTGTGTAGTGGCTTTTTATCTGCTTCGATGTCTCAGGTCAGAAGTTTTGCTGTAGAGGAAGAGGAGGCTGGTAAGAGCAGGTGGTTTTTATGATTCAGTGATCTGCGCAGTGCTTGCTTCTTGGTGAAAGACAGGGCAGGTCCACATCCAATCCTAAGGGGCTGCCATGTAAAAAGCTCATCCGCCTGCAGGCTTGGGAAAAAAAACCCTTAACACTTGGAGAGGCTACTGTTGCCTGTGGCTAGGGTGAGTGGATTGGAAGGCTTAAAATTACTCTGACTAATGTAATAATTAATTGGCTTTGAGGCTGGGAGAGGCCCTGAAGTGACTCATTTTCCATTTGTTTTTCAGACTCATCTCCAGCTTTTATAGCCTTTCATGATAACTTTCACTTCTGAAATTCTTACCTTCCCTTCTTGGACTTTTGAAATGATGCTTTCTGTCCCTGAAAAGGGTTGAAGAATATTTTTTCTTCCTGGTTTTTTGCTGAGGTAGTGTGGTCAGAGAGAACTGTTAACTTGGTGTTCTTGTAAGGATTCTCCAAAGGTGTGTTACGATGTGTTTGAGGTTCTATTGCACATAAGAGCGTAACCAGCCCTCAGTGTAGTCTAGAAGAAGAGGCAGACATATGAATACTTGATAAGCGCTATTGATTGATTGATTGATGACAGGCTAGTTTTGTCCTGATCACTCGCTTCATTTATTAGTTTGTTTTTTTTTTTTTTTTGAGACAGAGTCTTGCCCTGTCGCCAGGCTGGAGTGCAGTGGCGCGATCTCGGCTTGCTACAACCTCCAACTCTCTGGTTCAAGTGATTCTCCTGCCTCAGCCTCCTGAGTAGCTGGGATTACAGGCACCCACCACCACGCCCAGCTAATTTTTGTATTTTTAGTAGAGACGGGGTTTCACCATATGGGCCAGGATGGTCTCGATCTCCTGACCTCGTGATCTGCCCGCCTCGGCCTCCCAAAGTGCTGGGATTACAGGTGTGAGCCACCGCGCCCAGCCCGTTTACTAGATTTTTACTTAACATAACATAGAAATGTGTGTAATTGTGCTTGCCCGAAAGAGCAGTCCCTGGAGAAATTCTTATCCTGAGTAGCTCCCAGGGGAGAATATTCAGTATTTCAGCGCTCCAGAGGGCTTCTCTCTCTTCACACCTCCTCTGTCATTCTGCTTCCCCCCTTTTCTCTCGGTCTTCCTGATTGCCCTTTCCCCGTCTCTCTCTCCGTGCTTTTCCCATCTCTCCGTGCTTTCTCCCCTGTAGCGTTCCTGTACCTCCTGTTTCCTCCCCTGACCTAGAAAACATAGTTTTAGAGCTGAAAGGGACTGGTTGAGTTCACTGGGCCCAACTCAGTTTCTTTTAATTAAATATTTTATTTTGGGGTCATGTAAATCACATGCAGT
Organism: Pan troglodytes; assembly: GCF_028858775.2. Taxonomy (NCBI): domain Eukaryota; kingdom Metazoa; phylum Chordata; class Mammalia; order Primates; family Hominidae; genus Pan; species Pan troglodytes. Next base: position 939,546 of record NC_072402.2, on the reverse strand, counting down.
TGTCATCAGTAATGCAGAGAGCCCATGTACCCTCTACCCAGCTTTCCCCAATAGAAGCATCTGCAAAACGATAGTGCAGTGTCACAACCAAGACATCTGCCAGGATGCGGTCAAGATACCCCAATCCCTGGGGCCTCACGTGCTGCCCTGTGTACCGCCCCTCCCTCCATAGCCCCTGGCAGCTACTGATCTGTTCTTCATCTCCAGAACTTTGTCATTTCAAGAATGTTATGTAAATGGAATCAAACAGTATATAACCTTTCGGGTTGACTTTTTTCATTCAGCATAACCCCCTGAGGTCCATGCAGATTGTTGCTGTATCAGTAATTCACAGATAGTTTCATTGCTGAGTCGTGTTTTATGACATGGACGTACCACAGTGTGTTTAACCACTGAAAGACATCTGGGTCCTTTCCAGTTTTCAGCTGTTATGAATAAAGCTCTTATAAACATTCTTGTGTAGGTTTTTGTGTCGATGTAAGTTTTCATTTCTCTCGGATAAAGGGCCAGAAGTGAAATTACTGGGTTTTATGGAGGTTGCACGTTTAGTTTTTAAAGAAAGGGCTGAAATGTTTCCCGAGTTGCTGCACCGTTTTAGGTTCTCACCAGCAATGCAGAGCCGATCGGTTTCTCCACCTGGTCAGTATTTGGTGTTTCACTGCTGTCCCGTCTGCCCCATCCTGATGGGTGTGTGGTGCTGTCTCGTCGTGGCTGCAGTGTGCGATGTCGAGCATCAGCGTGCTCACACTGCTGTCCCGTCTGCCCCATCCTGATGGGTGTGTGGTGCTGTCTCGTCGTGGCTGCAGTGTGCGATGTCAAGCATCAGCGTGCTCACACTGCTGTCCCGTCTGCCCCATCCTGATGGGTGTGTGGTGCTGTCTCGTCGTGGCTGCAGTGTGCGATGTCAAGCATCAGCGTGCTCACACTGCTGTCCCGTCTGCCCCATCCTGATGGGTGTGTGGTGCTGTCTCGTCGTGGCTGCAGTGTGCGATGTCGAGCATCAGTGTGCTCACACTGCTGTCCCGTCTGCCCCATCGTGATGGGTGAGTGGTGCTGTCTCGTCGTGGCTGCAGTGTGCGATGTCCAGCATCTCAGTGTGCTCACACTGCTGTCCCGTCTGCCCCATCCTGATGGGTGTGTGGTGCTGTCTCATCGTGGCTCTACTGTGCAGTGTTGAGCATCTTTTCTCATCGTGGCTCCAGGGTGTGATGTCGAGCACCTCTTCACGTGCTCATTGCCATCAGCGTATCCTCCTGATGAAATGAGTATTCTTGCCTTTCAGCCGTTTCTTAATAGGACTGTTTGTTTTTTAATGTTGAGTTTTGAGAGTTGTTAATATGTCTTAGATTCTAGTCCTTAGTTGCATATGTGGCTTGCAAGTATCCTCTCCCAGTCTGTAGCCTGTCTTTTCATTCTCTTCATAGGGGCATTTGCAGTGTAAAAGTTGTAATTTTGATGAAGAGCAGCTTATCATCGTTTCCTTTTATGAACCATGCTTTTTGTGGAAAGTCTAAGAATTCTGCCTAGCTCTAGATCCTGAAGGTTTTTTCTTCCTAAAGTTTTAGTTTTACATTTTACATTTAAGCCCTTACCCATTTGAGTTAATTTTGTTAATAAGGAGTAAGACTTTAGTTGTATTTCTTCTTTCCAGCCTGTTTGCCTTTGATTTCTTGTCTTGCCTTCCGGCACTAGCTGGAGCTTCTGGGACTCTGTTGGACGGTCCCTGACCTGAGAGAGAACACACTCAGCCTCTCCCAGCTAAGTACAGTGTCAGCTGCAGGTTTTCCGTAGATGCTGTTTATCAAGTCAAGGAAGCTCCCCTGTATTCCTGTTTTTCATGAATAGGTGTTGAATTTGGTCCGTTTTTTTTTTTTGGTTTCAATTGATGGAATCGTGATTTTTCTTCATCAGCTTAGTAATGTGTTAGATTGCATTGATTTTTGAATATTGAACCCGTCTTTTGTCTCTGGAGCAATCCCCACGTGGCCGTGCTGTAGAATTAGTTTTATGTATTATGGAATGATGTTTGTGACCAGGCTGCAAAGGATTGTTTCTGTGTTTGTGGGGGAGTCCTATGTGTTGTGGAATGATGTGTGTGGCCAGGCTGCGAAGGGTTGTTTCTGTGTTTGTGGGGGAGTGCTATGTGTTGTGGAATGATGTGTGTGGCCAGGCTGCAAAGGATTGTTTCTGTGTTTGTGGGGGAGTCCTATGTGTTGTGGAATGATGTGTGTGGCCAGGCTGCAAAGGATTGTTTCTGTGTTTGTGGGGGAGTCCTATGTGTTGTGGAATGATGTGTGTGGCCAGGCTGCGAAGGGTTGTTTCTGTGTTTGTGGGGGAGTGCTATGTGTTGTGGAATGATGTGTGTGGCCAGGCTGCGAAGGGTTGTTTCTGTGTTTGTGGGGGAGTCCTATGTGTTGTGGAATGATGTGTGTGGCCAGGCTGCGAAGGGTTGTTTCTGTGTTTGTGGGGGAGTCCTATGTGTTGTGGAATGATGTGTGTGGCCAGGCTGCGAAGGGTTGTTTCTGTGTTTGTGGAGGAGTCCTATGTGTTGTGGAATGATGTTTGTGGGGGAGCCCTATGTGTTGTGGAATGATGTGTGTGACCAGGCTGCAAAGGATTGTTTCTGTGTTTGTGGGGGAGTCCTGATTCCGTCATTCCAGTTTTTCTTCGAGTTGTTCTGTTTTTCAGTTCCAGAATTTTCATTTGGTTCTTCTTTACGTCTTCTGTTTATTTTCTTAGACTCTCTGTCATGGCAGCTGCTCTAAAGTCCTTGTCAGATGATACTGCCATCTCTCATCCAGGTATTGGCATCTGTTGATCATCTTTGCTCATTTAGTGTGACCCGTCCTGGCCCTTGGTACTAGGAGTGATTTTCTGTTTGAACCTGGGCATTTGGGGCATTACGTGATGAAACACTGGTTTTTATTTAAACCTTTGGTCTTAGCTGGCTTTCTTGAATGGCGCCCTGGCAGGGGAAGGGCCACGCAGCCTCCTTACTGCCAGGTGGGGATGGAAGTCCAGGCTCCCCACTCAGCCTCTGGCCCCCATGGGCCCCCGAGGAAAGGATGGGAGTTCCAGCCCCCTGGCCTCTACTGGTGCCCCCCGGCTGGGAAGGCCTCAGCACTGCTCCCCACGTGGCTCCCCCCGACCCCACCCTGTGTTTGCTGCTGGGTGGGAGTGGGAGCCTCAGCTCCATCCAGCCTTTGCCCATGTGGGTGGAGGTGGGGCCGCAGTTTTTTCTGTGTTATTTGGCTGATGTAGAGTGATTACTGTCGGAACGTTTTCTCTCTTGCCAGGCCTCTATCGTGGTCCTTTGGGCAGAGACAGCAGGCTTTGTTGGAGTTTCTTTTTTTTGTCTGCACCCGTTGAGATTTCCAATTGACTGTGTCTTCAGCTCCAAGTATGGGATCTATGAGGCAAAATGAAAATCTAGAGGACTTGCCCCCGTGTTGTTCCTGGGGTCCCAAGGACCCAAGCCAGTCTGCCTTCTCTCCATCTTTCAGAGTCGTCTTGTTTTACAGATGATGTCCAGGATTTTTAGTTTACTTAGAAGAAGAATAGGGAGGACGCCTACTCCGTCTTCCCAGAAGCAGGAGTCTCACCGGAAACTGAGGCTTTGAAAAGTTGCGTGTGCCCAAAGTCTGTCAGGTCAGACTCGGAATTCAGGTTTTCCTGACACCCAGCCTGTCCTGCCACTTTCCTCTGCAAAGCTGCCTGTAGCCTCCCCTGCCTGGCTCCCCGTCCAGCCAAAAACTTCCCAGTAACCACAGCCTGTATGGTGGGGTCTGACGTTTAACCGTGTGCGTCATTGTCTGTGTTAGTTTTCCAGTGGTTTGGTGTGTCAATGATGTGACTTGACTGAGATCGTCCCCAGATTGTATCAGGGAGCAGCTCCCTGTCTCCTCTCGATTCGGCGCCACCCCTCGCAGCCCCATCCCTCCCAGCCCCACCTCCAGCCCTCCACACCTCCTGGATGCTCTTAAGTCACGTTAATCCCTTTGACTCCTCGTGGCTGCAGAACATATCCCGTGCTCCTTGTCCGGGTCTCCTGGGGGCCCCTCTCATTTGCCACCTGTGACTTTCCAGAGGCAGCTCCAGCTTGTCCTTGACATAAGCCCCGTCCCCAGGCACATCCGGCTCCTGGAAGCTCTCACTCTCCGATGCTCTCGCCTGCCTTGCTCGTTTAATTTCGGGTGACTTTTCCTTGCAGCTTCTGCTCAGCCTTCAGCCTTCTAGACTTTGTTCATTCACCTTTTTAGGAAGCCGTTCTTGACTTCACCGAAACCAGACGAGCCTTCCCTTCTCTCTCCTCACATACCTTTGCAAACCCCTCAGTGCTTATCAAGTGACGTTGTAACAGCTTCTTTCCTGGTCAGGCCCCTGCCTGTGAGCTCTCGTCAAAGGGAGGAGATAAAGGTGACGTGAGTTTGAGTTGTCATCTGAAGTAGGACTAGCAGCTATTTTTGGTTGAGGAAGGATGAGTTTGGTTTTGTGCTTACGCAGTGAAGTGTCAACAGCATATCCAAGGGGGACTGGCTTTCAGGCTAATGGAAATCTTGCTGTTATGGAATTGCGCCCACAAAGGTCATTCATGACCCGGGAGAAAAACAAAGGTGACCATTAATGACCTGGAAGAAAAAGGTGACCATTAATGACCCGGGAGAAAATAACTGAATGTCAAGGACACCACCTGGGTTGGGGGAGGCAGCAGGAGGAGGAAGAGAACCATTAAAGTTGATAGAAACTCCAGTGGTTCTAGAAGGGGCTGCAGACGAGGGAGTCCCACGGTTAGTAGGGGAGGGGTTACAGGATAGAAGCACACGAGGGAACCCAGACTGCTGCTCTCAGTGGCTTTTGGGGCCTTGGGCTTTGAAAATTTGCCTAACAATCCTGTTTTCCAGAAGACTCAACTCCGTGCTGCTTTTAGAATGTGCAAGCAGAACACGTCGCTGTTTGGAAAAACTAAGACTTTGCATGTAGTTGCTCCAACATGTATGAAATTATTGAGCAGTAGCATCAGTTCGGAGTGTGGATGGAACTGTTATCACACGGTCTTTTTTTATTGTTGAAACACATCCAACTCTTACTTGTGGGATGGACAAAGGGTTGGTGGCTCCATCCGGAGCCAGGTGCCTGCTGGCCAGCAGGCTGTGTGAGTCATCAGGTCTTAGAGGCGCTGGATTTCTCTGCAGCGCAGGCCAGCCCTGCTGCTCCTTGGCGTGGGGGGCAGAGCCGGGCAGAGCCGGGCAGTGCCCTCTCCAGCCTCCCAGCAATCTTCGTCCTGTTTTCGTGAGATTCCAGCAGTCTCCAGTTTGAGGAAAGAGGCCACTGTGTCTTGAGGCTGAACTTCTTAACCCACTTTATTTTTATGTGTCCTTATCAGAACATAAGCAGTGTCTCAAACTCAGGCCGTTTACTAGTTGCCACCGGGCAAAGCTAAATACAACTTTTATAAGAACCTGGCCAACGGTAGTTGAAGTCGACCCAAACATTTTAAACTTTGCCAATTGTACTAGAGCCGGAGCAGGCAAATGGTGGTGGGTTTGCGAGGAGAAGAAAAGCAGTGGTAGATCTTCTTAGCAACAAACAGTTAGAAGACGGAAAGGGTTAGGGTTAGGGTCTTTTGGTCACCCAGCCCTTACCTGGTTTTCAGATAAGAACTTGGCCTGTTACACATTTTCACGTAGAAGTGATCTTCTTGGTACAGCCGAGGTCTTAAGCTTTTACTGAAACACTATCCTCAGCTGCCTTATGATTTAAGTGAGGATTATAGAACTTCAGCCCTAACTTTTTCATTATGTGTATTTTTCTGCATTCATGTCAGGTTGGATTTGGTCTAGGGAGTCCCAGAAAGAAGTAGAAAAAGAGAGAGAAGCCTACCGTCGGAGAACTGCTGCTTTTCAACAGGATCTGGAAGCCAAGTACCACGCCATGATCTCAGAAAATCGGCGTGCTGTCGCTCAGTTGTCCTTGGAACTCGAAAAGGAACAAAACAGAACTGCTAGTTACCGAGAAGCCCTTATCTCTCAGGGACGCAAGTTGGTAGAAGAAAAGAAGCTTCTGGAACAGGAACGGGCCCAGGTGATGCAAGAAAAAAGACAGGTGCAGCCTTTGAGAAGTGCATATTTGAGCTGCCTGCAAAGGGAAGAAAACTGGCAAAGGAGAGCCAGGCTTTTGCTGAAAGAATTTGAAGCTGTTCTCACAGAAAGACAGAATATCTACTGCAGTCTGTTTCTTCCTCGCAGCAAGCGGCTGGAGATGGAGAAGAGCTTACTGGTGCGAGCGTCCGTCGACCCCGTCGCCGCTGACCTAGAGATGGCAGCCGGTCTCACCGACATATTTCAGCATGATACATACTGTGGTGATGTCTGGAACACGAACAAACGCCAGAATGGCAGACTCATGTGGCTCTATCTCAAATACTGGGAACTCGTTGTCGAACTGAAGAAGTTTAAGAGAGTAGAGGAAGCCATCCTAGAAAAGTAAGACAAGAGTGAAATCAAACTGCTTTTAGTGACTCGAGGCCAGGCAGTCATGCGCCTTCTGGGTCTCCGGCGTCTTCCGTTCCCGTGCTGCCCGTGTCATGGCCACACCGTCACCCTTCAGCAGCGACCTCCACTCCCGCCACCCTCTGAGCAGAAGTGCACCGAAGCCTCAGAGACAGAGGGTCTCCTCCCGATGCTCTGCCGCTGTTGGGGATATGGTTTCTTGAAGCATTTTTAGGCTGCCAGTATTGTATTAAGCAGAACAGTGTAACCTCGTATTTTAGCTCCAGGGTAAAAATGGTTTTTTAAAAAGTCAAATACAATACTGGTCCTTACCACAAGTAATTTTCTGTCTGTTTCATCACTCCCTAAATACTTTCTCCTCAAATTATTTTTCTCTGTCACCAGATTACATTAAGAATTTGTCAGATAATGTGTAGAACTGCATAACAGGTAATAGAAAGTAGTAATATTATATTATCAAGGGTTTATATTTTAAAGATCTCTCTCACTCCATAAAGGGGAACTACCAAGTGTTTCTTGTATCCAGTTGTTACCTAATGTGTGTTTGTTGTATGCAGTTGTTACCTAATGTGTGTGTGTTGTATGCAGTTGTTACCTAATGTGTGTGTGTTGTATCCAGTTGTTACCTAATGTGTGTTTGGAATTTGGCTTGTGTCTGTATTCAGCAAGCAGATACTTATTAGCAATGATATATACTCAAAATACTTGCCATTTATGAGTAATAATGCCACTTTTTGTGTAATTCTTCACTCTTTACAAAATATTTTTATATGTGTTATCTCATTGTTTACCGCAGCCAACAAGGTAGGCAGGCACTTATCACCCCGTATCACACATAGCTACTGGGAATTGAGCCTGTATACCTGTTCACTCATGGAATCCTCAGTCGAATCCTGTGAAGTGAGTATTACTATTACTCTTTGCGGAGGTGCCCCAAGGCCAGCCCCCAGGTGCGTGACCTGCTGGGAGATCTCACAGGACTCAGCACAGGGTTGGACTCAGCACAGGGTTGGACTCAGCATAGAGCAGAATCAGCAAAGGGAGAGGGTGTGTGGGTGGCGCTCAGAGGAGCCACGTGTGGACACCCCAGGATCCACTCCCTGGAGTCATACAGGACACACCTAACTGTTAAGAATAAGCTCACTGGAGACTCAGCACCCGGGGCTTTTGCTAAGGGCTGGTCATGTGGTACCCCCTGCCTGGCCTGTGTGGGAATTCCCGACTTGTCCAGAAGGAGGGTGGGTTTGGTGTGGTCTGTGCCGTGAGCACAAGTACTGTGGTCACAGAGCCGCTCGTAGGAGTTAATGGTGCTGGGAAGTCTCCCAGAATCCGAGTTCCCAGATGTCAGTCAAGGGCCAGCCTTGCACACAGGCCCTGGTAGGACACAGCCTTGGGCCTGCTGTGTGAATTCGTCACCACGCACCTCACTTTACGGAGATGTGGAAGAGCTAACCTGCCTGAGGTCACGCAGGTAGTAGTGTTGGAGCCAGTCTGAGCCCAGGCACCTTTTCTCCAGAACCGCGAGTAACCGTGTGCAGTGATTTGATAGTGTGTGGCCAGGCAGGAGCGGGAGCAGGTTGTCCATCTGCTTTCAAGGGCCATGTTCTCCCCTCCTGCCCGTCTGTACGGGAATAGGAGAAACTGTTAAAAATCCTAAGCTTATAGAGCCCACGTGGCAGTATGAGAGCCACTATTCATGGAGTGCATGTTCCACCCTGAGCTGTACACGCTTTACACGCATGCGTTGTTTGAAATCCGTGGAATCCCTTGAGCGCGGCGGAGGCGGGCTCAGAGCCAACATGCGCTGCCTGCAACAGACACGGGCCCCCTGCCATGCTCTGCTCTCGGCACCCACGCCCTGCTAAGGGTGCTCAGATGCTTCACCCAGGCAGGAGTGCAGTGGTGTGATCGCTAAGGGTGCTCAGATGCTTCTCTTCTTCAGTGGCTGCTAGCGTGCCTCTCTGCTCTACCACCATCGCTTTATCTGAGAAAAAGTCACTTTTATTTTCATTTTTTATTTTTTTGAGAGGGAATCTCTGTCACCCAGGCAGGAGTGCAGTGGTGTGATCTCAGCTCACTACAGCCTCCGCCTCCTGGGTTCAAGCGATTCTCCTGCCTCAGCCTCCTGGGTAGCTGGGATTACAGGCGTGCGCTACCACACCCAGCTAATTTTTGTTTTGTTAGTAGAGACGGGGTTTCACCATGTTGGCCAGGCTGGTCTCGAACTGCTGACCTCAGGTGATCCACCGCCCCCACCTCGGCCTCCCACAGCGCTGGGATTACAGGTGTGGGCCACGGCACCCGGCCCCTAAAAAGTCATTTTTTCGGTAAATCTGGACGAAACTCTTCCTCTCGTTGTTTGTACTTCCTGATGCGTCAGACCCCTGCCTAAAGAGCAGTGCAGGCTCCATTCCCGCGGCAATCCGGTCTGCTGGGTGTCCCTGTGTGAACCACTCCGCGTTTGTGCTTAAATGAAGAAAACACAGTCAGCTGCTTTGTAGGTGAATGATTTTCGAGGCAAATTGTTAATCCTCATCCTGTTTCTAATGTCCAGTGTGCTGTCAGCCTAGCTTCCTTCTATAGTGAGATAGATAACATTCAGAGCCTTCAAGCTGATGTGGACACTGACCCGCTGACCCGGTCCTGCAGAGTTAGGAAGACGAGCATTTTTTTTTGAGACAGTCTCGTTCTGTCGCCAGGCAGGAGTGCAGTGGCACAATCTCGCCTCACTGCAAGCTCTGCCTCCCGGGTTCGAGTAATTTGCCTGCCTCAGCCTCCCGAGTAGCTGGGACTACAGGTGCCTGCCACCATGCCTGGCTAATTTTTGTATGTTTAGTAGAGACAGGGTTTTACCATGTTGGCCAGGATGGCCTCAAACTTCTGATCTCAGGTGATCCACCTGCCTCAGCCTCCCAAAGTGCTGGGATTAGGGGCGTGAGCCACCGTGCCTGGCCGGAAGATGCTCTTTCCACAGGGTTGATATTAGTTCGTGTTTGTGTGGCGTGGCTGCCTTCCATCAGCAAGTTTGAGTGTTGATGTGAGGCCACCCTCTTTTGAAATGGATTGTGGTCGGTTTGGAATAGTTACACAGTGCTGTGCCATTTGGTAACTCCACACATGTACCGAAAGGTGAGCCCACAGTGGAACGCTCCTCAACCAAAGTGGTTTAAAGTTGCAAAAAAGGGTAATTGTGCTGGTTGGTGTGTGTGCTGAATTTGTAGCGACATCAGAGTCAAGCATTATTTGTCCTGCTGCTTTCTTGGAGGTCACAGTAACTATAAAACCGTGAGCCAGCAAGGCAGAGAGGACCCTTTGGGGTAAGGAGTGGAGCTCTGGGAGATCCTAGGTTTTGGAAGCAGGTCCAGTTTCCTTGGGGAGAGGAGGGCTTGCTGCAGGGCGGAGGAGGGGCAGCCACTGTAATCCTTGTCTGGAGTGAACATTGTATATGAGGTTGCAGTGGCTTAAAAAGGAAGGACTTTTGCGGGGAGGGGTTGAGATTGTACTTTCTAATTTCGCTTGCTTCAGGCTTGACTTTGGAATGAAGTTCGAAGGCATCACAATTGACCTGGACGTTCCAAAAACAAAACTGAAGAGGCAGCATTTCTCTTCCGTAGTCCAGTCAGCTCATTTGGTAGATGCGCTTTTTCCTCCTTTGCTACCATTCATCCATAAGGATATATAATTTGCATATATATTTCATATGCGTGCATATGTGTGTGTATGTGTGAACTGGCAGGTGTTGATTTCATAAGGACAAAATTGTTCTGCAAACCTTGCACCAATTATGGGGTGTTTCAACGGAAAAACTTCACCAAATGATCTGTGTGTTCGTTCAAAGAGAAGTTATGTCTAATTAAAATGTGTAACGGACTATTTCTGTGTTGGATTGTTTAAAAAGTGATTGCTTCATAGTGTACTAAGATCATCTCTTTAAGCAGAAGGGAGAAAACAGCTTTCTAGTTACTTTCACATATTAGGTTTGCTACATAAAAGCAAGTCTGAAGACTACACCTGTGACATTGCAGAGACCAAACTGCAGTGTGTGCAGCCATGAGTGGCAGCTGCTTCCTCCTCGAGGTGTCTTGTTCCAGCATGAGGACAGCCCGTGCAATGTTGGGAGGAGCCAGGGTGTTTGGGGGGGCAGCTGCCCTAGACACTGGCTGGCTGTGATGGGGGCAGCCTGCTGTGTAGACACTGGCTGGCTGTGATGGGGGCAGCCTGCTGTGTAGACACTGGTTGGCTGTGATGGGGGCAGCTGCCCTAGACACTGGCTGGCTGTGATGGGGAGCAGCCTGCTGTGTAGACACTGGCTGGCTGTGATGGGGGCAGCCTGCTGTGTAGACGCTGGCTGTGATGGGGGCAGCCTGCTGTGTAGACGCTGGCTGTGATGGGGGCAGCCTGCTATGTAGACACTGGCTAGCTGTGATGGGGGCAGCCTGCTGTGTAGACGCTGGCTGGCTGTGATGGGGGCAGCCTGCTGTGTAGAAAGTGCTGGGCTTGCTCCGTCTGCCTTGACTTGTGTGAGTAACTGCGCTGGGTTTTATAGGTTGAGGCTGAAAAGGCTCCTCTTTTTATGCTGGGTTTGACAAAACAGTTGCTGTATTTCTCTATTAATTTAGGATTCTGTTTGCAAGCAGCAGAGATGGATTTGTGCTAGCCTAGACAGTTAAAGAGGGATTTAAGGCTGTCTCGTGAAACTTCAGGTCAAGAATGGAGAACACAGGTTAGATGTCAGAGAAGAACCAGAAAGACAAATAAGGGACTCTCAGGGGCCTCGGAGTACTTGTCACTCTGTGTCATATCTCTGCATAGCCGCGCCAATCCCCAAACCAGCTTCTCTGGCCACACGGTGGGACAAGGCGGTTCCCACAGCTCCTGAGCCTGCCCCCTGCCTGGCCTGCTCCAGCGAGCGGCCGAGTTAGGGAAGCGCTGGGCTCCACCATACCGCGGTGTTCTAAAGGAGTGGGAACAGTGAAGATCGGGGTTGCAGAGCCTGTGGCCTTTGCTAGCTTCATGGGAAATCTTGAAAAGAGAAAACGAAGGGCTTCAGTCAGCCACCCATGGACAGCAGGCATGCGGTGGAAGGCGGAGGGCTTCTGTGGCAGCTTCGCAGGTCTCTCATCTGCTGCGGACCCCCTGACAGGCTGAGGGTCTTGCTGTCGGGTAGCGGGACCAGATGAGCCTGAATGCGGCTCTGCGTCTCACAGGACAAGTGTACCTTGAGAGCTGCTGCCGCCGCCTGGGTGTTTGCTGGGTGAGCTCCAGATTCACGGGAGCCCTTTGTGCCAGCATGGCCACCCCAACCCCGTGGGGAAAGCAGATCTCCCTCACCTGGGAATCTGGCAGAGACCTCAGGCAGTGCCCCGTCTTTCATGACCTGCCTGGTCCAGGTAGAGGAGTCAAGTCCTGCTCCAGGAGCAGGTGCAGGGCCTGGCCTGGGTGCCGAGAGTGGGGTGAGGAGGGAGGAGTAACGAAGAAAGGCAGATGGGCAGAAAGTGCCACATTGGGGCACTCAGGTGGCTCTGTTTAATATTCCAGCAGGGACACTGAGACCGAGCCCATCCCTGCCGGGAGAGCTTCTCGAAGCTGGTTGGTGGCTGACAGGCAGGGAGTGGGGTGCTGGGGCCTCCTCGGGAGGTGGGGGTGCTGGGGCCCTGCTCTTGACAGCACTGTGCCATAGCTCCGAGGTGGCTGCTCCCCGTGGGCCAGGGCTGGTGGTGCCAGAAAATGGGATCTGGGCTGAGGGGCTCTGGGCTGGCAGAGGTGGGGCGGGGGGGTGACTGGCAGGCATCAAGATGGGGGGGGACAAGCACGGTGCCCCCACCCATGGGGCCGTGTGGGGCTGATGGATAGTGGGACTCCAGCATGCAGCAGATGATGGAGCCTTGCTCAACTCAGAAGAGGAAGAGCAGGAGAGCGCTGGTGGACGAGAGCAACCCTGATGTTCCTGGGCCCTTGGCCACGTCCACCACACAGAGGGGCCACGTCCACACAGAGGGGCCACATCCACCACACAGGGGCCACTGGGCCTGCGTATATCTCCTTGGCCTGCGAGGGTATCATCATTTCCTGACCTGTGGAACAAGTCATTAAGCCAGGAAGGACTTGAGTTGGAGCCCCTAAAACAGCCCCCACTTCTTGCCAGGATGGTGGACAGGAAGCAGTGCCATGTTCTGAAGGAGCTGCACCAGCCCATGCTGCTGTGGAAGACCCAAGGGAGGCAAAGACGGTGGCTCCAGATGGCGGCCCCCATTGGGACCCTGCTCACTTCACCCACTGGCCCTGGAAAGCCAGGGTGGGCCTGGGAAGGTGAACCCTGAGGCTCCGCCAGGAGCAGCCCCAGTTACAGCCGCCATGGATGTTTGCTGGGTTGGATCAGCACTCTCACCTGCTGAATGGTTTTGCCTGATTCCCACTAGCTTGCCTTGTGTGGGAGGCCGTGTTTTCTGCGGTAGAGAAGTGCTCTCCATAAAAACCCAGCAGGCGTGCTCCTGGGCCCGGCAGATGCCGGATGTGTGGCCACAGACGCCATGCGACCCAGGACTGGAGTCACAAGATTGGGCGAGGACAAAGACCCAGCGAATGGTGAACGGCCATGCAGGATGGGGCCGATCAGTTCAGTGGGAGCAAGTGCGAGACCTGCACAGGACGGGCGAGGGAGGCGTTGGTCCCCAGCCTCTGCTGGCCTTATCAGAATGGGCTGTTCCTTGGGAAGCCCCTGGGCGTCTGTGGAGCTGGAGATGTTGGGAGCTTGTGCCCTCAGCACCGCCCACTGACACCAGTGGGCTCCTGTGTGCCCTGCCCAATCCCAGGCCTCAGGACACCCAGCACCCTGGGCCCTTCTCCACTGCCACAGGCCTTAAGGTTGGTCATCATGCCGCCCAGCGGCTGAGTCTTACAATAAAAATTCAGACACAAAGCAGTGGCAGCCACTCTGTGCTTTAGAGTTAGAAGTAAGTCATTAAAAATGTTGGCCCAGCACCTTCCCTGCCTGTTTCCAAAAGCTGGCTGCAATATCAAGTTCATGTCCCTGGACGAGGCTCCAGTAAGGCACTGCCTGCAGTGTGCAGAGAGCACTTAGGTGGTTGCAGAGCAGGCAGAGACGAATGTGGGGAGTGGAAGTCACCATATCTGCCCACTCGGCAGGAGGCCGTCCATTCCTGAGACGCCCCCGGGAGGCAGGCTCCTGTACGGCACTCATGCTGGGTACCCAACCCCTACAACCCAGGCAAACCCCTACCCTGGGCAGAGAAGGGCCTGGACACACCAGGGTCAGAAGGAGAAAGGGGATGGAGACAAACCTGGGTGGGGGTGACCTGGGGGCAGCTGGGGTGGGGTGACACGGGGACCATTGGGGTGGGGACACACTCCGGGAGGGGGTGACACGGGGCAGCAGGGGTGGGGGCACACCTGGGGAGGGGGTGACACGGGGCAGCAGGGGTGGGGGCACACCTGGGGAGGGGGTGACACGGGGGCCCCTGGGGTGGGGACACACTTGGGGAGGGGGTGACACCTGAGGAGGGGATGACATGGGGCCCCTGGGGTGGGGACACACCCGTGGTGGGCGCTGTCATGGGGTGTGACTTTTGAGCGGAGCCATGGACACACAGTGACTCAGATCCCTGGTTTTGGGTCTGAGAACGACTTAACCACACCAAGCACTGACCTGTCTGAACTGCACTGAAAGACGCATTTTATTTGCATTTAGTTATTCTAGTGCTCAGCCATTTCTTTGCACAAAGTCACTCTTGGTGGACACCAAGTCCAAATGTGTCTTAGGTGGTTGTCAGCTTCTCCAGGGGCTGGTCAAGTGCTAGACCTTCAATTAAACACCCGGAACAGCTCCCGTCAGTCTAAGCCTCAAGCCCCGCAGGACACAGTGAATGTTGGTGAGAAACAGTGGCGCGGTCGGGCAAAGGCCTCCCCACAGCGCTGACCGCCCTGGTCCAGGCGGCTCTTCAGCGGACGCCTGTGCTCACCCACTCGGATGCCCCTCACGGTTCTGGGGGCTACACAAAGTGAGAAGAAAAGCCGCCACTAACAGCAACCAAAAGCCCCGCGTTCCCCGCAGGCCCACCTCATCCCATAAGCGGCAGGTCCAGACAGCGGGTTGTGACCAGCAGTGGGTGGGAGCCTCCTGCTGGAGGAAGCAGGGTCCGGTTTGCTGTTCATTTTTCGCCTCTTTTTCTCGGTTGTTTTTCATGGGCTGCTTATTTTGTGCAGTTTCTGTGATGCGTTCTCTCTTCCCCTCCCCCCGCCCCGCTGCTGTGGAGCCCAGTCACATCTGCCCCCTGAAGCTTCATCTTGCGCCCAGTGCCCAGATGTGCCGAGGCCAGGTCGGCCACTCCTCACACCTCCCGGGCTTCTCTGCTCTTTGCCATGTGGCGTCTGCCCCCGCTGACCCTCAGTCACTGTCTCTTGGTGGCTTCCCCCACCTCCAGAACCTTGCCATGCTGCCACTAAAGGGCACCGCATGGCACCTCTCCTGGAAGGCTTCCTCTTCTACAGCGCTTAACAGGCTCGCCTACAATTTTCACTAAGAACTGCTTTTGGTGGTGGTGCTGGTGGGGATGAATGCCGGGCCCAAGCCTCAGATCCAGGACTAAAGCCCGGGGCACCTGCAGGCTGAAATGCAAGACCTGTCACTGGTGCGAGTGAAGGAACTACTCTATTTGTTTGAGTGCTCTGGAGAAGTTTTCTAGAGCAGTTTTGAAAGCTTGCAGCAAGAAAGCGCCAAGCTCATTGCTTGTTTCTTGAATGTCTGGGTCGAAACTTCCAAAGAGAGGTGTGGAGACCTGGATGTCCTCTCGGTCGGCCCGCAGCAGCACGGCACGCAGCTCCTCGGCAATCTCGTCGTATTTCTGCTGGTCGAACTTGGACATGGCCAGCTCGTCCTGGGGGTAGGCGGCACCCTCGGGGTAGCAGTCCTTGGGCACCGGGAACTCAATGCAGCGCAGCTCGGGGAGCTCACAGAGTGCGGTGAAGAGGCGCCGGAGGGCGCGGGCCGACAGCGGGTTCCCGAGGAACTTGAGCTGGCGCAGCCGGTGGCAGGGGCTCAGGCCCAGGATCAGCATGCCAACGTGGCTGTCTACGATGCCACACTCCTCCAGTGTCAGGATCCTCAGCGTCCGGGAAGCCTGGCTGAGCAGCCTGAAGAAGGTCGAGGGGTATAGGCTGACCAGGTTGTGTCCACTGAGGTCCAGCACCTCCAGGTGGGCAGCGTGGGCACAGTCTGCTAAGAAGGCCATGTCCGTGTGGTTCAGGGCACAGTTGGCCAGGTCCAGCACTCGCAGCGGGGTCTGTAGGGGGCTGCAGGACACGGGGGAAAGAGCACAGGTGAGAGGAGGGTCCCAGGAAGGAGCCGAGGGCTCAGGCGAATGGGAACAACCCATTTGTCCATCATGGGGTCAACACACAGTCACGTCCAACCACCGCCTAATTTCATACAGCCTATGAGCTAGGAGTGGTTGTTATATTTATATAATAGTTTGTGAAACGTGAAAAGTTACATGATATTCAAACTCGGTGTCCATAAATAACATTTTACCAGAGCACAACCACGTGCATTCGCTTAGTGTTGGCCATGACTGCCGGCCGCCACGTGGTGAAGTCAGCTATACCCAGAGGTCTGGCTTTTGTCCTCAGCACCTAAATGGTAAGTTTGTTTTGTCAACAGCTGCTTTTGTGTTGTCTGAGAAAAGTGATGCATGTGGCCATGAGAACGTCCACTCAGAAAGTGGACGGGGTGGGGCAGTGAGACCACAGGACAGAATGTCTGCTCAGAAAGCAGACGGCGGGGGGCAGTGAGACCACAGAACAGTGCCGCTCCACTCTGACAAAGATGAATCCCACATGGTTTCAGAGCTGGGAAGGGCCATGGAGGCTTCCAGTACAGCCTTTGACTCACCTGGGAACCCTAAAGACCCCCCAACTTGCCCCACATCCCATATTCTGACTTGGTTGGTGTAGGGCAGCCTAGCTCTAATACAGGGGCAGTTGGAGTGAGACCTACTCTGGTCCTGAGCTCTCTAAGGGAGATCTCCAGAGCAGAACTGCATCGGGACATGGCCTCACTGTCCTCGCTGAGCCGGGGGACACAGCTGGGGTCTGCCCCATCCCCACCGTCTCCTTAGGAGGCTGCCTCACTCTCCACCCACCTGCACCTGCACCTGCACCCACCTGCATGTCCCGCCCAGGACATGTCCCTCCCCACCCAGGACTGGGACCACTGCCAGGTGCCCCTGTCCCACCTGAGAAGCCACGCCAGGCACGCCCCCTGCCCGAGGCCCCACCGCAGGGCACCTCTATCCCTCAGGACCCACCGCAGGGCACCCCCATCCCTCAGGACCCACCGCCAGGCATCCCCCACCAGGATCTACTGCCTGGTACCACCCCAGGACCCACAGCCAGCCACCCCCCACCCCAGGACTCACCACCAGGTGCCCCCACTTCAGGACCCACCACCAGGCACCCCCACCACCACCAGGCACTTCCCCCCAAAACCCACTGCCAAGCGCCCCACCAGGACCCACTGCCATGTGCCCCCAGCCCCCAGAACCCACCGCCAGGCATCCCCCAGCACCTGAGGACCCACCTCTAAGTGCTTCCCCAGTACCTACCAGGCACCCCTTCCCCCTAGACCCACTGCCAGGTCCCACCCCCAGGACCCAAAACTGGGTGCCCCCCGGACCCACCGCTAGGTTGCCCCACCAGGACCCATCACCCGGTGACCCCAATACCCACCGCCAGCTGCTCCTCCTTCAGGACCCACCACCAGGCTCCCTCCCAGCACCCATTGCCAGGAACCCTGTTCCCCAGGACCCATCACTGGGCACCCCCCTTGGACCCACCACCGGGCATCCCCCTCACCACTGCCTGAGGCTGCCTTGGCCTGGCCCCTTCCTAGCTGCTGCCCTCTCTGCCTCCTTCACGCAGATCTGCTGAGAGGATCCTGCATGAGCCTCCTGTCCCACCATGGGGAGGTCCATGCAGCATGGAGCCCAGGCCTCCCTCGAGGGAGACTGGGAGGATCCCGCCCTGTCAGGCCTTCGGATGAGATGGCACCCTTGGCCAACAGCAGCCCTGAGCCAAAGGCACCGACAGGCTCAGATTTCTGAGCTGAAATCGTGTTTGCTGTTTGAAGCCCCCAAGTGTTGGGGTGACTCGTTCATCAACAATAGACAACTCCTCACACCATGTAGGCACTTCTGTTTCGTCTGTTTGGTAATTTCCGTATTCTCTTTTTTTAACTGGCATTCTCTCCACATCCCTAAGTCACACACGGCAGCCCGCTTCTTTCCTGGTGGCTCTGACTTTCGGTGCTCTTGCCCCTTGGCGGGGCCGCTGTCCTGTGGCTGTGGCCACACCCGGAGTGAGAGGCTGGAGGCCGTGTAGCCTCATGGCCTTGGACGTGAGCAGGCCCCTGGACTATCTCTCCTTGCCTCTGCAGCCACCAGCCCGCCCTCAGTCCCCTCCCCAAGACTCACCCAAGCAGCGTCGGGATCTTCCCGGTCAGCGTGGAGAAGGCCACACTGAGCTCAGTGAGCTGCGCCATCTTGCTGAGCTCCCGGGCGATGGAGGCGAGTAGGGGGTCCTCGCCGTCGGGAGTGGAGGCGTAGGTGGGGGGTGCATCAAAGGCCTTGGTGGGCAGGGTGAGCGAGGCCAGCCGGGGGAAGCCCACCTGGGCCAGAAGCTGCTGCACGTGGCCCGCATGCAGCCGCACGTTGTGCACCACCTCCAGCTTGCGCAGGGCACCCGGGCCAGCCAGACGCAGCACGTGCAGGAGCTGGCTGGGGCTCAGGCTGTCCGCCCGGAACGAGGGGCAGTGCACCCGCAGAGGGGTCGGGCCCGCTGGCCTCAGAGCCTGCACCACCGCCTCGAAGTTGCCCTCAGTGACGAAGAGGTCGGCGAGGACCTCGACGGGGCGCCCGGCTGCGAGGGGCTCTGCCTGCAGCTCACAGCAGGTCCTGGCCAGCAGCTGGGTGCGGCCCCACCTGCCCAGCGCCCTCCCGCATGGGCACCGCTGCACCTGCACATCTCGGATGCCCGTGAGGTCAGCCACCCGCAGCCGCCGGCGGCTCCGGTCCTGCAGCACGTGGTCCGCGAGGCCGCGCACCAGCGCCTCCAGGCAGGCCCTGCAGGTTCTGTCGCGCAGGTCCTGGGGGTGGTCGGCACTAGGACCCAGCAGCGCTCCCAGCCGGAACTCCTCCAGGGGCCAGCGCCCCAGCACCGCGCGCGTCACCTCCGCCTGCTCCAGCAGGTAGCTGGCTTTGAACAGGAGTGGGTAGAGGTTGTGGGCCACACTGTCCAGGCTCTGCCGGGCCACCTGGGGGTGGGACACCAGAGCTTCTGCAGAAATGAAGCGGAGTGACCTCATTGTGTCCATGGCCCGAGACAGGACCGCTCCCCACGACTTTCCCCAAGGCGTGTGCCCTTCACGCCTATCTTTAGCTGCAGCAGCTGTGAGCAGCCTGCCCTGGGGGCCCTGCCACGGGGCCTTGTGATCATCTGACTGCTATTTTGGTCCTGGGACGCCTGCGTCTGCCCGGCCTCGGGGCACCCAGCCGTTGGGAGTTGCTTGGCTCAGGCACCCAGCCGACACAGAAGGGCAGCCCGTGCCCATGGCAGGGCTGGGCAGAGAAGCCTGTGCTCCATGCTGCAGAAAGCCAGTCTTGGCAGGCGTTCGTGCTGGCGGCCGGTGAGGCCAGCGGGCAGGTCCTGTTTACCATCCAAGCGGGGCTACTGCCCAGCTCTGGGCACCTCCCCCACCAGTCAACGGGGCAGAGAACAGGCCAGGCCCCTGCGCCTCACTCGGTAACCAGTTCCCTTTCCACAGTGGCCTCTGGGGCCACTCCCACACTTCGCCTCGCATCTGGGGTGAGACGAGTGGCCAGGAATGGAGCTGCTGTTTTGCCCCTTCCCTGTGCCTTTCCTTCTCCCCAAGGACCCGGCGGGGGTGGCTTCCCTACTTTCCATGGGAGAGAGTGGCTGGGAGAGGTGGAGCCTCCCTGATGGCCTTGGATGAGCCCCCAGCTCTCTCTGAGCTGCAGTGTCCTGTCTGCAACCCTGCCGCCTGTGCGGCAGGGAAAGCTGCAGGGAATGGGATACACCTGTGTTGGGGGGCGGTGCCTGATGGTTCACTCCCAGCACTGACCGTGTTGGACAGCTGATGGGTGCTGCACTCACCTCTCCCCGTGACACTGCCACTCAGGGCAGGGTCAGCACACATCGCTGCACACATCACTGCACACATCACTACAGGGCACCACGTGTCCATGGGCTTTGGAGGGTCACGGCCATGAGACAGAGGCTGAGGGAGACTGAGAGAAGTGAGTGACAGAGACTGAGACAGAGACAGAGACAGAGGGACAGAAACTAAGGGAGAGAGACAGAGACTGAGGGAGAGAGAAAGGGAAACAGAAAGAGACAGACTGAGAGAGAGACAGAAAGGGAGAGACAGAGACTAAGAGAGAGAGAGAGAGACTGGTAGGCAGAGACAGAGACTGAGAAAGACAGACAGGGGGAGACAGAGAAACAGCAGTGGGAGGGGGAAGGCTGCTGAGCAAGCTTGGAGGGTGCTGGTCATGGGTGCCCCACCAGCCTCCCTGTCTGACCCTCCCCAGTTTGTTCCCTGAGCCTGAGCAATGCCTCTCCCCGGGAGGCGACCCATGCAGAAGGGACTGTGCTCCGTTGTGGGGCCCAGGCACTGTCCAGCAGGCGGAGGTGTGTGTGAAGAGGTGGGTGGGCCCCGACCCCACCCTTCAGGGGTGGCCGCCCTCGGCCAGCCGATGTGGGCCCCCGGGCTCCCCTCATGAGGTGCACAAGAGGTTCCCCCAGACACACAGCCCCTTTCCAGGACCAGATAAGAGAATCTCGAAGGACACAGTAGAAAAACATGTTCCATTGATTTTTATGATTAAAATTTTTAACAATTCAGTATTGATACAAAGTAAACACTTTACACCAGTGGCAGGTAACGCCATTTCCCAGACACCTTTTGGGTTCTGAAAAGTGGTTTCCAGAACCTTCCTTTACCTACTCGGGCTCTGTGTGGCCCAACACCCTGCTGTCACTGCGGGGCCCCTGGGTCTCGGAGGGTGGAGACCATGGCTGGGAAGGTCGGCCAAGGTCTGGGCCCCTGCAGCCTCCCTCTCTCTTACTGTTTTCCCTTCTTTTGGAGAGGGGTGGTCCTCTTGGGGTTCCCATTCCAGCAGGACCACTCAGCACAGCTTGGGTCAGACTCAGGCCCAGCTCTGGTGCCGCCGTCCCAACCTGGGGCCACGGCTCTGGGCTCCTTACAGGAAATGCCATGACAAACGGGCGTTCTTTCTCAGACCTAACTCAAGTGCTGTCCTGCTAACTACATGGGACCTGCTGAAACCGAAATGAACCGAGATTCCAGTTCTGTGCAGAGATGGCCGGACCTGCGTTGGGGACATGCCTGGACCACCCAGCCCACTGGCCTTCAACTGGTCTGAAAGGTTGTGAGGTACACTGGTCCTAGGATGGCTCACCACGGCTCTGAGACACTGTGAGCCCGGCCATGGGCGGTGGACACGGGGTGAGGGGGTCTGGTGTTCCCACCCTGGGTCACCCCATGACCTTTGGAGGGCAGGAGAGTTCCAGGCTGCAGGAACATGGGGGTCTGCAGCTGGCAGGCACTGCTGAGTCCCTGCTGGACCAGGGTAGAGGAACCATCCAGGAGGAAAGCAAAAGAGGCCAGGCCTAGGGGGCAGGGCCCATTATGGGCGACTGCAGGCCCCCAACGGCAGTGCTGACCATTGGTGTGTGCAGCCCCTGCCTGAGACCTTCATTTCCAGGCCCGGGCACAAGTCTGGCTCTCGAGGACCGGGGCACTCCCTGGAGGACCCACCTCCATCCCAGCTGTCGGAAGAAAAACTGCTGTTACTCACGTCGCATGGGCCTCTCCCTAGGACCCGCTGGCCCCTCAAAGCTGTGACAGCACAGACGTGGCCTGGCACCCAGCAAGGCCTCTGACACCTGATACACACGGTGGGGCCAGGCCGGATGGAGAGCATCGCTGAGCCTGCCTCTGGTTCCAAAGCTTGGGAGGCTCCTCTGCGAGGCCACCTTGTGGTGCAGAGTGGATCTGCAGCTTGAGGGGAGCTCCAGGTCCCAGCCAGAGGGGGCGTGGACTTGGCGGCAGCTCCACCCAGCTGGTGTCATGGGCGTTCTGTGGGCAACAGGGTTTGGACCCTAAAAGTGCCAGTTCTGTCTGCTGCTCTGATCCGGAACAAGAGCGTCTGTCTCGTAGCAGCTACACGTGTGACACAGAAGCTTTCGTCATTTCACACGCGGTGTGGAAAACATTCTCTATGTCACAGGCACACAGAACCCACATTCACCTATCGTTTTGTAATTGAATCTTGGACCTACACCCCAGGTGGTCAGTTTGGGCTCAGCCAAGGTGCTGATCCCCCAGGGATGGTGGGAGCAGCCTGGACCCTGGCCGTTTTCTTCTCCTGAGTCTCAGGGTGGGTCAGCATCTCCCTGCAGGGTTGGTCCTCTCTGAGCCCCCCAGGACATCAGGCAGGTGTGAAAACTCTGACACAGCACGCAGTCTGGGAAGCATGAGTAACAAAGCCCCCACGTGGGTGACCTTGGGAGAGGCGTGTCCCCAGGACGGAGCCTTGTCTGAACGGGAGGCTGGAGCTTTCTCCTTTTGGGGGCTGCTGAAGGCCCAGGGCAGGCACACCAGCGCCGCCAGCCCCAGGACCTCTGGTTGGCAGCAGAATCCGTCCTCTGGCAGTGGCCCTGAGGGTTCCTGTTTCCTGTGGTCAGAGCACCTGGCAGGGGGCTCCTGAGAGCAGGGCGGGGGCAAAGGGGGGCCAGGGATGCCTGGATCCTGGAGGAGCTGCTCCTGACAAAGGAATGCTCGAGGGAACCCGGGGAGGTGGGGTGGCCTCCTGCTGCCCTCTGACCTGACAGGCGGACCTCCTGGGAAGATGACCACCCTGGGGCCAAGGGTGCCCTGCCTCCATGTGACCCTGCCAGCCCTCTGGGTGCACTTGGTTACCAGGATGTTGAGGCTTGAGACCTTTGGGAGCCACAGGCGGGCCGGGGAGTGAGGTTGCCCAGCAGATGCTTGATGGGGGTGGGGCCAGGCGAGCTGTTGCTTCAGAAGCATCTAGAACAAGGCGGTGAGCTGGTCAGGCAGCCTGGTGGTGGCGGCAGGCCAGGCGATGTGAGCTCCCCTTGGCTACTTTAGGGTCAGCCAAGGAAAGGTCTTTCCTTATGTAAGGAGCATTTTGCCTGTCAGAAAACCAGCCTGAGGCCTGAGTCTTGGGGGTTTTGTTCTGACCACAGGGAAGAAACTGCTGGGTGGAATGGTGTTGGCATGAGGGGTCTGGGGACGTGGACTCTCCAGGGCGTGCCGTGCTCCATCTAAGTCTCTCAGGTTCTTAGGGCTCCCTCAAAACCCAAACCTCCACTGCTGCTGCCATCCAGGAGGGGCCTGGGCATCTCCCCAGAACCGGGGATGGACGCAGGCCCAGCTAAGCCACAGCCCTCACGACACCTGGCAAAAGAAGAGGTCTCTCTGGAAGGTGATGGGGATGCGGCTCCCGTCTGATCAGCCTCTCCTGAGTCGCCTCCCTGCTGTCCTCAAGGGGATGACATCTGTACCTGCCCGGTTGTGTCTGGGGCAGATGCTGGCACCCCTTCCTCACCTCTGAATGTAAAAACACTCTTGCTGGGCACTGGGGAGCCTTGTAGACTCATCCACGAATGGGGTCAATCTGAAGGCCGGCACCCTGGGGCCGTGGGAGGGTCCTGGGGAGGGCTAGAGCTCACTGCGGGAGCCCCAACCTTGTCCAAGCACAGTCCCAGGATGGCTCCTCCCAGGGCTTGGTTTAGAAGCCACCTCGCTGACCACCAGCCCTGAGCATTCAGGATGGTGGGGCCACACACCCTTCCTGGGGGTCCCAGTACTGAGGTGGGGGAGGAAATCACACACCTTCCCAGCTCCCAGTGCTGAGGCATGGACGGGGGGCAGGAATCCCCACACCATCCCTGGGGGGTCCCAGTGGTGAGGCGTGGATGGGGGGGGCGGGGAGGATCCACACCCTCCCTGGGGGGGGGGGGTCCCAGTGCTGAGGCGTGGGTGGGAGCGGTGGAGCTCACCACACAGGATTGCTCAGGCAGCTTGGAAGGAGGCACTGGTGGTCGAGGCGAGGGGGCCGCTGTGGGGCTGTGGCCGCAAACCCTTCCTGGGCAGGGCTGGGGAGGCATCAGGAAGTGACTCTGGGAGATGCTGGGCCAGGCCAGGGCTCCAGGGCTGTCCCTCCACGTGCTTGGCGATGACTCCGCGCTAGCGTCACTGCAGATCGGGACGCATCGGGGCTGTCTCCCACGTCCCCTGTGGGCCCCTCAGCTCCCAGCGCCCCCAGTGCTGGGCGGAAGTGGCCTCACGTGGCGGGGCGAGTGACCCTGAGGGACACAGTGGCCGCCTCTCCCACTTCTCAGCACCTGCTTCAGCTCACGGGCCCGGAACCCTGGAGAAATGAGAACACGTGTTCGCCATCTAAATGAAACCTTCGTGTCTGCTGGTGAAGCCCATGAGGCCTGATTCAGACAGAAGCATTACTCTGCCTGGAAACAGGTGTTTCCTAACCCTGCCTTCTGGAAATCAGAGCCAAATCCCAGTGTGGACAGAAGGCCAGAGAGAGGTGTGCAGGGCCAGCTGGTGTGGAAGTAACTCGGCGGGCCTCTTCTGCCAGCAGGAAGCCTCTGTTTCACACCAGGGCTGACTCCAGGACAGTTTGGAGTGCACGAGAAACTCAAAAAACAGAAAATGAGGCCAAAGAGCCCCATGGGTTAAATAAAAAGCAGGAGCAAGATGGCCTCCCAGGGCTGGGCACCTCCTTCCCCACAGACACCTCAGCCCTGCAGGGTGGCCTTTGCATCTGCCCAGACCAAGTCGCAGGCTGAGGGGTCCCGGCCGTGGGGATGCATCCCACAGCCTGATGGGTCGTGGGGCTCCCGTGGGGCTGGTGTGGCTCCATTCCCACATCCCGGCTCCATGCTGTCAGGAGAGAGACCCAGGCTGGTATGGCTCCATTCCCACATCCCGGCTCCATGCTGTCAGGAGAGAGAGACCCAGGCTGGTGTGGCTCCATACCCACATCCAGGCTCCATGCTGTCAGGAGAGAGAGACCCAGGCTGGTGTGGCTCCATTCCCACATCCAGGCTCCATGCTATCAGGAGAGAGAGACCCATCTTTTGACTGGAGGCTTGTGCCAGCCCAGATGGGAGGCACCAAGGTCCTGGGAGGCCCAAGGACGTGTTCAGGATGGCACAGTCACTCCTGCTGGCCCTGCTGGCCTGGGCATATCCCCAGCCTTGCTCCCCAGTGGGTTGGCCACAGGCATAAGCTGTGCCCCTGCACCTGGCCCTGCCCCCTGCACACCTGGGCCCCCAGCAGCCTCCTCTTCCACAGGCGTAGATGCCTTCTGATTTGAAGCAACACGCTTGAAGTGGCTTTCACGGGGGCAGTGGCATTTGGGTTCCTGAGGGCACCTGTCCCAGGCAGTGCCAGAGTGTGGCTAGAGCCTGGGCGGCCTCTGGGGCTGTGTGATGGTGGCTGTCCATACTCAGGACGCAGAGGTAACGACTTCTGTGGGCACAGCCCCTGCCTCCCAGGGGAAGTGCTGTATGCATGATTGTACTTTAAAAAAATACTGCTTTGTTGGGATTTAAGCGACATACGATCCACTGCACATCTTTAAAGCATGCAGTTTGACAACTCTGGACATAGAACAGACCCGTGAAGTTACTCATGTGGTCACCAATTCAGAGAGCAGGCCTGTCTGTGGCTCGCCGGCGTCCTGCGCCCTGCTTGTGTTTGCTGTGATGGCCGGTGGCTGCTTCAGTCTCTCTCCACTTGTCTTCTGTGTCGCCCCCAAGTCCATTCTTCCCTTTCCCTCTTTCTCTACGTATTTTTGGACTGGATTTTTAAAAATTCCATTTTATCTCCTCTGTTGGTCTATTAGCTGTAATTCTTTGTTAGTGGGTGTTTCAAGGGTTTATAAGTACATCTTTAGCTTACCACAATCTACCTTCAAGTGATACACCTCACTTCACATATCACATCCAACGTCTCCCAGCCATCACGCTGCTGTGGTCACACAGTTCACCTATGCGTACAGTACAAACCACAGATACATTAATACTTTTGTTTAAACAGTCAGTTAACTTTTATTTATTTTTAATAGAGATGCGGTCTTGCCATGTTTCCCAGGATGACCCCCCAATTCCTGGGGTCAAGTGATCCTCTGGCCTCAGCCTCCCAAAGTGCTGGGATTAGAGACATGAGCCACCGCACCCGGCCAAGCCACTCATCTTTTAACCCATTTCCCGTTTAGAGAAAAAAAAAGTGCAGCTCACTGCCAGCACTCATTTCTTGGGGCAAATGGGAGACGGGCTAAAGGGATTTAAATAACGAGGAAAATCTTGAATGGTGCACATGCTCTTCATTTTTCTTTTCCCTGAAGCACATCATTTAACATTTCTTGTAGTGCAGGTCTGCTGGGGATGAAACTCTTAGTTTCTGTGTGTATGAAAATGTCTTTATGTCACCATTGCTTCGGAAAGATTTTGTCAGGTACAGAATGTGAATTTGGCAGTTTTCTCCTTAGTACATTCCACTGCCTCTCACCCATGCTGCTCCTGAGGAGTCAGCCATCCTCATCAGCTTTGTGCCTCCCAACAGAACATGCCCTTGTCCTCTGACTGGTTTTAGGATTTTCTGTTTATCACTGGTTATATGCAATTTGATTATGATGTGCACTCATATCTCTTGTGTTTGGAGTTCACTGGGTCTATGGACTCCAGACTTATACCAGTGGCCCCCAGGTTCTCAGGCCTTTGGCCTCTGAGAATTACACCACTGGCTTCCCTGGCTCTGAGGCTTTAGGACTCGGACTGGGCACACTAGCAGCTTCCTTGGGTCTCCAGCTTGTGGATGGCCTATTGTGGGGCTCTTGACCTGCCAAAATTGTGTCAGCCAATGCCCCTAAGGCCCCTCTCATCTGTCTGTCAGTCTATCATCTATCTATCTATCTATTCTATCTATCTATCTATCTATCTATCTATCTATCTATCATCTATCGTCTGTATATATATCTAGCTATCTCCTATTGGTTCTGTCTCTCTGGAGGCCCAACAAATGCAAATAGTTTCCACTGATGTGTCTTCAAGGTGCCTCGTGGTCTCTTCTGTGAAATCCAATCTGTTACCCCATCCAGGATAGTTTCCACTGTCAATATTGTAGTTTCTCATCCCTGTAAGGTCGGTCTGGGTCTTCTGAATCTCTTCCATTAAGTCATTTCTTAACCTTTTTTTTGAGACAGAGTCTTGCTCTGTCGCCCAGGCTGGAGTGCAGTGGCGTGATCTCAGCTCACTGCAAACTCCGCCTCCCGGGTTCATGCCATTCTCCTGCCTCAGCCTCCCAAGTAGCTGGGACTACAGGCGGCCAACACCATGCCCGGCTAATTTTTTGTATTTTTAGTAGGCGGGGTTTCACCATGTTAGCCAGGATGGTCTTGATCTCCTGACCTCGTGATCCGCCTGCCTCGGCCTCCCAAAGTGCTGGGATTATAGGTTCTTAGCTTTAACTTTCTGGACGCCTGGGCTGCGATTTCAGCCACAGTTTGAATTCTGTGATTCTAGCACAGACGCCGGCTCTGGGTGGTTGGCTTTGCCAGGCGACTCTCCTTGGTGTGTTTGCCCTTGGCTGCTCCTCTGCACGCCTGGCACTCCGAGGTCAGGCACTGTGAGTTTACCTTGCAGGGTGCGGACACTTTGGTAACCCCTAGATCATCTGGAGCTTTGTTCTGGGATAGAGTGAATTATCTGGGAATGGTTTGATCATTTTAGGTCTTGCTTTTATGATTTTGTAGGTGAGTCAGGAGCAGTGCTCAGTCTAGGGCTAATTATCCCCATTCCTGAGGCAAGATTTTCTGAGAACTCCACCTAATGCTCACAGATTGGGAGTTTTCCTAGTCTGGCTGGTGGGAGTGGGTCCTGTCCCCAGCCCACATGAGTATCAGGAATTGATCTATTGAGAGTTTCCCTAGTCTGGCTGGTGGGAACGGGTCCTGTCCCCAGCCCACATGAGTACCAGGAATTGATCTCTGGTCTTTTCAAAGGTTGCTCCCAGCCTTGGTAGCCTCCCTGTTTGAGTGTGCGAATGGGTAGCAACCCACTAGGTGCTGGAGGGGCTGATCTGGTGAGTCTTTCCCCATGCAGGCATCTCTCTCTGGCACTCTGACCTGCCAACTCCTGCTGACTTGGTCTCTTTAACTCACGGAGGCTGCTGGGCTCTTCCTGGGCCCCTCCCTGCACTGAGGCCTGCAAACTCTCAAGGCGGAGGGAGGTCTGAGGCCATCACCGGGCTCACCTCCTGTTTTCCTGTCTCTCAGGGATTGCGGTCCTTTGTTGCCAAATGTCTTGTGTCTTGACATCTTTTGTTTCATGTTTAGTCTTTTTTTGTCTTGTTTTAGGTCTGTTTCCTATGCTGTTGTCTTGGGTGGAAGTGGAAGGTTTGTTTTTTAAATAAGACAAAATTATAAATTTGTTTGAAAATGTTAGGGAATGTCTAAAATCCTGGGAAATACCTGGACACCTGCTGTGCTATTCCCTCTGGATCGTTCCAGCCACGCGATGGGCACCGCCACCCCCAGAGTCATCAGGCCTGGCGTGCTGCTCCCTCTGTATCGTTCTAGCCACATGATGGGCACTGCCACCCTGACAGTCATCAGGCCTGGCGTGTGCGGCTCAGCAGCACAGCAGGAGCCCCCTCACACACTGCAGCCTGGGTGCCCGTCTCCAGTTCTGGCTCTGGCTCATCTTCCTCGACACAGGCTCTGATATCAGATGACCAGGGGCTGTGGGCAGGGCTCCATAGGCCCGGGTGGGCTGGGCTGGAGGACACAAGCAGGCCCAGCGACCCCAGGATGGAGGAGGACTGGCTGCTAGAAGAGGAGGTGCTGCTGTCTGAGATGGTGGAGTGTGGTCGCTTGAAGGGGGCGGCGTGGTCAGAGGAGGACACCGCTGTGGACCCTCTCATTTGTGACTCTGGAAAGGGACAGAAAGCACGTCAGGCTGGCTTCCGCTCCAGAAGTGCAGCCCAGGTTCGGGAATGGGATCAGAGCCGTCTGAAAGGCCGACCAGGCTTTGCCACTGCAGTCATGCCCATCCAACCCACCATGTCGGCCACTGGCCCAGTGCCCTCTGCAGGATGAGTGAGGGCGGAGCCGAGGCCACCGTACCCGTGTCCTTGACGACAGGCCTGGTGCACTCTGTGGGCGAGTGAGGGTGGGGCCGATGCCACCGTACCCATGCCCTTGATGACAGGCCCAGCGCCCTCTGCAGGGTGAGTGAGGGCGGGACCGAGCCACCGTACCTGTGCCCTTGACGATGCTGTCGGGGACCCGGTCGCTCATCACTGCACATTTGGGAGCCCGGTCGCTTATCACTGCACAGTCAGGGGTCCGGTCTCTGGGCTTGACATCCATGAATGGCTGGTTGCCTATCCCCATGGATGCCATTTCTTGGATTCTGAGTTCTAAGACAGAAGAAAGTATGACAGTTTCCAAAGCAACTCGGGGGCTAATGCCACCCCAAAGATGCCCGGTACCCCTAATGCCCTCAGCCCAAACCAGGAGGGTGTACAGGGTATACCCACCCTGCCCCACGAGGGGCCTGGGGGGCCAGGGTACTGAGGCTTCCCGTTCCGGTTTTCGGCACCAAAGAGATCTCTCCCAGGGAGCCCAAGGCAGTAACCAAGAAAAAGGAAGCCATGAGGCCTTGGAAACGGCGTGTCCAACCTGGGGGTGAGGAAGGGTTCCTGTCAGCCTGGTAAGCAAGGGAGGGGCACACAGCAGGTCCCAATTAGAGCAGGGGTCAGAGGCCTGGGAGCCGTGTCCATGGGAAAGACAAAACAACAGGTTTCTAGGAGTTTGAATATTGAGAGGAGAGCTAAGCATAAGGTGAGAGTTTGGGAATGAACTTATTCTTGGTCAAATTAAGCAAAGAAAAAAGATGATATTAATTGTAAGGAAAATGTATGAGGATAGAAAACATAACTGCATGTATGTAGTCCTAATGCCTATGCTGAAGAATATTATAGTAAGAATTGTTTTCCAGAGGTCTTGGGAGAACGGGAAGAAGTGCGGTGTGTGTGTGCTACAGTCACAGAGTTACTGATCATCTTCACCAATAGGTAACGTGCAAAGCTGGTTTATCAAGAACGAGTGTCCCCTCTTGCAGGGAAAGGGCTGAGTGTGGCTGCCTGGGACACAGGGCTTGGAGTTGGGCAGTGAACAGGACATTGCTCTTCCCCTAACTCCGAAGCGCTATTTTAGGGTTAGAGCTGTGCACGTGGACGCAGGACAGCTTCCTCCTCTGGCTGCAGTGGGTTTGCTCGTGTACCTTACATCCAAGCCCACGGCCAAGAACAACCAGAAAAGCTAGACACACTTTTTGAAGGTTTTCTGGAGGTGACAAGGCAATCTAGCCTCAAAGGGCCAATGTCCTGGGCAGATGTGGTGCTCACAGGCCACTGGAAACTTAACACCTTTCTACCCCTTAGGGCACTGCTGGTGGCCGATGAGCAGAGAGCTCATCTTGGAGCTTGGAGGCTGAGAGCTTCTGAAAACGCACAGGGTGGGGAGATAAAATCTGGAATTCAAGGACCACTGGGAGGAAGGGCCTGGGAAACTCCCAGACATTCAGTGGGGACCTGAAAAGGGAGCATAGACTTTGCCAGGAGTGGGACAAACGGAAGCTGGATCAGCTGCCCAAAGGTCTGAGGCAGACTTCATGCAGTCCCTCCCCGGAGTGCGTTCAGATGAACCACCCCTGCTCTTCCCACAAAAATAAATCCTCTGGAGGTGAAGACACCAGCCCGGGCCTCAAATGATCCTTACACATTTCCTACATCATATCTACTACTTAATAAAAAAATTATCAGGCACACCTGGAGAAAGGACAAAATGAGGAAAGGCTGAGGAAAACCCCAGATAATTAAACATCCCCGAGATAAAGGTTTGGACGTCTCAGACAGGCCGTGGAGGTAACCAGGATTAATGTGGCAGGAAGTAGATCACAGGATAGAGAGTCTCAAAAGGAAACCGAAATCCATCAAATAAAAGGAATCAAACACAAACCTACATATCAAAAATAAACCAATAATGAAATAAGTGAGTTTAATAGCAAAGCAGATCAATGAACTTTAAGATGAGTGGAAAACACACAGAAGCAGGGAAGACGTGATCGAAACACAGAAATCACACGAGAAACATAGGAACATGTAAAAAGGTCATACGTGTAATCGGGAGTTCCAGGTGGAGTGCAGAGAGTGGAGCAGGAGAAGTGATCAAATGTTCCAGAACTAACCCCACGCTCGGACACAGGCAAGGACCACCATGCTTGGCCGTCAGAGCATAGCTGGCCTGGGGGCAGCCAGAGAGCTCTCATTCATGGCGGTGGCTGCCCAGGTCTCTCTGCCTGGGGGGTGTTCCCCGCCTTCCTGTGGATGGGACAGAAGCATCAGGTGGTTCACACACCAGGAGGAGCCTCAACAATGAGGGACAGGAGTTGGCAGAAAAACACCCAGGTCCTTCAGTATGTGGGGGTCCCTCAGCATGTGGGACAGTGCCTCAGTGTGCCTGTCTTCCAGAGGGTGTGTGCAAGGACCTGCCCATCAATCACCCTCCATGGCCTTCCCCTCCTCTCTCACTCCCCTGTTCTCACCAAATAGGTAGAAAACAAAGAGTAAGATACTCAATTTATACCCAAATTACATTAAATGTAAACACACTACTCCAATTTAAAGACAAGGTTAGTCAAACTAGATAAAAAGATAAAAGTGAAATCAAACATGTGCCTTTTACAAGAGACGTATCTCAAATATAAGAACACCAAAAGTTCCAAGTAAGAAGATGGAGAAGTATGTGTCATGTAAACACTAACTTTGCAAAAGGAAACTGGAATAGCTATATTAATAGGAAGCACAGCTGGCCTTCTGTATCAGTGGGTTCCATATCCACAGGTTCCACCAAGGATCAAAAATATTTGAACAAAAAGCAATTAACAATAAAAGTTAAAAATACAAATAAAAAACCAATATAACAGCTATTTATAAGCATTTTCATTGTACTATGGATTATAAGTAATCTACAGATGATTTAAAGTATATAGGAGCATGTGTGTAGGTTCTATGCAACTACTGTTCCATTTTATATCAGCGACTTGAACAACTGCAGATTTGGGTATCCGTGGGGGAGTCCTGGACCGCATCCCCATGGACATAGAGGGACAACTGTAGATCTAAGGCAAAAGGCACTGCTAAAAATAAAGAGATGCATTTCATTATGATCAAAGAGGCTCTGTTTCTAGGAAGATATAGCAATTCTATATTACTATGCACCTACTAATTTAGCTTCAAAACATAGGAAGCAAAAATTGACATAACAAAAAGAAAAATAGACAAATTCAAATTTACATCATCATGGGAGATTTTTACATAATTTTCCTAGTAAGTGATAAGCAGCCAAAAAGCCAATAAGGATATAAAAAATCTGAAAAACACAATTTTCAAAACATGATCAGAACTCTGCAATAACAACTACAAAGCACACTTTCTCTTCACGTGCACATGGAAAATTTACCAAAATGCTAGGATATACAACATTTCAAATAATCGAAGCTGTTACAGGTAGTTAGGCATGAGTGGGGCAGGAGAGGCTCCCCCACCCATTGGGAATGTCGGGTGATGGCTCGGTATATTTGCACTGTCTCTCTAAAAGTGGCACCTTGGGAGCCAGTGCCAGGGAGAGGGCGTTTCCTGATGGTCCACACCTGCTGCACTAAAGTGTTAATTGAAGGCAGGTGCCAGGAGAAGCAACTTTGTGCATTAAGAGACAAAATGGTAGAATGTGACCTTTAGGGGGAACCCCACCAGAAAAGGGAAGAAAGCCTCAGATGGGGATGCCTACAACTTCCTAAGCACACGGTGCATCCTCACATCCCAAGGGAAAGGTGCGCACTGTGCACACGGGCAGCCCAGCCTAAGGGGAGAATCAAGGGAAAGGGGCCGGCCCAGAAAGTCTTAGGATCAAGGATAAATGGGGCACTCGATCTCGGTGCCTGCTTGGGTCTCTTCCAAGTGTGCTTTCGTTTCTTTCCCGCTCTAAAAGCCTTTTTAAATAAACTTCCACTCCTGCTCTGAAACTTGCCTGGGTCTCTTTTTCTGCCTTACATCCCTCAGTCAAATTCTTTCTTCGGAGGAGGTAAGAACTGAGGTTGCTGCAGACCTGTACAGATTTGCCGCCGGTCACTCGGATACCTTCCACAGACAACAAACTCTAGTGTATATTATTTGACCAAAGTGGTCTTAAACTCAAAACTGGTATCACAAAGTTAACTAGAAAATCTTGGAAATTCGGTAATACATTTCTAAATAACCCATGATGAGTCCGAGAAGAAATTAAAGTGGAAGTTAGAAAATATACTGAACTGACTGTGAATAGACACATGACATATACAAACTTGTGGGATGCAGCTAAAGCCAGGCTTAGGGGAAAGCCTGTAGTCCTAAATACGGCACAAAAACTAGAACAAAACAAAGGCTCAACTCAATGATACAAGCATCCACCTCAAGAAATTAGGTAGAAAGGAAAAGCAAATGAAACACTGAAAAAGGTAGACACAAGAAAATAACAAAGAGTAGAAATTAATTAAATAGAAAATAAGTGTGTAGATAATCAATTAAACCAAAATTCTGTTTTCTGAGAAGACTAATTTGGCAAATCCCTGGCAAAACTGGAGAAGTCAAGAGGCCTCAAGTGACCAATGAGGCAATGGGGAGGGGGTGCCAGGTCCTAGACACACCTGAAAAGCATTAGGCTCCACTTTCCAGGTGACCCAGCTGTACCTGCAGAGGTTGGTCAGCTCTGTGGCCCAGGCCCCACAGCCCCAGGCCCAGGCCCCACAGCCCCAGGCCCAGGCAGAGTCCTGTGTGCGTACCCTGTGCTCAGCTGCCCACCTGACCCTGTTTGAGGAAGGCTGTGAAACTAAATAATTTGAACTCAACGCTGTGGGAACTGTAAGTTATTCTGAAACCCTGAGAGGAACCCAGCAATGCCGAGTCTCTGAGCATCAGCTGCACCTTCTGCTTTTTCTGGTAAATGGTCAGGGATGACCGGGAAGCACTAGAGATAAGAATCTCTCAGAACAAGCCTCCGCCTCCTCACAGAATGTTAAAGCAATCTTCCTTGGAATGCAGCAACCTGTACTAATCAAGTTGCTGTCAAGTTGGCTGCAACCGTTTCTGTCTCTGTAAGTGAAGCCTCAGCTTCCCCACTTGGGAGCACGGACCCCGTCCCTTTGGAGGCTGCATTCTGGGGTGGCCCATTCTCATGCTTTGCGCTTGAATCAACTTAGTTCTATTTTCTGAATCTGATTATTCAAGGCTGGCAGGGCCTACTTCCTGCAGGCTCCAGGTGCTTGGAACACCAGAGAGGTTGAAATGGACAGATCGACCCCAGGGAGACTTTGTGCACTACAGTCAGGCAGACCCCTACAGGAAGCAGGACCGTGGGTTACAAAGGAAGGAAAAAGGCCAGGAAGGCTCTTCAGGATGGTGGCATCTCAGAGGTGAGGCCTCTGGCCAAGTAACTGCTGTTGGGGGCTGCACAGGGGTGAAGCCCACGGGGGTGTGGAGTAGCCAGGAGGCTGGGGGCCAGAGGGGGAGCCTGTGGCGACGCCATGGGGCCCCCTGTGTCTGACAGAGCTGGCTCCGGAGTGTTTCACGGGCCGGTGGGGAGGTGGTGGTTTCACCTGGAGGGGGTCAGGGCTCAGGTGGGGTGCAGCCGTGCAGGAGCCCTGGTCGTGTCTGCCTGGACGGGTCAGGGCTCAGGCGGGGTGCAGCCGTGCAGGAGCCCTGGTCGTGTCTGCCTGGAGGGGTCAGGGCTCAGGCGGGGTGCAGCCGTGCAGGAGTCCTGGTCGTGTCTGTAGCTTGGGTGCCTGGGTTTTAGGTCTGAGAGGCCAGAGCTGCCAGGGTGGGCTTGTAGGGTAGAGAGGGACAGCTGGGTTTACAGTGGCTTTGGCTATTAGGTGCTGGGGCAGGACCTGGAGTTGGAGCTCAGTATGGGAGAAGGTCTGGGGTGGGGGGTGGTTGCTGTGAAGGTGGTGTTCGCAGCCGCCAGGCTGGAGGAATAAGCACAGAGAGTCACCCTCAGTGAAGAAGTCGGTGGGGGGAGCAAACGAGGGTGGACATTGAGGGAGGAGGCCTGGGGAAGGGATCCTAGGGTGGGGAATGAGTGCTCTGGGGAGGGCCCTCTCACCTGCAGGAAGACTGAGGGCTGACCATGAGCTCAGCCTCCCAGGGCCACGGGGGCCAGACCAGCAGGGCAGGGGCAGGAAGTCAACCAGAGGGTTAAACATGGATCCAGACCTGCGGGGGACTCTCGGGTTGCCGCAGTGCCTTATGTTCGCTTGTGGACATGAGAGACACGTGTGTGAGTGCTGTCGGGTCCAGTCCAAGAACTTTCTTGTCAAGTGCTGACCGAGGAGCCCCCAGGTGCCCCAGACCGGGTGGGCCTCTTGGGTGCCCATGAGGAAGAAAATGGACAGTCCGGCTACTGGAGGCTCCTGAGAGTGATTAGGCCCTTAGAGAGACTGACTTTGGAGATCGAGTCACGGAGCTCAGCCCCTTCATTTCTGACCTTTTGTTAGAGATTTCCTTGCCTCCCTGTTCCTGGCTCAGACCAGAGAGCCCTGAGACAGAAGACCCTTGGCTGTTCTGTCCCTAACGTGGAATGCGAAATATACCCCTCACCCTTACCAAAAAAGAAACGCTGACTGCAGCCAACCAAACTGCTATAACTGTGCACCAACCCTGTATAGAAAATGATGTGATCCTGTTGTTTCCCCAGACCGTGCCTATACAAATGGCCCTTAAACCTCCCCACTTCGGGGCAATGACCCCATCCCTTTGAAGTCTGTGTCCTCCCAGTTGGCCATCCTCAGACTTTGTGCTCAAGTGAACTCAATATTTAATCATACCGCCTGAATCTCAGCATTAAGGTTGATAGCCCAGCTCCCAACCCACGCCTCCACCCCAGCCCCACTCCTAGCCTTGGCCCCTGACCCCTGGACTCAGTCTCTAGCCTCCACCCCAGCCCCACTCCTAGCCTTGGCCCCCGGCCCCTGGACTCAGTCTCCAGTCCCCACCCCAGCCCCACTCCTAGCCTTGGCCCCCGGCCCCTGGACTCAGTCTCCAGTCCCCACCCCAGCCCCACTCCCAGCCGTAGCCCCCGACCCCTGGACTCAGTCTCCAGCCCCCACCCCGGCCCTGCTGGCCCCCCGGCCCCTGGATTCAGTCTCCAGCCCCCACCCCGGCCCTGCTGGCCCCCCGGCCCCTGGATTCAGTCTCCAGCCCCCACCCCGGCCCTGCTGGCCCCCCGGCCCCTGGATTCAGTCTCCAGCCCCCACCCCAGCCCCAGCCCCCATTCCCCAGCCCCTAGACTCAGTCCCCGACCACAGCTCCAGCCCCAGCTTTAGCCCTGGCCCCCAGCCCCCTGGCCCCTGGACTCAGCCCCTGGCTCTCACCCCAGTCCCAGCCCCGACCCCCGCCCCTAGCTGTGCCCCTGAGCCTGGCAGGCCCTGCGGCCCCCATCTTCCCACCTCTGCTCTTTAGTGCCTGCCGCCACAGGATCCTCCCTATGACATCGGTCCATGCACTCTTGACCTCTGCCGAGCTTGCTTGGAGAATGTAGGTGTCCTGAGATTTCCGCCGCCTGCGAAACCAAATCTCAAACCTCAAGCCACTGTCCCCGACGTTCTCTGTCATCCCGATCTCGGCCGTCTGCAGTCAGCAAACACCCGTTGCAGCACCATCAGGAACACAGATCTCTGAACAACTGGCTACCCAAATTCCTCAGTGCTGGAGGTCACTTCACCCAGACACCAAATGACAAATGTGTGGGATGGGTCAGGGTGAGCGAGACCACACTGCTCACGAGTGTGTGAGGCTGCTTGTGACCATGCCAGGGAGAGTGCCTGTGTGCAGGATAGCTGTCCCTGTGTGCAACGCTGCTCATGGGTGTGTGAGGCTGCTTATGAGTGTGCAAGGGAGAGTGCTTGAATGTGAAGGACAGCTGTCCATGAGTGTGCAAGGCTATGCACGAGTCTGTGAGGCTGCTTGTGTGTGAGCCCATGCACCCTCATGGCCTCTATCAAGAAGGGAGGGACCTCCCCTCCCTCAGCACAGCCGAGTCACAAGTGGGAACCTGCCCACCGTGGCGCATCAGCAAAGCCCTCCGTGTGCACCTCCGAGAGCCAGGGGAAGGCCTGTCCCTGTGTTCACCTCTGCACAGGATCCAAAATGCAGTTACTGACTGAGTAGGCACTTGTTTCTCAGCCCCTCGACTGGACATGGGACTGGAGAAGACACACTTCTCCTTGCAGCTTTTGGAAGGCTAACGTTTTCAAGAATTTACCCAAGAACCGCAGAAAACAAACATCGCAGTGCGGCTCCTCCCCGCTTCACTCCCTCCCAGTTCCTCTGCTGGCCTCAGGTGAGACAAGGGTCCAAGACCCCCTTGGAGGGCCTGGCTCGGCCTGCACCCGATCGGACCGGGCGGGCGCTACCTTGAAGGACTGCTTGTACAGGTAGACGTCGTGGCTGCCCTCCACCTTCTGGGTCTTGCTAAACAGGATGAGGTCTTCAAAGAGGAACACGTGCCTCAGATACTTCTTCCTCCTGCAGCAAACGATAAACTCATCCCGGCATCTCAGCTGCCCCTGTTCCTTCAAATTCACCTGCAGAGGAATACACAGGTGGATTTCATCCAAGAAAATCC
Organism: Pan troglodytes; assembly: GCF_028858775.2. Lineage (NCBI taxonomy): Eukaryota > Metazoa > Chordata > Mammalia > Primates > Hominidae > Pan > Pan troglodytes. The sequence goes on along the minus strand of NC_072402.2, from coordinate 902,150 downwards.
GGCGTCTGTGGTGGCACAAGTCACTGTCTCCGTCTAAATGTGTTAGCTTCGTGACAAGACGGAACAGCAGCCAAACTGCCATAAAATCTGGCAAATCCGCCTTAATGTTAGCTGCTAAAGGTTTCAAAGAGCATCAGGATAGAAACTGCAGCATCACATCTAAAAGCTCAGGAACTCACCCAGTTCCCCCTAACCCTCCCGTTTGACCCTCTGGGCCCACACACAGGGGAGGAGCCCTGCTCAGGGGGTGAGCGTCCCACACCCCCACCCCGGCCCCCGTTCCCGGGTCATACGTGCAGAGATCACAAGGTAAACCTTGTTGCAATTTATGGAACTTTCTACTTCAAAGCCCTTGCGTCCATTTTGATGGAACCCCCTGCTGAGGTGGTGCTAGAGTCCCCCTCACTAAATAGCCCCTGGGAATCCGACAGCTCCTCCCTCCTCCCCACAGAAATCCCTTCAAGCTGGGTCAGGGGAGACAGCAGCCCCCAGAGATGGAGCCACCGTGCCCACCAGGCTGTCCCTCCCCTAGTGGAATTTACCCACATGATGGGCACGGTTGGCAGAGCCTCTCCCATGACCTCCATCCCATGGACGCCCCTAGGGCTCCTTGGCTGAGGATGCTGGGACAGCCTGAGGCGCCTCCACACTAGTGACCAGGAAGACTGACTATACCACTTCCTAGAAGCAGCCCTGATTCCATCGGTGTTGGGGGCCCGAGATGGGCCTGCCTTTTCCAGCTCATGTGGGGTCCCACCCTCCATGGCCCTGCTCTGCCATTGGGGTGTCACCCATCCCAGGCGAGAGTGGAGCCAGCGCCCCCACGCACCGGCCATTGCTCAGCTCACCCGTGGCCTTTTGGGCATCTGGGGTTTGGGGCAGCCAGGGCAGCCTTCACTACACTGAGCTGCAGAACCCCCGCAGAGGGGCCTGATAAGACCCATGCGGCCGGTCGTGGGCAGCAGCATATGGGTGAGCTGCCGCGGGCCCATATGAACGAGCCAAGGTCAGCCCCACGCCTTGGCCCTAGTGCCTTCTCACAGAGGGCTGGGGTGCAGCGCCCACGTCCACCTGTTTTAAATACAGCCCAGGTAAGCAGACTTCCAGTTATTCAGAGCCAGCCTGCTTTGCATGTCCTGTAGAACGGCAGCCAACATCTGCCAGCCATTGTCAAACCCCGGGGCTCCAGGGGCCTCGAGCCTGGCTGCTCCCTGACATTGCCCAGACAGGTAAGACCCTCCTCCCGGTGGCCCCCGCTGCGGCCTTCAGAAGGCTGTGCTTTGAGGGACTTCTCCGGGGCAAATCTGCCAGCACATCACCAAGAAAACTGTGCTGCTGGGGCCAAGACTTTCTCACCAGCAGCCTCAAATTCCCCCAGCTTGCCTGAGCTGCCAGCGTCTGGGGCACTTACGTCACAGCCGCGGATGGCGTCCATGGCCAGCAGGTCATTGCCGTGACGCAGCTGGAAGCAGACCACGACCTCGGCGGCTCGGAGCTCGCCCAGCTCCTGCCCCTGGGCCAGGCCACAGCTGGCCTCCTTGAGCAGGTCCTGGAGTAGCAGCGCGTACTTGGCCACACGCTGCACGGGCCGCAGCAGGTAGGAGGCCAGGTCCATCTTGTCACCTAGCTCCCGCTGCTTGTCCTGCAAGGGCCGGGTGAGAGGGTCAGCTCCGGCCTGGCTGAGGGCCGGGCAGGCTGTGGGGGGCGGGCCGAGGGGGATGACCTTGAAGAAGGCGTTGCCGTGGCTGCTGAGCAGGGCATCCGACTGCGGCTTGTTTTTGCTGTAGATCACGTACATCCCAAACTGCTCTTCCTGGAAAAGCAGAGGCGACTGCTTGGCTGTGGGAGTGACAGGCCCAGAGACAGCAGGCTCCTGCAGCCCGGGTCAGACTTGGAACTGCTCCCGTCCCAAGACCCCCCAGGTGCAGTTTGTACCATGATCAGGTGAAAGGGAGACTCGGCCCTTCATTAAAGACTATCAGAGTATCCCCAACACCAGGGCTCCAGGGGCGACCAGTTTACCAGCTGAAGCCTCAATGCTGAGAATTCTGTAATTTGTCTTTAAAACACAGACTCCAGGGGGTTGAGGGGGGAAGAGGATGCAGCTGGCAGTGGGCCTGGGAGGGCGTGGGGGGCATTGGAATGATTTGGTCCATGGCCAAGAGCTAAAGCTGTCAAGACATTTAAAATTGCCACAATCACGGTCAATATGAATCTGCACTTTATGTCTAAAAGCACCTTTTAAGAAAACGCTGAGGCCGGGCACGGTGGCTCACACCTGTAATCCCAGCACTTTGGGAGGCTGAAGCGGGCGGATCAGGAGGTTGGGAGTTCAAGACCAGCCTGGCCAGCATGGTGAAACCCCATCTCTACTAAAAATACAAAAATTAGCCGGGCGTGGTGGCGGCGCCTGTAGTCCCAGCTACTCAAGAGGCTGAGGCAGGAGAATCACTTGAACTCGGGAGGCGGAGTCTGCTGTGAGCTGTGATTGTGCCACTGCACTCCAGTCTGGGCAACAGAGCGAGACTTCGTCTCAAAGAAAAAAAAAAGGAAACACTGAAAAGATGTAACATGCGCTTCTTTTGTCCACGGCTGTTTTCGTTGTGATAATCTGTGCTCAGTGGTCTGGGACACACATCCCATCTGCCCACAGCACTCACTGAATGCCTATTGAAAGCCTGTCAGTTTCTTTCCAGAGTAAATTAAAAACTTTATTAAAGACATTCAAACAGAGAGATTCCACATTCATCACTGAGAAGCAACTTACGAGGAGAGACCACTGGGTCTGTACATTCAACGTGCTTCCAGTTGAAAGCCTCACAGGGAATTCTCAGAACGGGACAGGCTGGTCCCTCTGGCAGGTAATGGGGCACCCAGGGGCAGGGGGCGTGTGAAGAGGTGAGGCCTGGCCTCTCCCCGGAAGGTGATTCTGGGAGCTGCTTCTGGCCTATCAGCTGGAAGTGGTAAAGGAGAAGGGCTGCTGGCAGAACGGGTGTGATGGTGTCTGTGAGCCTCCGCCTCCAGGGGCAGCAGGGACGCAGTCGGTCACACCACGCGCAAAGCACCGGGCACTGGAGACCCACAGGTTATCCGTGTGGGGCATCTGTTTTTCGGCTGGTCTTAACATCCTGTCAGGACCAGCTCCTAGACCTGGACTGAAGCTATTCCAACCGCCTGACACGTGGGCCCTGTAGGCCCCGCCTCTCTGACACCGGCTTCACCCACCATGTTGCCTGGCGCCCACGCCATGGCCTGCACTTACGTGTCTCAGGAAACTGCGGCCCACGGCCAAGGGGCAGTGCTGGCAGCGCTCCAGCTCCCGGAGGAAGTGCTGCTGGTGGAAGTCGTGGAGCTTCTCCAAGTTGCCGAAAATAACGTGGTGCTTCCCTCGAAGGCCCTGGGGCAAGTCCATTCTTTCCATTTCTGGAAAATAGTTGTCAATGACGTATCCTAAGCACCGAATGTACTCCCTCTCTGTGGCGATCATCTCGGCCATGATGTGCCTCAGTCGGCTGCTGGAAGACACAGAGATCCCGGGGGGCACACGGCCCCCCACGGACACTTAATTAAAAGCAATTCATGCCTGAGACAGAAACACATGAAAACCCGGAGGGATGAGCAGGGTCACATGTGGACTGGAGGCACATGGGCACATGTGGGATGCACGATAAAAAAGCTTCCGGCCAGCCGTGGGGGCTCATGCCTGTAATCCCAGGACTTTGGGAGGCTGAGGCGGGTAGATCACGAGGTCAAGAGATCGAGACCAGCCTGGCCAACATGGTGAAACCATGTCTCTACTCAAAATACAAAAATTAGCTGGGGGTAGTGGCAGGCACCTATAGTCCCAGCCACTTGGGAAGCTGAGGCAGGAGAATCACTTGAACCTGGGAGGCGGATGCTGCAGTGAGGCGAGATCACGCCACTGCACTCCAGCCTGGTGACAGAGTGAGACTCCGTCTCAAAAAAAAAAAAAAAAAAGAATAATCTTCCAGTCTACTGCACATCCTCAGCAAGGAGCGACTCACCTGCACCTCCACTCATTCTCTCCCTGTTACCTGGAGCTGCTCTCTTGATACACAGTAACTTGAAAAGATAAGGACTATATTTCAAAAAGAAACTTGTCAGGTGAAACATTTCCACATTATTGATCATGGCCTTTTCAGAGGAAAGATCCCTTTGGAAACCAAGACAGACAGATTCCCAGGCTTCCTAACTGAAACTCTGAACATAAGGTTTCTCGTTCCCAGCTGGTTTCATTCTAGCGGTGAGATGACTCAACCACTTCCAGCAGCGACGCTTCTGCTAAGGAAGGCTGTGGTGGAAATTTCGTGAGAAAACGGCTTTTGGATCCTTGCCCACTGCTGACTGACCAGGAGGTTTTCTCGAGGGTCAGCTTCCATGGTAGTTACTCCTGACTCAAGGGGCTCAGCACCTTAAGGAGCAGCTTCAGGGGGACTCGGGGGCTGCAGTGGCCGGAGAGCAAGGCCGGGGGCGCAGGACGGCCCAGAGGTGGACAACAGCAGGCTAGGCCCCAGGGATGGCCCTCCACGGAACCCTCAGCCCCACCCTTGGCTGGGGTCTCCCTGCCTTGAATGAGCGTCCTGAGGAGGGGCTGCCAAGCAGGGTTTGTAGGAGCACTGTTCCCGTGAGGGGTGAGCCTCTGAAGCACTTCTGAGTCTTTGAAGAGCCCTTCCTGACAACACACACATCTGTAGGAGATGTGGGCTCCTCTGTGGCTGCCCGAAGTCTCACTACCTCCGTATCCCCAGGGCAGGGCAGGACCCAGAGGATCCACTCGTGTTGCCCTGAGAGAGTGGAGAGGTGGGCTGGCCAGTGTGGTTAGCTTGGCCAGATGGTACCTCCCGTGCAAAACTGCGGTGCTGTGATCATAGAGGCCCAAACTGGGCTTCCCAAATCAGGTGGTATTTTTTAATTTTTTTATTACCACTAAAAAACATGCTAAGCATCCAAAAGTACTTTTACACCATAAACAAATGCAGGACACTTAGGCTGGTGGCTTGGTTTCATGAGCTGGCTGGAGTGGGGCCACCTGGTCACTCTCAGCAACTGAGCAGTGGCCAGCCAGCATGTGAGCCTGGAGGGCAGGGCCCACACTCCGGCAGCATGAATGCCAAAGCCTGGCCTGGGCGGCGGGACTCCCCAGGAGAAGGTTCTCTGGGTTCTGCTGGGGTGGGATCTGGGCGTGTCCCACAGCTCTGCACCTCAGACAGCACCATCCACTGCACTTTCAAAGGAGATTTCCCAGGGCCATGGTGACCCGGGGGCCCTGCCCTAATGAACAGTGAGGTGTGTTGCTTTTCTCCTCTACTTGATGGCATCTTACCCCCAACCTCCTTAAATAACTCGATCCTAATGATACCAATGGGAGTTGGCAGATTTTTTTTCTACCATTATTTGTATTTACTTGTTTTTTAAGTTGGAAAAACTAAAAAGCAGCTAATGATGGGAAGCACAGCTGTGGGCAGAAATGCTGCTGAACGTACATCCCATTCACAGCAGAGCTGCAGAACTTGTCCCCTTCACTCCTGCATAACAGATTTGACAGATTCTCACTGTTTCTGAGAACACAGCACCTCCTGGCTGGTCAGGAACTGGCCCTCACAGCACTGGCGGGAAGGCCGAGGCCCAGTGTCATGACCCACACAAAAGCCTCCTCAGTAAATATCCAGAAACAAAATCAGAATGAGGACAGTCTTAATTTGGTCTTGATCAAAGTAAATGGACAATGTACTCACTAGGAAGCAAAGGCTGGAAATCACACGGGGGTTGGCAGGAGTCCCCCCTTCCTGTGTTCTGCTGCCCCCCAAACCTGAAACATGGGCTCAGTGGAGACAGAAGCGTCAGTGCAGCCACTTGCTGAGACTCAGGGACAGCGCTTGGCATTCCTCTTATGGATTCGGAAGGGCTCAGCCAGCAGATACACTCTGGATCACTCACACCAATGGTAAAAACCAGAACTTGATGTTCTACCTGGAGCTTTGCCTTTAACAAGGTAAACACTGAGGTTTGGCAACCTAAAGGTGTGTTTCAGAAGAGTGTTCTGGGGCCTTCTCCGTTCAGATTAAGCCTATGATCAGGGTGTGAGGAGGAAACCGCTTCTATGGAGCTTAAGGCAGAGGCCTCCAACCCCCAGGGCCACCGACTGGTACCCATCTGTGGCCTATTAGGAACCAGGCCGCCCAGCAGGAGGTGAGTGGCAGGCGAGGGAGTGTTACCACCTGAGCTCCGCCTCCTGCCAGAGCATTAGTGTGAGCTCCGCCCCGTCAGAGCATTAGTGTGAGCTCCGCCCCGTCAGAGCATTACTGTGAGCCCCGCCCCCTGTCACAGCATTAGTGTGAGCTCCGCCCCGTCACAGCATTACTGTGAGCCCCGCCCCCGTCACAGCATTAGTGTGAGCTCCGCCCCGTCAGAGCATTACTGTGAGCCCCGCCCCCTGTCACAGCATTAGTGTGAGCTCCGCCCCGTCAGAGCATTACTGTGTGAGCTCCACCCCGTCACAGCATTACTGTGAGCCCCGCCCCCTGTCACAGCATTACTGTGAGCCCCGCCCCGTCACAGCATTAGTGTGAGCTCCGCCCCGTCAGAGCATTACTGTGAGCCCCGCCCCCTGTCAGAGCATTACTGTGAGCCCCGCCCCCTGTCAGAGCATTAGTGTGAGCTCCGCCTCATCAGAGCATTACTGTGAGCCCTGCCCCGTCACAGCATTAGTGTGAGCTCCACCCCATCAGAGCATTACTGTGAGCCCCGCCCCCTGTCAGAGCATTAGTGTGAGCTCCGCCCCGTCAGAGCATTACTGTGTGAGCTCCACCCCGTCACAGCATTACTGTGAGCCCCGCCCCCTGTCACAGCATTACTGTGAGCCCCGCCCCGTCACAGCATTAGTGTGAGCTCCGCCCCGTCAGAGCATTACTGTGAGCCCCGCCCCCTGTCAGAGCATTACTGTGAGCCCCGCCCCCTGTCAGAGCATTAGTGTGAGCCCCGCCCCGTCAGAGCATTAGTGTGAGCTCCGCCCCTGTCAGAGCATTAGTGTGAGCTCCACCCCGTCACAGCATTACTGTGAGCCCCGCCCTCTGTCACAGCATTACTGGGTGAACTCCGCCCCCAGTCACATCATTACTGTGTGAGCTCCGCCTCCTGTCAGATCAGTGGCAGCATTAGAGTCTCGGAGAAGCACGAACACTACTGCACATGTGAGGGATCTAGGTTTCGTGCTCCTTATGAGAATCTAACTAATGCCTAGTGAGCTGAAGTGGAGCAGTTTCATCCCAAAACCATACCCCAACCCCTGCGGTCTGTGGAAAAATTGTCTTCCATGAATCCTGTCCGTGGTGGCAAAAAGGATGGGGATTGCTGGCCCAAGACACAGAAGCCAACCAAATGAGCAAAGCATCTCACGAAATTCTCCACTTCTAGCCCTCATGACCAGTACCACATGGGTGGAAGATGGAGGTTCAGACGGCATCCGGCCTAGGCAGGGGCCGAGTGCGCCCACCCTTACCAATGAGTGGACGCGTCCTTTGCAGGCTCGACAAGTGAGAAGGGGCCTCTTCAGTGGGGCAATGGGCGCATGGGTGCGCCTTCTAACCCCTAACACTTAGAGACTTTTAAAAAGTTATTTTTAAGGTAACTCTTCTTGGTATCGGGGGTTGATTTGCTGCTTGTAATTTTCTGTAAGTGGGCTGAAAATAACTAGAGTTGGTGGCACAGTTACTTAACCGTCAGAGTGAGTGTGTGCAGGTTACCACACACCATCCAGGCAGTTTTCAGTGGTCCCTTCCGGACATGGGGGCAGGTAACTCATATCTAGTTTAAAATTGTGTTTCTTCTTGGACCGGACAGGTGGACCCAGAGGGATGTCTGTGGATTTACTTTCTACTTTGCAGAAGAGAGTTTACTGCCTAAATGGCTTTGGGTTTCTAGATCCCCAAGGACTGCTAGGACGAGAGGAGGGGGACGTCCACCTCACCTGCCCACCTGCTGCCTCCCATCCTCCTCAGCAGGGTGGAGCCCCGAGGGGGAGGACAGACTCCGGCTCCGAGTGATCGGGGGGCTCCTGGCACGCTGCCGCAGCGGGAGCTTCTTCTCTGTGGCTACAGTGCTGGTTACCTCCAGGCCCTTGCTGAAGACACTAGTATGGTCTGGCTGGCAGGAGTCCCTGGGGCCACTGTCGGGCTGAGGTATCTCGAAACTTTGCGTTTTCTTTATCATTTTCTTCTGGGGATGTTTCCTGGGGCGGCTGGCCAGGGTCTGGGTGGGCTCAGAGGAACAGGCAGAGCTGTCCTCCAGGTGGGCCGTGGTGGCCCCTGCCCCTGGAAGGCCCCTGAGGAGGGACAGTGGGTCCCACGGAGCACACAGCCCTGGGCCCAGGGGCTCTCCGTCCTGTCCACACAGAAGCGCTGGTCCAGGGAGGCCGGACAGTGGTTCGGCAGGTTCCCAGGCACCACCCTCACTATCCGTGCTGGGGAATGAGGGTGGCTTATGGTGCCTCCTCATGGCCTCCTGGGCACGCTCATGCTTTGGGGGGCTCTGGGCAAGGGGCGGTAAGCTGGGATCTGGGGCAGCCTCAGAAAGGGCCTCTTCCAGACGGAGCCGGGTCTGGGTGTACTGCAGCCACAGGTCTTGCTGTGATGCCCACGGTTTCCCCAGGGCATGAGGCTTCAGCACTGCCACACCTGCCCCGGGGAAGGCCTCTGCAGCCACCGAGGTAGCCTCCTGGTGACAGCTCCTCAAACACTCAGCCACGGGTGAGGAGGGACAAGCCTCCGTGTCCAGGGGCCCCATCCAGCTGCTCACCTGTGGGACAAGGAGGGCTCTGCTCAGTGCAGTGGAGGAGGGGCTGCCCTGGAGCCAGCTCAGGCCCTGCTGTTCCCCAGGTCAGCCTAGTCAGGGACCACGGGACCAGAAAGCAGAGCGAGAGGCAGTCCCGCCACCCAGTGGGGGCTGTGGCCGGGTTCAACGGAAGGGCAGGTGGGCTGTGTCTGACCCCATGGGGTCTGTTCACCATGCCAGAGGGCACCATGGGGGATGTCCTAGGACCACGTGAAGACATTGTGTAGATCAGTTATGCCACATCCTGTGAGCTGAGAGAGGCGTGACGGGGCAGATGGCTCTACCCTGCTCTGGCCACCCCATGACCCCTCAAATGCTGTCCTGACAGGTGAGCTCCAAGGCCTCTGGCTTGGGCTCCTAATGGCAGGCAGTCCCCAGCGCGGGGGAGCTCGCAGGCATGCGGTCCGGGGCACGGGGGAGCTCACAGGCGTGCGGTCCGGGGCACGGGGGAGCTCGCAGGCGTGCGGTCCGGGGCACGGGGGAGCTCGCAGGCGTGCGGTCCGGGGCACGGGGGAGCTCGCAGGCCTGCGGTCCGGGGCACGGGGGAGCTCGCAGGCGAGCAGTCTGCTGCAGCACTTGTTTAGGGTTTTGGGCAATCAGTGGAATTTTCTAACTGAGCCAGTAAACACACAGAGAAATGTGTGTGTTCGTTTGGCTGGTCTGTTTGGTACAATATCAAATGCTTCACAGGTCGGCTCAGAGCCTTCTCCAGAGAGCCGTGGGCGCAGTGGCCAGGGGGGCTCCATCGCAGGTGCCCGGCCTCTGTCCCACAGCCTGGCCCACTCCAGCTTGTGAGGGGAGGCACTTGCTAGATGTCCACAGCCTAAGGAGCCGGGATCCCTGGGACGCACGCCCACTGGGTCTCTTACCGTCTCGCACAACTCGGATGAGCGGGTCCACCTGGCCAGCTCTCCCTCCCTGCACTCAGCCTGGCTGACCACGGCGCTCAGGCCCCTTCTGAAATCCTGGACCATTTCCTCTGTACGTTGCGGGTTCTCCTTCGCCAGCTGTAGTCCTTTCTGGCAGGATTGCTGTACCCAAGGAACAAAGCATCAGTACAAGCCTGGTGCTTCCACGTTCATGTCTCCAGGTGTGGGCTGGGTCTGCGTGTAGCCACTGACACCAAGGCTTGGACGGCCCACAGTGCTGCCTGCTGCTGCCTCTCATTCTCGAGAGCAGGCACCAAAGGACCGAGGAATTTCTCTAGTTCTTTTCCAAACTATGATTTGATCTACACAGGGGAAGAACATTTTATATTTAAACATGCGAAGAAGTCACACTCTAGGATTTAGCAGGACCAAGGGAGGGATGCGTCTTGGTCATGTCCTGAGTACACGCTGCACAGGGCTGACAGCCTGGCTGCGTAACCACCCGTGAATGAACACGACTGATGAGAGGTGGCACGGGCCTCTGAGGCTCAAGCTCCAAACTATTTTCATTGTTTGGAAAAGGACATTAAAATCATCGAACAATAGATCCAGGACTTTCCATTTTGAAACTGGTTAATATGGTAAGCATATTCCAGAAATATTCTTCAGGCCAGTGGCTGCTTGGCCCCTTGAGGCTGCCTGGGAAAGATGGGGGAGCCCCTGGCTGAGCCCTGCTGGACGGAGCGCCTGTGGCTACGCGCCCTGGTGACAAGACCAAGGTTCTTATTTTGGAGGCATTTACTGCTGGATTCAGTGGAAATGTCAGAGGTAAGCCCTGCATGTTGTCATTAAACAGCAACACCAGGGGCGACTAGGGGTCAGATGCCCAGAGATGAGAGGCCTGTTGTGAAGAAGAGAACAGCTGCCTGGATCCATGACCATCAGAAGGTACCGAATGACCCCAGACATGCAGCAGAGGAGAGACAGACCAGCACATACGCTGTCTGTAAACAGAGCCAGAGTCAAGAAGAAAATCACGGCATCTTGATTCTTAGGAGCACGGGCAGAGTCTTGGAACTGCCAGGCAAGGGGCAGGTGCGGCTTCGGCAGAGCAGAGTGGGGGTGGCGCAGAGCTGGAGCCTGGCCTCCAACTTTGTGGAAAAATCGGCTGTCATTGGTTTCAAGATTTAAATACAAAAATTCAAGTCATAAAGGTTCTATGATGAAATACACTAATAATTCTATAACTTAAGGTAGAAAGGGCTGTTTAAAAGATAAGCAAAGCTAGAGGGCAAATGACAAACTAGGAAAGCAAGCAGAACATGAAGGATCCATATAACATAGGCAGAAGTGATGATCGACCCTAGAAAAACTGTCTAAAGCATGAACAAGTAATTCACTACAGAAATAAAAATAATAATAAACATGTGAAGAGAATGTCCAGCTGTCGCATAGAAAACTGTTTAGGGGCTCCATTTCCCCACGGGGCAGCCGGCAGGAGGCAGGCGTGGCTGGAGTGCCACGGCTTATGCGTGGAAACCTCCAAAAACAAATGGTCTGACCCCAGCCATCCGAGCCTAGGAATGTATCCAGAGTCAACACCCACAGGCTGTGAAGGAAGCAGAGACACAGAGATGTTCAACATGGGGAGTTTCTAACAGCAGAGAGGGGAGGAGCCCAGGGCCTTCAGTATGGGAGCCGTGTGAACACGGCTTGGGGACTGAGCTTGCAGCGCACACCCACACACAGGGTGCCGAGGCCGCCACACGCGGCATCCCGTGTGTAAAAATCTATTTGTTTCTAATTTTCCCACAGTGTGCATGCACTTTTTAGGTTAAATATATAGAGACAGACGTGCACCTATACATAGCAGGATCGCCTGTCCGGTCACAACGTGGAGTTTCTGGGTGAAGACTGCAGAGTGAGACGTGTCCTCTTGAGACACCACTAAAGCCCTGCAAGCATCTTCCAAGGCGTAACACTCAGCACGGTGGGCAGAGAGCAGCCAGGGCACAAACCTGGAGGCCGGGAAGGAAGCGGGAGTGGCAGGGCCTGAGGAGAGCAGAGGCCAAGTCCCGAGACTCCACAGGACAGGGTGAGGGAGTGTCGGAGGGAAGGAGCTGGGCACCCTGCTCCACAGGGCCCAGGGTCTGTTCCCTGGCAGGTGAACACTGAGCTACGGCCAGGCTCTCCTTTCAGGCCGGGATTAGAGGAAAAGAATCAGACCGCCAGGGAGAAAATGCTAAAGATGCGTGGGCCACAGGCTTCCTAGCCAGGGGTCGCCAGGAAAGCCTCTGGCGCCAGAACAAACCCGCAGAAGCCACAGACTGTGCAGACTCATCATGATTAGTATGGAGAGGGGACCGTTCAGAAAATAAGCCCATGGAGTTAAAAAGCAAGAGCAGAAACAAAAAACTCAATAATAGAGTTAGAGGGTAAAGCTGAGAAAAATCTACCTTACAAGGACAGCACACAGCCAGGGGTGGGGAAAATTAAGGCAACAGGACAGAAAACTCCAGAACCAGATGGAAGTGTGGAGCTGTGGGAAATGCGAGCGCCACGAAGGATGTCACAGAATTCCCAGAACAGAGGGGCGCAGTGCAGACACAAAGAGCACACCTGCCCTCGGTGCACCTGGGCGACCCTCAGGCACACCTGCCCTCAGTGCACCTGGGCGACCCTCAGGCACACCTGGGCCACCCTCAGGCACACCTGCTCTCAGTGCACCTGGGTGACCCTCGGGCACACCTGCCCTCAGCGCACCTGGGCAACCCTCAGATTCCAGAGCCCCGAGGACGACAGGAAAGTCTGTGGCTTCCACCGAGAAGCAGGGCACAGGCAGAAGGCTGGGAGTGGGATGGAAGCTAAGCACAGGCGCAGGGCCTTCCAGCTGGCGAAGGGAAACTAAAGTGACTGCTGGCCATGAAGGTGGAGTAGAGATGCTTTTAGATACCACGGCCTCAAAAATGCTCACCCCAAGATCCCTTTCTCTGGGAAGTCCTGGAAGTTATTCTGCATAAAATGCCAAAGTAAATGAAAAAAGAGGAAGACTTGGATACAGGAAATAGGAGACCACAGGATGGGGCAGAGTGGGGAGGGAGATGGAGGAGACCCCAGGAAGAGCAGAGGGAGGAGGGGAGATGGGGGAGACACCCCAGGAAGGAGTAGAACGAGGAAGGGAAGATGAAGGAGACCCCCCAGGACAGGCAGAGGGAGGAAGGGGAGATGGGGGAGATCCCCCCAGATGGGCAGAGGGAGGAGGGGAGATGGGAGAGACCCCCCCCAAGGATGGAGTAGAACGAGGAGGGGAAGATGAAGGAGACTCCCAGGATGGGCAGAGGGAGGAGGGGGAGACGGGGGAGACCCCTTGGGATGGGCAGAGGGAGGAGGGGAGATAGGGGAAACCCCCAGAATAGGCAGTGGGAGGAGAGATGGGGGAGACTCCCAGGACGGGCAGAGGGAGGAGAGGAGAAGGAGGAGACCCCCAGGATGGGCAGAGAGAGGAGAGGAGATGGAGGAGACCCCCAGGATGGGCAGAGGGAGGACAGGAGATGGAGGAGACCCCCAGGATGGGCAGAGGGAGGACAGGAGATGGAGGAGACCCCCAGGATGGGCAGAGGGAGGAGAGGAGATGGAGGAGACCCCCAGGATGGGCAGGGGGAGGAGGGGAAGATGGGGGAGACCCCCAGGATGGGCAGGGGGAGGAGGGGAGATGGAGCCAGGATAGAGCAGAGGGAGAAGGGGAGATGGAGGAGACCCCCAGGACAGAGGGCACAGACTGGAGACAGCCTGGACTGGCTGGTGGCTGCAGCTTGGCCTGGACTCCACTTGCCTGGTGTGGGGTTCCTGTTCCTGCCCCAGGGATTGGACCAGCTGGGCCCCTGGCCAATATTTGGGAGCTGGGGTCAGTTGTGGGGAGGCCAGGAGCATGCACAGTGCCTCGTGTCCCTGCTGCACGTCTTTGTCTGGAGGCCCCCGTGAGGGCACGCGTATGGACCTGAAGGCCGGGGGAGCTTTGCCAGCAGACAGGAGGGCTGGGGATGCCTCCACCCCACTGCTGCCTCTCCATGCTGCTGGCTCTTTCACCCGCACATTCATCGCAGCAATAGTTGTTGATAAAATAATAAGGATTTATATAAAAATGTGCAAGTTTTGAAGAGTTTATATGTGAGAAAAGAAAGAAACTTTTTATCTGAGTGTGCACCCCTTAAACTGTCAGGCCCAGAGGGGCATCAAAATGAGGCAGCAGCATCATCTGCGCCCCTGAGCTAAGCAATCATTTCGCTGGTGCCCCCCGAGCTAAGCAATCATTTCAGAGTCACTGCTATATGGACCCCAGATTCTGCGGTGTGTCCACCAAGGGCCATCAATAACCCCAGCCACGCCACACACTGTGCACAACTCACACCCTGTAGTCCAGCAGCGTGTGGCCAACCCCCACCAATGCCATTTCTGTGACCCAGAGAATTCATGAAAAGCCACTTCCGTCATCACCCCCTCCCGATTTGTCCTCCTTTCTTTAAAACCTTGAGCCTCTCCCTGGCCTCCGGAGCCACTTCTTGAGGTCATCTGGAGGTGTTTCCCAGGCTGCCGTCCTCAGCCTTGGCCCAGACTCTCTCTACCTGTGTCGGTTTCACCTCGGCTTCTCAGTCACCGTGTACGCATGCACATGGAGAAAGCGTCCGGAAGATACACCCAGCTATTCACACCGGTAGCATCAGAAGGCACAGTGTGAAATTATTTTTCTCCCTGGCCTCCTCTGGATTAAACAAATTTTTTTTCTCCACTGATCCAGTATCTCTCATGTAAAAAATAAAATTTATTTCTTTTTACACAAGCAGCAAGGCATGCCCTATCCTGACATAATTTCATTCCAAATGGAAATCAGATCAAGGCCCTAAAGACACAGTGTGAAGGTGAGAGGGTTGCCTTGGCCAGCCTGGCCTGGAGGGGATGCTGGCCGGGCCGCCTTCCTCCTGCAGCTCTGACCTGGTCATTCCCTTCCAGGAGTGACGCCAGCTCCCGGAGGTGCTCCAGCTGCTGGAGACGATTGTTCGAGGTGAGGACCAGCCTGTGCACCTCCTCATCCACTCGGTCGTACAGGCTTGTGGCGGCCTCCAGGGTGTCCCTGAGGAAGAGAAGGCAGTCCTCAGGCTTCCAGGTGGCCCCTTGAGGAATCTGCTCTTGGTGACAACCCCATATAAAAACCCTGCTCTTTCCATTCCCTCATGCCACAAGGCAACGGGAGCCCCAGGAGGAGGCCCACAGCCGAGGCGGGACACAGATGTGCTGCATGCGTTCTGCCAACATCCTGGCCGGCCTGGGTTGCAGGTGCCTGGAGGGGACCCAGGTGGGGCAGCTTAGGCGGGACTGGCTGTGTGCAGCTGAGATGGACAGGGACTGCTGGGGGTGGGCACAGCTCCCCAGGCAGCACTGGTCAAGAATGAGCTCATTCTGATGCACTCTGACCACCTCCTGCCGAGCGTCCCCAGAAGCTGGCTCCTTGATCTTTGGAGCCTGTAAATGTGGAAAAGCTCTGACCCAGGCAAAGCGTGGCTGTCAGAATGGAGGTCTGGACCAAGCACAGAGGGGGCTCTCCTTGGAGCAGAGCGCTACGCCTCCTGGCTGCAAACTCCCCCGAGCAGCTCCCTCGACGGGCCAGGGCCCAGCATGACCCCTGTGAGCGCTCACCGGCTGTCTTCTGTGCCAAGCTCTTCTCTCCTCAGCCGCGCCAGGATGGTGCCCCCCTCCAGCCTGAGAGACACAAGCAGTGGGTCTTCCAGGACAAGCTTCATCATCGTCTCATGCTGGTCAATTAACTCGGCGACTTCCTGCATGGGGTGGGGAGGAATACGCCTTTAACTCCCTCCTCCAAGGGGCAGGTCCTCCCAAGTGTGACAGTGGCAGGAATGTCCTGTTTCCATAAATCAAGCTGCAGGCCTGGTGGCATGACAGTGCCCACTCCTCAAGCTGATGGTCCGGACTGTCCCAGGGAGGGTGGGCCCCAGGATAAGATCCCTGGGAGGGAGAAGAAGGGGGCTCAAAGGTCAGCTGTAGGAGGTGAACCTGCCATTTAGACCAGGGACAGACATGCAGACCTCACTCACAGACTCTGGGCCCCTAGACCTGGCGGCTGGGCTGTCAAGAGCCCTGTGGCCAGTTCGCCTCTGTGTCTTGTTGGAATGACTCGTTCCGAGCAGCAGTTGCCGCTCACACCTGTTGCATATCATCAAATGCTGTGGCACGGTTTTCCTTCTGGGTAGGGTGGGATGTTTTTGGTGACAAAGGGGAGGAAATGGCCTTTTCTGAATTAAGAGGGATCTACAAATGAAAAAGGATTTGAAAATCTCTGCTACAGATGATAGTGAACCAAATATTTATTTTCAAGTTTGGCTAAACCTTTATGCCCCCACCTACCTGTCACATGAAATGAACTTACCTGCAAGTCTGAGGACTCACCTGGGCTGTTCTTGGGGTTCTGTGGGTGTTCAGGGAGCAGAATGAATTCTGTAGGAAAATGATGGCTTCTTCACAGTTTGCAGCGAAGTGTTCCAGCCTCTGTTGTGAGTTGAGAGGGAGGAGATTATAAGGACACAGTCTGTCAAATGCTAAAGTAAGCAGCTGTGAGTTCCAGTTTCTGCATTTAAACCGATCTCGGGTTGGGAAGCTTCCATATGTGAAGATCCCTGAGATCTACAGACACTTCCGGGGCAGCAGTGCCCTTCCCACCCGGGCTCGGCATTCTCAGATGCACCACGGCGTGGTTGTGCAGACACGAAGACCTGAACGGCGACTGTAACAAGCATCAGATCAGGGACGGTGATGCCCTTTTCAAATTCGAGTAAAAACATCCACATAACAGAAAGTCCCCAGAGACTGTCGCATGTGCAGCAGCTGCAGGCTGAACCTACCTGACGGAAGCAGATCCAGTCACCATGGCTGTAGGGAAAGGAGCCGTCGAGGTCTGCGGTCAGCTGGCAGCTGTCAACAAATTTGTGCACGGCCTTCAGGGAGCTCACGACCTCACACTGCCAAGAAGAGGCACTCGTTGGTCATGGCTCCAGATGCATCTCTTGGGGGCAAACACTGTAAATGGCTCATTCCTGGGTTCAGAGGATGGAGAGGCTGGCTCAAGGAGTATCGCCCCTGCTTTGCTGGAAGCACTGATAACAGCACGGGTCTGGGTGCAGTAATGAAAGTGAGAAGATGGGAAAGAAGGGAGCTAAGAGAAATGAAGGAAAGGCCTCAGTGAAGAAAAACCAAAAAAAAAAAAAAAAAAAAGGGAGGAAGAGCAGGAAGGAAAAGGGAAAGAATGAGTCAAGGCTCTTCTCCTTCTGGTGTGGCAGAGGTGGCCCTTCTCAGATAAAACCCACAAACTCTGGACAAAATATAAGGAGAGTTTCCTGAAAGCCCTGGCAGCCGAGCCAAGTCAGGCTCATTGCTGGGGCACCTGATGCATGCGGGGCCAGCAGGGGCGAGTTCCCACGGTGGCTCCGTCCTCAGGGCCGCTGCCCGCGTGTGGGAGTGGCTGAGCTCCAACAGAAAACAGGCATCCTTTTGACAGCAGGTGGCTTTGTAAAAAAAGAAAAAGAAAAAGAAAGGAAAGGGGCTGGGCACGGTGGCTCATGCCTGTAATCCAAGCACTTTGGGAGGCCGAGGCAGGCGGATAATGAGGTCAGGAGATCGAGGATATCCTGGCCAACACGGTAAAACCCCGTCTCTACTAAAAATGCAAAAATTAGCTGGGCATGGTGGTGTGCACCTGTGGTCCCAGCTACTCAGGAGGCTGAGGCAGGAGAATCGCTTGAACCCAGGAGGTGGAGGTTGCTGTGGGCCGAGATCATGCCACTGCACTCCAGCCTGGCGACATAGAACGAGACTCTGTCTCAAAAAAAAAAAAAATAAAGGAAACGAGAGGGGCATCTGGCCGGCGTGGTGGCTGACACCTGTGATCCCAGCACTTTGGGAGGCCAAGGCAGGTGGATCACTTGAGCCCAAGAGTTCAAGACCAGCCTGTGCAATAGGACAAAACCCCCATCTGTACAAAACAAAATACAAAAATTAGTGGAGTGTGCTAGCGTATACCTGTAGATCCAGCTACTGAGGAGGCTGAGGTGGGAGGATCACCTAAGCCTGGGGAGGTCAAGGCTGCAAGCAGCCGTGATCACACCACTGCACTCCAGTCTCAGCAATACAGCTTGATCTTGTCTCAAAAAATAAAAACATAAATAAAATATAAAAACAATAAGAAAATGGGCATCTTTCTCGCCTGAGGAAAGAAGAAACAGAGGATGGGGTGGGGTGGCCACACCACTGGAAAGTGAAAGTGGATTCCCAGAAGGGGGCAGCTGTGGAAGAAGCCCCGCGGTATGTGTGTAAACTCTGCCCAGGTCTCTGGCTGACCCTGAACCGTGCATACATGGGGGAAGACTCAGAATTAAACTGAACCCACTGTGGGTGACACAGAGCTGCCGGCTGGAGTCTAACCACGTTACGTGCACACTAGAACAACACTGTGAGTCTATACCAGAATCCAGTCTCCCCAGCAGAATATTCACAATGTCCAGGATTATGTGACACATCATGAATCAGAAAATGGGACCTATTCTCCAGGGAAAGACAATCAGCAGAGGCCAACCCAGAGATGACCCAGATGTTGGAATTATTAGACAAGGACTTCAAAGCAGCCATTAAAACTGTGCTCAATGAGGTAAAGGAAAAATGCTTGCAATTTATGAAACGAGAGGAAAACTCAGGAGAGATGTAGAAAATATATTTTAAAATCCATTGGAAATCTTATAGCTGAAAAATACAATATTTGAACTAAAACATTCACTGGGTGAATGTATTAGTCTGTTTTCACACTGCTGTAAAGATACTACCTGAGACTGGGTAATTTATAAAGGAAAGAGGTTTAATTGACTCACAGTTTTGCATGGCTGGGGAGGCCTTAGGAAACTTACAATCATGGCAGAAGGCAAAGGAGAAGCAAGACACATCTTACACGGTACAGGCAAGAGACAGAGTAAGGAAGGGCCACACTTTAAAACCATCAGCTCTCATGAGAACTCACTCAGTATCAGAAGAACAGCATCTGCCCCCATGATCTGGTCACCTCCCACCAGGTCTCTCCCTCCACACGTGGGGATTAAAATTTGAGAGGAGATTTGTGTGGGGATACAGAGCCAAGCCACATTAGTGAGTTTAACAGCTGAAGAGATGACAGAGTAAGGAGCCAGTGACCCTAAGGACAGGATCAATGGGAACAACCTGATATGAAGACTAGAGAGGAAAAAAGTTAAAAAAGACAGATTCTTAGAGATCTGCGGGACAATACTGGTATACGCAATTGAAGTACTAGAAAGAGAGAGAGAATAAAGCAGGAAAAAAGTTTTTAAGAACTAGGCCAGGTACTGTGGCTCAGGCCTACAATCCCAGAGCTTTGGGAGGCCAAGGTGGGAGGACTGCCTAAGGCCGGGACTTCGATTCCAGCCTAGGCAACATAGCAAGACCCTGTCTCTTAAAAAAAAAAAAAGTAGCTTGGCATGGGGGTGCACACCTTCAGTCCCAGTTACTCAGGAGGCTGAGGTGGGAGAATCTCTTGAGCCCAGGAGTTTGAGATTACAGTAAGCTCTGATGGCACAACCACACTGCAGCCTGGGTGACAGAGCTAGATGCTGTCTCAGGAAAGGAAAAAAAAAAAAAAAAAGAAAGAAAGAATGGCTAAAAAGGTCCTAAATGTGGTGATAGACATGAATTCACAAATTTAACAGTTCAAGCCTAAACTGGATAATGAAGAAAACCAAGCCCGCTCGCATTGCAATTTGCTCAAAAGAGAGGAAGTACCTTGGAAACAGCCAAAGGAAAATTAACACACTTCATAGAGATGAACAATGATCTGAATTATGATGAACTTTTCTTCTAAAATTATGGAGGCCAGAAGGCAACAGAGCAGTATCTTTAAAGTGCTGAGGGGAAAAGCAGAACTCCTCTCAGACCAGAATTCTAGATGTAACAAAAATACCCTTTCAGAATGAGGCCAAATGAAGATGTTTTCAGATAAAAGAGGAAGATACAAAGAAAGAGAAGGAAAGAAACCATATGAGGTGGAGAAGAAAGGTCACATTTTTTAGTTTTTCATGGCATACTCTGCAGGACTCCTGCAAGAACTTACGGGGTAGGAAGTAGGTTTCCAGGCTCCCACATGGATGCAATTAGAACTTATCTAAATTCCTTCATGTGTTTCATCTCATCCAGGTGCCTTAATGTTTAATTTTGTCCATCACTCAGGATCCCACAGTCTAAACCATTACCTGAATTATTGCATCCTTGTCAGGCCTAAATGCAGATTCTTTATCTACCAACAGCAAGATACTATGAATTATAGGAGATGTGTTGTTCTGAAATAAATAAGAAATAAATATTACTGATTAGCTTTCTAATTTTTAACTTCATTAATAGAATTGCCCAATTTTGAGTGGTACTACTTCTGTCATAGTTTCCCAGAGTGCCTACAGTGCATAAAACATAGTTGACTTTGCCCTGAAATGTAAATTATTTGCCCTTATGAATTTTTAATGTAATCAGGTTTATTGAGGTATAATTTACATACAATAAAATTCACCCTTTTTAGTGAATAGTTCTATAAGTTTTGACGAAAGCATAGTCATGTAACCATCACCACCATCAAGACAAAGAACTGTTAAGCAACCCCAAAATTCTCTTGTGCCTCTTCGTAGCCAAGCCCTCTCCTATGCCCAGCCCCTGGCAACCACTGACCTGCTTTCGTCTCCACCGACTTGCCTTTTCTAGACATAAATAGACTCAGGCAGGAGTGGCCTCTCTCACTTAGCATTGTGCATTGGGAACTCGTCCCTGTTGTGGAGATCAACGGTTTGTTCCTCTGTTTTGCTGAGCAGTATTCCATGGTATGCCTCACCACAATCTGTTCATCCATTCACCAGCTGAAGGATAACTGGGTTGTTTCCAGTTTTTGGCAATCACGGGTAAAGTCACTATAAATATTGTGTGAACACAAGTTTTCATTTCTCTTGGATAAATATCTAGGAGTGGGATTTCTGGCTCATGTGATAAGTAAGTATTTTCCAGAGTGGCTGTACCATTTTGCATTTCCATCAGCAATACCAGGCATTTGTTACTGTCAAGCTTTGTTACTGTTTTTGTGTGTTTCATTTTGGTTTTCAGTTGCATTTCCCCAGTGATTAATGACGTTGGGCATATTTTTATGTGGTTATTTGCCATCTGTGTATCATCTTCAGTGAAGAGTACTCAAATCCTTTCCCATATTTTATTGGGTTGTTTTCTTATTACTGAGTTTTGAGACCGTATATATTCTATATACAAGCCCTTTATCAGATGTGCATTTTCAATTGTTTCATTGTGGTGAAACACTATCATCATCATTTTTCAGTGTACAGTTCAGCAGTCTTAGGTACATTCATAATGTAGTGCAACCACCACCACCATTCGTCTCCATAACTCTTTTCATCTTGTAAGAGCAAAACCCTGCACCCGTAAAAGAAAAACTCTCCATTACCCCCTGCTCCTGGCGCCAGGCAACCATAATTCTACTTTCTGTCTCTGGGATCTGGGCTACTCTGAGTACTCATAGAAGTGGAATGTTTGTCTTTTTGTGATTGGCTTATTTCACTCAGCATGTTCTCAAGATTCATACATGCTGTGGCATATGTCAGAATTTCCTTCCTTTTTAAGGCTGGATAATATTCCATCGTAAAGATAGGCCACATTTTGCTTATCCATTCATCTGTTGATGGGCACTAAGGTTGCTTCTGTGTTTTAGCTGTTATGGATAATGCTGCTATGAACACAGCTGTATAAATCTCTGAAACTCTGCTTTCAATTTCTTGGGTATATACCCAGACACAGTATTGCTGGATCATATGGTAATCCTATATTTACTTTTTTGAGGAACTGCCAAATTGTTTTCCACAATGAGTCACTATTTACTGTTCCCATCAACCGTGCACAAGGGTTCCAGTTTCTCCGTATCTTTGCCAACACTTGTTGTTTTTTTACAATAGCCACCCTAATGGATGGGGAAGTGGTATTTAATTGAGGTTTTGATTTGAATTTCTCTAATCATTAATGACATTGAACATCTTTTCATGTGCTCATTAGCCACATATATATCTTCTTTGGAGAAATGTCTATTCAAGTCTTTTGTTCATTTTTGAATTGGGCAGTTTGGTTTTTGTTGTTGTTGAATTTTAGGAGTTCTCTATATATTCTGGATATTAACCTCCTATCAGATACATAATTTGCCAAAATTTCCCCCCATTCTGTGGGCTGCCTTTTTATTCTGTTGATAGCGTCTTCTTATTTACTTTTTTTGAGACGGGGTCTCTCTCTGTCATCCATACTGGAGTGCAGTGGCATGATCATGGCTCACTGCAGCCTTGACCTCCTGGGCTCAAGCAATCCTCCCACCTCAGACCCTTAAGTAGCTAGGACTACAAACATGCACCACCATGCTCAGCTAATTTTTTTTTTCATAGAGACAGAGTCTTACTATATTGCCCAGGCTGGTCCTGAACTCCTGGGATCAAGCAATCCTCCTGCCTCAGCCTCCCAAAGTGCTGGGATTACAGGAATGAGCTACCACATCTGTCTGGTAGTCTTTTGATGCACATTTTTTAATTTTTGAAAAGTCTGATTTGTCTATTTTTTCTTTTGTTGCTGGTGCCTCTGATGTTATATCTAATAAATAATTGCCAAATCCAATGTTGGAAAGCTTTTGCCCTATGTTGTCTTCTAAACGTTTTATAGTTTTAGGTCTTACAATTAGGTTTTTGATCCATTTGAGTTAATTTTTTATATAGTGTTTAGGTAAGAATCTAAGTTCATTCTTTTGCATGTGAATATCTAGTTTTTTAAGCACCATTTGTTAAAAAAGACTGTCCTTTCTCCATTGAATGGTCTTGGTACCCTTTTCAAAAATCATTTATGTATATGATTGTTAGTTTCATGGCTTTCTACTCTATTCCATTGTTCTATACGTCTGTTTTTATGCCAGTGCCATACTTTTTTGATTACTGTTGCTTTGTTAAGTTTTGAAATCAGAAACTGTGAGTCCTCCAGCTTTGTTTTTATTTTTTACAATTGTTTTGGCTATGTGGAGTCCTTTGAGATTCCCTATGAATTTCAGGATAGGTTTTCCTATTTCGGCAAGAAACAACAGTTTAATTTTGATAGGGATTGCACTGAATCTATACATCACTTTGTGTAGTATTGATATTTCAATACAATATTAAGTCTTCCAATCCTTGAACATGAGATATCTTTCTATTTATGTCTTCTTTAATTTCTTTCAGCTGTCTTGTAGTTTTCAGTGAAAAAGTCTTTCACTTCTTTGGTTAATTCCTAAGTACTTCATTCTTTTTGATGCTATTGTAAATGAACTGTTTTCTTAATTTCCTTTTCAGATTGCTCACTGTTAGCATAGAGAAGTGTGACTGATATTTGTGTGTTGACTTTGCATCCTGCTACTTTGCTCAATTAACTTATTGTTTTTTTTTGTTTTTTGTTTTTTTTTTTTGTGGAACTGTTAGGGTTTTCTGCATATAAGATCACATCATCTGGGAATAGAGATAATTTTACTTCTTCCTTTCCAGTTTGGATGCCTCTTCTCCCCCACCCCCACTTTTTCTTGTCCAATTGCTCTAGCTAGAACTTCCAGTAATATGTTGAATAGAAGTGGGCATTATTGCCTTGTTCCTGATTTTAGATGAGAAGATTTCAGTTTTTTTGCCATTGAGTATGATATTTGCTGTAGATTTTTCATATAACTTTTATTATGTTGAGGTAGTTTCCTTCTATTTCTAGTATATTGAGTGCTTTCATCATGAAAGATGTTGAATTTTGTCAAATGCTTTTTTTTTTGGCATCAATTGAGATGATCATGTGTTTTTCCCCCTTCATTCTGTTTACACTGATCAGTTTTCATGTGTCGAACCATCCTTGCATTCCAGGAACAAACTGTACTTGGTCAGGGTGTATAATCCTTTCAGCCTGCTACTGAATTTGATTTGCTAGTATTTTGTTGATGATTTTGGCATCAACCTTCATAAGGGATATTGCTCTACAGTTTTCTTTACTTTAGTGTCTTTGGCTGGCTTTAGTATCAGGGTAATGCTGGCATCATAGAATGAGTTAGGATGCATTTCCTACATGAATTTCTTTTGAAAAAGTCAATAAGGAACTTACATGCTTGTAAAAAGTTTTATGGAAACTGAGTTTTGGCACTTCACACTGTATCTACCTTGTGTTAGAGAAGCTAACTGAGCTTTAGAGCAACGCACTGTGAACCTTTTTTGGTGAACACTAACAATAAGCATATGTATTCTTTTTTCCACCCTGATGTCACTGCCTTAGGCTTGCTCAGCAGGTGTGGGCTCTTCCAGATTCCTCTTGTGCCCAGGTAACCTCTGGTCAGCTCTGTTTCCTCCCCTAGCATCTGTTCCTTGACTGTCATTTCTTTGTCTAGGTGAAGCACAGACCACTGCCCAGGTACCCAACCAGGGACAGCTCATGCTCATGCTGTGGTGCAGGGCCTCATGTTCCTTTCTTGGAGGCCTTGAGAATCTCTCAGAACCTCTCTGATCAGTGCCTCCCCTGGCTCCAGGCCTCCCTGAGGCTTTCCTGACAGTGTCTGTGCACTGGGGACTCCTGTCTAGCCTAGCTGGTGCAACCCAACTCATGGCACTTCTTGTCTGGACCTCGGCCTGTGCTCTCTCCTCCCGGTGACTCCTTCCTGACCTCAGGGAGTCACCTCAGCCCCTTGTCCAGCCCAAGGTCCCTGTCACTTGCTCCCAGGCCAGCCAGTTTCTGCTGGCCCAGCCACCCTGTCAGGCAGTTCTGGAGGATGCCACTGCAGGGCTCAATGTGAGTGGATCCCACTCTGTAAGGGGGGTCATGACTGAGCCTGTCTCCTCCAAGTCTCAGGTAGGACACTGAGATTTTCTAAGAAGCGCCACGTACTGCAAAAGTAAGAAGAAACCACAGGCGGGACTGACAGTGAGGAGGGGGACAAGAGGCAGGTTCACTCTAAGGCAAGGGGAGGCAGGCTCGATGCAAGGGGGAAAGTGTGGGGGAGAGAAGTGGTGGCAGCAGGGTGGAGAGAGAGGAGGGAGGACTGTGGGGTCAGGGGAGAGGAAGGGAGGGCCGCAGGGTCAGGGGAGAGAAGGGAGGACTGTGGGGGAGGAGAGGGGGGGGAGATGAGGGAGGACTCCAGAGTTAGGGAAGAGGAAGGAGAACTGCAGGGTTGGGGGAGAGGAGGGAGGACTCTGGGGGAGGAGAGGAGGGAGGACTGCAGGGGAAAGAGGAGGGAGGACTTTAGGTTGGGGAAGAGGAAGGAGGGCCACAGTGGGGATAGGAGGGAGGACTGTGTGGAGGGGAGGAGAGAGGATCGCAGGGGTGAAGAGGAGAGATGGCTGCAGGGTTAGGGAAGAGGAGGGAGGACCATAGTGGGGAGAGGTGGGAGGGCTACAGTTTGTGAGAGAGGAGGAACCACCGTGGGGGTGGAGAGGAGGGAGGACCATGGAGGAGGAGAGGATGGAGGACCATAGTGGGGAGGAGGGAGGGTCACAGGGTGTAGGAAAGGAGGGAGGGGGGCAGGGTGGGAGAAGAGGAACGACTGTGGGGGTGGAAAGGAGGGAGGACAGTGGAGGGGGAGAAAAAGAAGTACCATGGAAAGGAAGAGGAGGGAGGGCTGCAGAATGGGGGAGAGGAGGGAGGACCACAGGTTGGGAGAGAGGAGGGAGGACTGCAAGTAGGGAGAGGAGGGAGGACTCCAAGTGGGGAGAGGAGTGAGGACCATGGAGGGGGAGAGGAGGGAGGACCATGGAAGGGGAGTGGAAGGAGGACTCCATGGTGGGGTGAGCTCTGCCAGTGCTGTCCCTGACTGACGTCTTTCCTGGCACAACCTGCCACCTGGTGTCCCTAAACTTGAGATTCCTCAGTGAGTATAGGAGCCTCTGCCTCCGTCTTCAGCAGGGACAGCAAGGGCGAAATGGGTTTAGCTTCGTGGAGTGCAGGTGGGGCATGGGAGAGGGCACCCTGGGTCTGTCCCCATCCCCTCCCTGTCCCTGTCCCTGGACCCCCGTCCCTGGTCTCTCCCCATCTCTGAGCTTCCATCTGCCCCTGCTCAGGCAGCAGCATCTTCCCATCCCCAGTGCTTCCCATCTCTGGATGTTGCTTATGGTTCAGTGCAGGGCCCCTAGGCCACACACAGTGGCTCATGCCTGTGAGCCCAGCACTCTGGGAGGCTGAGGTGGGTGCGCTTGAGTCCAGGAGTTCAAGACCAGCCTAGGCAATGTGGCAAAACCCCATCTCTAGTAAACATACAAAAAATTAGCCAGGCATGGTGGCATGCGCCTGTAGTCCTAGCTACTCTGGAGGCTGAGGCAGTAGCATGGCTTGAGCCTGGGAATTCGAGGCTGCAGGGACCTGTGGCAATGGCATTGACCCTGTCTGGGGCTGCCAGGTTCGTCCCCACCCTGGTTCGTCCTTGCAGTGAGCTATGGCTGCCCCTTCCTGCCTCTGTCCTTTGTCTGAAGGGTGATGCTGTGCCCTCCATCCTGACAGAGGGGCATAGCGGGGGCAGCTGCACTAGGCAGGGATGGGGCTGCGCTGCCCTCCTGGGACAGGTGCCCACCACCTGGGCCTGGCTGGCTTTGCATTTTAGGTTTGCAGTTGCCCTGAGCATGAAGCTTCCCCAAGTCCCCAGCGGATGGGCCAAGCCCACCTTCCCCAGTGTCTGTGCCTGGCCCCGGAGAGCAAGAGCTGGACTCACTGGGAAGACCCCAAGAAGGAGGTGGCTCTGCACAGGGGCCCCCATCTCGAATCTTCACACTAAGCCTGTGGACTGGCTACTCCAGAACCACGATGCGGGCAGCCCCAGCAACACACGGCCCTGCGATGCTCTGCACACCCAAGGGACAGGACAACCTTGCCGTACCTGCAATCCTGAGAGGGCCTGGGAGACGGCAGGGGCAGCTGGACTCCTGCGTGCATCCACCAGGACAACCAGCCCCAGGTCCCGGACCTCCTTCCTGGGGAGGGAAAGACAGCCCATCTTAACCACTGAAGTTTAAATCTCTTACAAGAACGAGTTTCTCCACCTCTGAGGCTAGTTGTTACTGGTTTCCTTTCAGCTCTAGAAGTTAGGGGTTCTCTATACACATCAACCTTCCACTTCCCGAAGGTGCAGGCCCATCGGCTGGAGGCACTGACGTTGTTCCTCTCGTGGAACCTGCTACTGATGTCAGACAGCGTCTCTGGGCACATGGGGCTGGGGCTACTTTCTCCTAAACACCCACCAATGCTCCTGGATGGACGAAATGGGCCCTGCTCCATCAAGGGAGCAAGGACTTCAGGGCCTTCTTGCCCTCATTTATTTGGGCTTTAACATAAGCACAGAAGGTGATTCTGATGGGATGTGGATGGCCTGTTCCCAAGATGGAAGCTTGAGATCAGTCAGGAGGGTCCTTACTTATCCAGAGCCAAGCTAAGACTGTTAGAACATCTTTTAAAACTAAAAATACCATCATGTGGTTTTGAAAACTCCAATTTAAAAGCTTTGTCTCTGTGATTGTGATTAGAAACTTCAGTTCAAAATTTAATAGGAGAGAATGGTAGGTGGGGTGAGTTGATATATTCATTTCAGAAAATTTTAGTGTTCAGCTGGTCTGAAGGTAGTGAGTTATCTCATTTGATTGTTCACACACATTACAGATCAAACACCTTATTCTATTCTTTCCCCCTTCTCACTACTACACTTGACTAGTCTTAAAAAATATATAGCCTGGCGAGGCTGAGGCGGGAGGAGGATCGCTTTAGCCCAGGAGATTGAGGCTACAGTGAGCTGTGATTGCACCACTGTGCTCTAGCCTGGGCGACAGAGCAAGACCCTGTCTCAAAAAAAAAAAATTTGTGTGTGTGTGTGTGTGTTCTTTGAGAAACTTCTTTAGCTCTAACTCCAGGATTAACTGACATTCTAATTAAGTTGTGTGTCTGGACACTGATCTTACAGCACTCTTGTGAGCCAAGGACATAAGAGAACCCTGACTCAAAGCCGGCAGAAGCTGCATATCACACGGATGGCTGAATCCTGGTCCAAAGAGTGAGTGTGCCCTGTCTGCCCCGTAGCCAGGTGTGTTTAATTGTGGGTGTCACTGGAAAGGATGTGTACAGAAGGCAAGAAATGGTGTGTAGAAATCAAGGCTGGAAGCACATGGGTGCTGACTGCTCTGAAAGATGAGGTTAGGAGAGGCAGAGTCTGGCCATGGAAGCTGGCACCTCCCCTTCCCCCCCGCTTTGCCACACACATGCAGCTGGGGTCCCATGGGTCTGCAGGGTGGGGCCTTGCCCCCCGTCCCACCTGGGGATGCTATGGAAGTACAGCAGCAGGCGGGTCAGCTCAGCACAGGACGAGTGTTCCCTGGTCCAGAGCAGGCTCCTGGTGCGGACCTGCACCACTGCTCTGCCATGACGGTCTCGGGTCCCTGCAGAGACAGAGACAGGGCAGCTGCCAAGGGCTTCACTCCTACAAGGTGGTGAGCTGGGTCTGTGCTGTCGGCTTAGATGTCAGATCCACCCTGACAGGAGAGCCTGGCATGTGCTCTCACCTGGGAGGGTGACGACCCCGGACTGCAGCAGCTCCTGACTGACGTCCAGCACCTGCTTGGGCACCTGGCTGGGGAAGTCTCCTGTGCCGGGTGGCCACCCTTCTTGCTCGGGGTGTGGCTGCTGGGCAGGCACATCGGAAGGCCCGCTGGGGTTGTGGCAATGGAGGCTGCCGCCGTCTGTGCTGACACAGGCTGAGGATCCAAGAACGTCTGGACAAAGGAAAGAGGCTGTGTCAAAGATGAAGGTTTTCCTGCGCGTTGAAAGCAGCTGCTATGCTCAGCTTGCTATGAACCATGGGACAAAAACACGCATGAAAGTAGGGGGTTCCATGAAAAGTTGTCCCAGTTCACATGGGAAGTGAAAGCACGTCCCACTGCACAGGGCACGCGGCGTCATCACAGACACACGGTGTCATCACGGAGACGGAGTCTCCAGCTCACAGACACGCTCACTACCTGCAGACGCCTCAGGAGGGACAGGTCATCTCATCCCTACTCATCTGCTCAAAGTGCAGCATGCGTGACTGCATGTGGTGTGTGATTGCGCGTGCATGTGTGGTATGTTTAACTCTGGCACGTGTGACTGTGTGAGGCAGGTGACTGCGTGTGGTGTGTGACTGCGTAAATCTGGAGAGTGTGATCATGTGAGGCATATGACTGTGTGTGGTGTGACTGTGTGGTATTTGGAACTCTGGAGTGTGATCGTGGGAGGCATGTGTCTGCGTGTGGTGTGACTGTGTGTGTGATATGTGTAACTCTGGAGCATGTGATCGTGTGAAGCATGTGACTGGTGTGACTGTGCGCACGTGTATCGTGTGAGGCATGTGACTGTGTGTGTTGTGTGATTCTGTGTGCATGTGTGTCGTATGTGGAACTCGAGCATGTGATCATGTGAGGCATGTGACTGTGTGTGGTTGTTATGGCGTGTGTGTGACTGCGAGGGGTGCTGCAAGATTGTGTGTGTCTTTTCTGCCCAGTACAACAGGGAAGAAAATCAATACAAAGGAAAGGTGAGGGGCTGGAAACCACGGGGAGGGGTTAGGACTTCTTTTCACTTTAGCTGAATTGCAGTGAGGTGACAGAATACTCTCAGGTAGTGTTGCCTCCAAGTGAGTACTTCTGTTACAAAGCTCTTTCTGCGGTAGGTCCTGTGTGTGTGCGGCACTCTCTGGGACCTGTCAGAAGTTCCAGGCACAGCAGCCTAACTTTGAAGGCGAAAGGCTCTCATGAGGTGGCTGGAATGGGCTGGGCCACACTTCTGTTTCCAAGGGCTGTGGTGCCATTGCCTCCGAGCCCCTGGTCAGGCCAGGCAGGTAGGAGGGGTTGGCAGGCCAGGCGTGGCTGTCTCCAGGCACTGCGGGGGGGGGGGGGGGGGCCACGGAGAGGAGGGCTCAGCCCGTCACTTTCCCCAGGTTGGGTGGCCCTACTTGCTGGAGCCTACATCAGTATGTTCACATTTTTTCCTTCTTTCCAAAATCATTGGTTGTGTTACTCACAGGATATTTCTTTACTCAAAAAAAAAAAAAAAAAAAAAAAAATTGAAATATTTAAGAAATATGTTGTCATTATTTTCTTACTTTATGTCTTGCAAACTTAGTCTTTTAAATCATCACATTTTCTCTCCTAACCCTTGGAAACTGTGAATGTGGCCTCCAGTTGGAAACTGAGTCTACGGATCTGGATGTGAGGTCGTCCTGGGTTTAGAGGGGCCCCGAATCCAGCGATGGGTGCCCAAGAGCAAGGAGAGGGAGATTCGAGTCAGAGAAGCACTGGGGAGGAGGCCACGGAGGACGGTTAGAGGGCTGCAGCCACAGCCCGGGACACCTGGAGCCCCAGAAGCTGGAAGAGGCGGGATGGGTGCCCCCGGTCCTCGGAGGGGAACACACTCTGCCCACAGCTTGATGTTGGACTTGTGGTCTCCAGAATGTGAGCGCCAATATGAACATGGAGACAGGCTTCTTGTGGATCAAGTGACCAAACAAAACTGTGACAGGGTGGGAGGGGGACAGTGCAGGGGGAGGTTGTGGGGTGTGCAGGAGAGGGGGTGGGGTATGCAGGGAAGGGGGTGGGGTGTGCAGGGGAGGGGATGGGGGTGTGCAGGGGAGGAGGTGGGGGTGTGCGGGGAGGGGGTGGGGGTGTGCAGGGGAGGTTGTGGGGTGTGCAGGGGGAGGTTGTGGGGTGTGCAGGGGAGGGGGTGGGGTATGCAGGGGAGTGGGTGGGGGTGTGCAGGGGAGGGGGCGGGGTGTGCAGGGGAGGGGGTGGGGTGTGCAGGGGAGGTTGGGTGTGCAGGGGAGGGGGTGGGGGTGTGCAGGGGAGTGGGTGGGGTGTGCAGCGGAAGGGGTGGGGGTGTGCAGGGGAGAGGGTGGGGGTGTGCAGGGGAGGTTGGGTGTGCAGGGGAGGTTGTGGGGTGTGCAGGGGAGGGGGTGGGGATGTGCAGGGGGAGGTTGTGAGGTGTGCAGGGGAGGCGGTGGGGGTGTGCAGGGGAGGTTGTGGGGTGTGCAGGGGAGGTTGTGGGGTATGCAGGGGAGGTTGTCGGGGTGTGCAGGGGAGGTTGTCGGGGTGTGCAGGGGGAGGTTGTGGGGGTGTGTAGGGAAGGGGGTGGGGTGTGCAGGGGGAGATTGTGGGATGTGTAGGGGAGGGGGTGGGGGTGTGCAGGGGAGGTTGTGGAGGTGTGCAGGGTAGAGGGTGGGGGTGTGCAGGGGAGCGGTGGGGGTGTGCAGGGGAGGTTGTGGGGGTGCGCAGGGGAGGGCGTGGGGAGCATTTACCTTCCTCTTTGGTGCAGCCGGGACCCTCTACTGGGACACAGTTTGGGGTCCCCACAGCTTGTCCTCCTAGGTGGCCCCCAGGCCTGGAGCCTGCTGAGTGGTGGGAGGTGTGGCAGGCTGCAGCCTGGGCCCCTCTGGAGCTTCTGGGTGCCCTTTCCCAGGACCGAGATCTCCTGGGAAGGGTCCGCCCTGCAGCTCCTGGACCTGTCTGGCTGGGTGTGTGCCTCTCCTTCTCTAGACTTGGGGTCTGTTGGGGGTCTCCCCGGGGGCCGGAGGTTTCCTCCTGGGTCCCACTGGCTGCTGCCCCAGTCCCCAGGTCCCTGCTGGCTCCAGCCAGGGAGCTGCAGGTCAGGTCCCCGAGGGCCTCCTCAGAGCTGCCCAGGGGCATGGGGTTCCGCAAGGCCTCCATGTACGACTCCCTGAACCAGCGTCTAGGCTGCACACAAGCGGGGTCCCCCGGCGGCCGCCTCCTGCTGCTCGGGATGCCCAGGTCTGTGTGGAAGGTGAGGGCCTTGGGTCCGTCCTCCTGGTCCATGGGGTCCGGCCTCTCCCCTGACCCCCCACAGTTCTCAGAGGGCATCCGTGGGCCCTGCTCTGAGGGGCTGACCTTTTCGAAGTCCCTGTCTGAGCTTCCAGACAGGGTCCTGGGGCTTCCCAGCTCGGCTCTTTCTGGATAAGGAAGGGGCCTGAGCTGGTCGCTGCCCGTACGCCCTCGGCAGCAGGGTGAGGTCAGGGTGTCGGGGCAAGAGGTGCTTCCCTGGAAATGGGGGCCTGCTGTGGCTTGGGTGGGGACTGGGGCCTTTGAGGGGCTGCTGCGCAGCCGCTCAGGACCTGTGCAGCTGGAGTAGCTCTGCAGGATGGCTCTAGGGCTGGGGACAAAGACAGGGTCAGTGACGTCGCTCCACGGGGCTCGGTGGACGGCCAAGCCTGAGGTCAGCAAGCAGGTTTGCAGGGGGACATGGCGCCGCTCCCGGTTCACCCACTCCAGGAATGCCCCCGTGAAGACACAGCCATACATGGCCTCAGGGACGGTGACTTCCTCTGTGCCTCTTCCCAGCCGGGACAGGCATTTCAAGACCAGTCTAGCTGACTGCTTCCCCGCCGACGTGACCTGCAGGTAGAAGTCCCCGGGCTGGAGCCTGACTCCGTGCAGGGACGCCAGCTGCACCACCACCTTCTCATGGGCGCACAGCGGCCAGCCTGGGTGCAGGAAGACCAGACCCCTGTACCTGGCCTGAGACAAGAGAGGAGGGAGGTTAGTGGTGGGCACGGCCATGGCCTGGGCCCCTCCGTGCCCTGGGTCTCCACCCCTCAGGGGAAGGTCAGTGACTGAGCTCCCACAAGGAAGGGGTCTCATGGGGGCTGGGGTGTCCTGTCCCTTGGAACATAAAGCAGGTCATTAGGACTAGAAAACACGGGCTGCTCTTTGGTTCAGGGGTCAGTTAAAAAAGCAATTGTATAGCTCTTCCTGGAGGCTGGGGGTAGGTGGGCAGGACAGGGGAGAGGAGGCCGCTCGAGGGCCACAGCCACAGCCCACCAGGCGCTCCGAAGGGTGAGTTGTCCCTCAGAGTGGTCCCAGCCTGGGCAAGGAGCCGGGCATCCACACTTGCCCCTGCCAGCCCTGGTCAGGGCCACCCTATGGGGGGCTCCCTCCTCTGCACTCCCAGTGCTCCCTGTGGCTCCCGGCTGCTGCAGGCGCTACCTCGACCTCCTCAGCGAGGGGTGCGGGTGCCGGGATGCTGGTGAATTTCACTTCAGTATTTTCTCTGTTCCCTTTAAATAGTTGAGATCCCACTCCATTTACAATTGTGTACTTTAACTATTTTCACCCAATGTGATTTCATTAGCATTTCCTGTGCTATTAGAAACTGCACACAGATCACTTAACTGTTGAGTGTTTATTTTCCCCAAATGTTGCTCTGACAAACTAAAATACAGTAAACATCTTGGGGCCTAGAGCCCCGCCTGGGTTTCAGTTGCTTCTGCAGAATCTTACACCAAGTTCAAGTTCAACCCACCCACCGATCATGTTTTGCACTGGTAACAAACATGCCTTAGGTGTTGGTGCCTTTTCTCAAGCACGAGGCCCATTCTCAGCTCAGCTTTACTATGCTGGCCTCAGGGACTCAGATGGAAGTCACAACCCCAGCTTTCCAGAATGGCAATAAAAATGCGCTAAAAACTTAAAAGGGCATTTGCCACTGAAAGAGACACATATGCAGATGGTGAAAGGTTATTCTCAAAAGCCTTTTTCTAATCATTTTCACCTTACTGGGCTTGAACTCCCAGAATGTAAAATCGAGTATGAGCATCCCTAGGTGGCTGAGGGAAGTGAAAACAAGTTCCTCAACTTTTATCAGAATTTAAGCTCGAACTTCACGCAAGGGGAGGATATACTGAACAGGAGGCATAAAACGGAACTATCATTGATATGGCAAATTTGACTTAAAGAATGTAAAGTTACACCCTCATTTCAGAAAATAACCTGAACAGATGAAAGTAATGTAATGCAGAAAACTAGAAAATATTCATCTATTTCAGAGGGAAGAAATTAGCTGCCGGTGGGAGGCGGGTCCCAGGGTCTTCTGTGGGCCACTGGCAAATCCAAGTGGTCATTTAATCGTCTGATGTCAGGGTGGGCCCTGGAGCTGCTCCAGTCCAGACCCACAGTCCATACAGACATTGGCCCACCCAGTTTTCAGAAACGTCTGTGCGTGTTCCTCACACCGGTGAGCAAGCCGTTCAAGAAGCGGCTCCTTGACACCCTCCCCAGACGCTGCGAGGCAGCCTGAGGAGCTGTGTCCTGGGCTGGATGCCTGGTGGGGCCACCTCCATCCCCTCCACAGGTTTCACCCCAGAAGACACAAGTACCTGCCGGTCCATAAGGGCCTCCCCGAGCCTGGCCCCCAGAGTCCGTCCCCGATCCTATTGCCCAGCACAGCCATATTGGTGCCCAGGGCATGTTCCTGTGAAGTGGTGATTTGACGTAAAATGCACAAGTGACTGTTGAAAAAATCGTTGTGACTTGTCCTTGTAATCACACCACCAGACTTTTTCCAGAAAACAGAAATGGGAGGGTGTTGGAGCCTTTCATGCCTTTTGCCCTCCCACAGGGGTCTGCAGGTCTCTACATATCAAATATTTGATGAGACAAAACCTATTTCCAAACCCTATTTCCAATATGCATAGGGTTTCTTCACTGTAGAAGGGAACTGGTCCGGGTTAAGGCAGTGGCACAGCCCAGAGCAGGAGGGAAGTCAGAGACTGTGGGGAGGAGGGTGTGTGTGTGTGTGTGTGTGTGTGTGTAAACAGATATAATGTGAAGTTCACCAGCATAACTATGTTTACGGGGTACAGTTCAGTGGCATTAAGTACATTCACACGGTTATGTAACCATCACCACCATCTCCAGAACTTTCCATCTTCCCAAACTGAAACGGTGAACCCATTAAACACCAGCTCACCATTCCCCTGCCCCTGAGCCCCTGGTACCCACCATTCCACTTCCTGTCTTGATGAATTTGACTACTTCATACAAGTGGAATCATCCAACATTTGTCCTTCCAGTACTGGCTCCTATCCATTGGCACAGTATCCTCAAGGTCTATCCATGCCACATGTGGCACGTGTTGGAACTGCACTCCTTTTGAGGGTTGCATAATCTTCCATTGCGTGTACATACTATATTTTGCTATCCATTCATCCATCCACAGGGTTGCATAATATTCCATTATGTGTATAGACTACATTTTGTTCATCCATCCATGAACACTGGGGTTGTTTCCACCTTTTGTCTGCTGTGAATAATGCTGCTATCAACATGGGTATACAAATATCTGTTTAAATCCCTGATTTCAATTCTTTTGGGTAGGTGCCCAGAAGTGGAACTGCTGGATCATAGGGTGATTCTGTGTTCACTCTTTTGAAGAACTGTTTCCACAGCAGCTGCACCATTTTACGTCATCACCAACCACGCACGAGGACCCCAATTTCTCCACATCGTTGCAAGCACTTGTTTCCCAGTGGTGTTTTTCCTTTAATAGTGTTTTCCTATTAATGGTGTTTTCCTTTAATGGTGTTTTTCCTTTAAAAGCTATCAAAATGGGTGGGAGGTGGTATCTAATTGAGGTTTTGATTTGTGTTTCCCTCCTGATTAATGATGTTGTGCATCTCTTCATGTGCTTATTGGACACTTGTATATTTTCTTTGGAGAAATACCTGTTCAGTCTTCTATCCATTTTTGATTTGCGTTATTTTTGTTGTTGAGCTTTTGGAGTTTTTCATTCATTCTGGATATTAATCCCTTATGAGATACACAATGTGCAAATATTTCCCTCATTTTGAGGGCTGCTTTTATACTGTATCAATAAGGCCCTTTTTATGCAATAGTACCCTTTTAAAACATTGGATGAAGCCTATTTTTCACTTTTGATGGTTGTGCTTTTGGTGTCATATCTAAAAAATCTTTGCCAAATTGGATGTCATGAAGCTTTTCGTCTATGTTTTATTCTAAGAGTTTTATAATTTTAGTTTTGACATTTAGGTCTTTGATCCATTTTGAGTGAGTTTTTGTAAATGGGGTTTAGGTAAGGGTCCTACTTCATTCTTTTGCATGTGGATATCCAGTTTTCTAAGCACCATTGATTGAAAAGACTGTCTTTTCCCCAGTGAATAGTCTTGGCACCCCTGTAGAACATCACTTAGCCATATACGTGAGGGTTCATTACTGGGCTCTCTATTCCACTCCACTGGTCTGTGTGTCTGTTTTTATGCCAGTGTCACACTGCTTTGATTACTGTAGTTTTGTACTAAGTTTTAAAATCAGGAAGTGTGAGTCCTCCAACTTTTTAGCTCTTCTTCAAGATTGTTTTGGCTATTTGGGGGTCTCCTGAGATTCCACTTGAGTTTTAAGATGGGCTTTTCTATTTCTGCAAAAAACACCATTGAGACTTTAATAGGATTGCACGAATCTGTAGATCACTTTGGGTAGTACTGATATATATATATATATATATATATATATATATATTTTTTTTTTTTTTTTTTTTTTTTTTTTTTTTTTGAGATGGAGTCTCGCTTTGTCGCCCAGGCTGGAGTGCAGTGACGTAATCTCGGCTCACTACAAGCTCTGCCTCCAGGGTTCATGCCATTCTCCTGCCTCAGCCTCCCCAGTAGCTGGGCCTACAGGTACCTGCCACCATGCCAGGCTAATTTTTTTGGATTTTCAGTAGAGACAGGGTTTCACTGTGTTAGCCAGGATGGTCTCGATCTGCTGACCTCATGATCCGCCACCTCGGCCTCCCAAAGTACTGGGATTGCAAGCGTGAGCCACCACACCCGGCCCATTTTACAATATTAAGTCTTCCAATCCATGAACATGAGATATGTTTACAATTATTTACATCTTCTTTAATTTCTTTCAGCAATGTTTTGTATTTTCAGTGAACAAGTCTTTTACCTTTTTAGTTATATTTATTCCTAGGTATTTCATTCTTTTTAATACTATTATAAATCAAACTGGTTTTTTTTTTTTTTTGAGATGGAGTCTCGCTCTGTCAGCCAGGCTGGAGTGCAGTGGTGTGATCTCGGCTCACTGCAAGCTCCACCTCCTGGGTTCACGCCATTCTCCTGCCTCAGCCTCCCAGTAGCTGGGACTACAGGCGCCCGCCACCATGCCC
This sequence comes from Pan troglodytes, assembly GCF_028858775.2. Lineage (NCBI taxonomy): Eukaryota > Metazoa > Chordata > Mammalia > Primates > Hominidae > Pan > Pan troglodytes. Next base: position 865,323 of record NC_072402.2, on the reverse strand, counting down.
AGCTAAGTTTTTGTATTTTTAGTAGAGATGGGGTTTCACCAAGTTAGTCAGGATGGTCTCGATCTCCTGACCTGGTGATCCGCCTGCCTTGGCCTCCCAAAGTGCTGGGATTATAGGCGTGAGCCACCGCGCCCGGCCACAAATTGTTATCTTAATCTTTGGGTTGCTCATTGTTAGTGTATAGAAACACAACTGATTTGTGTTGATTTTGTATCCTCCAACTTTGATGAATTATTATTTCTAACAGGTTTTACTTTTCTTTTTTTTTTTTTTGAGACAGAGTCTCACTCTTTTGCCCAGGCTGGAGTGCAGTGGTACGATCTCAGCTGACTGCAACCTCCGCCTCCCAGGTTCGAGTGATTCTCGTGTCTCAGCCATCCAAGTAGCTCGGATTACAGGCACACGCCACCATACCCGGCTAATTTTTGTATTTTTAGTAGAGAAGGTTTCACCATGTCGGCTAGGCTGGTCTTGAACTCCTGACCTCAAGTGATCCACCTGCCTCAGCCTCCCAAAATGCTGGGATCACAGGCATGACCCACCATGCCTGGCCTTCATTTTTTTAAATTTCAATAGGTGTTTCGGAGAACAGGTGGTGTTTAGTTACACGAATAATTTCTTTAGTGGTGATTTCTGAGATTTTGGCGCACCCATCACAGTGGAGGGTGCACCCAATGTGTAGTCTTTTATCACTCACCTGCCTCCCACCCTTTCCCATGAATCCCCAAAGTCTATTGTATTATTCTTATGCCTTTGCATTCTCATAGCTTAGCTGCCACTTATGAATGAGAACATACAATGTCTGGTTTTCCATTCTTGGTTATTTCACTTAAAATAATGGTCTCTACTTCCATCCAGGTTGCTGCAAATGCCATTATTTTGTTCCTTTTTATGGCTGAGTAGTATTCCATCACATATATATATATATATATATATATATATATTCTATCATATATATATTCTATCTATATATATTCCATCATATATGTAGTCCATCTCGTATATATATATATTCCATCATATATAGTCCATCTCATATATATATATTCCACCATATATATATATTCCACCATATATATATATATATTCCACTATATATATGTATGTGTGTGTGTGTGTGTGTGTCACATTTTCTTTATCCACTCATTGACTGGTGGGCATTTGAGCTGGGTTCATATTTTTGCAGTTGCAAATTGTACTGCTATAAACATGTGTGTGCAAGTGTCTTTTTTGTATAATGACTTCTTTTACTCTGGGTAGATACCCAAGAGTGGGATTTGCTGGATTAAATGGTAGATCTACTTTTAGTTCTTTAAGGAATCTCCACACTGTTTTCCATGGTGGTTGTATTAGTTTACATTCCCACCAACTGTAAAAGTGTTCCCTCTTTACCACATCCATGCCAACATCTATTATTTTTTTATTTTTTCATTATGGCCATTCCTGCATGATAAGGTGGTATCACATTGTGGTTCTGATGTGTATTTCCCTGATAATTAGTGATGTTGAACATTTTTCATATATTTGTTGGTCATCTGTATATCTTCTTTTGAGAATTGTCTATTCATGTCCTTAGCCCACTTTTTGATGGGATTGTTTTTTTTTTTTTCTTGCTGATTTGTTTGAGTTTCTTGTAGATTCTGGATATTAGTCAGATGAGAAAAAAATAAAGTGCATCCAAATCAGTACAGAGGAAGTCGAACTGTCGTTTTTGGTTGGTGATATGGTCATATACCTAGAAAACTCTAAAGATTCCTCCAAAAAGCTCCATGAACTGGCAAATGAATTCAGCAAAGTTTCAGGATACAAAATTAATGTACACAAATCAGTAGCTCTACTATACACTAACAATGACAAAGCTGAGAATCGAATTAAGAACTCAACCCCTTTTATAATAGCTGCAAAAAATTAAAATAATTAGGAATATACCTAACCAAGGAGGTGAAAGACCTCTACAAGGAAAACTAGAAAACACCGCTGAAAGAAATCATAGATGACACAAACAAATGGAAACACATCCCATGTTCATGAATGGGTAGAATCAATACTGTGAAATGACCAAACTGCCAAAAGCAATTTACAAATTCAATGCAATTCCCATCAAAATACCACCATCATTACTGACAGAAGTAAAAAAAACAATCCTACATTCATATGGAACCAAAAAAGACCCCACACAGCCAAAGCAAGACTAAGCAAAAAGAACAAATCTGGAGGCATCACATCACCCGACTTCAAACTATACTATAAGGCCAGAGTCACCAAAACAGCATGGTGCTGGTATAAAAATAGGTGTATAAACCAATGGAACAGAATAGAGAACCCAGAAATACACCCAAATATTTGCAGCTAACTGATCTTCCTCAAAGCAAACAAAAACATAAAGTGGGGAAAGGACACCCTATTCAACAGATAGTGCTGGGATAATCGGCTAGCCACATGTAGAAGAACAAAACCAGATCCTCATCTCTCACCTTATACAAAAATCAACTCAAGATGGATTAAAGACTTAAATCTAAGACCAGAAACCATAAACATTCTAAAAGATAATATCAGAAAAAACCCTTTTAGACATTGGCTTAGGCAAAAACTTCATGACCAAGAACCCAAAAGCAAATGCAACAAAAACAAAGATAAATAGATGGGACTTTATTAAAGTAAAAAGCTTCTGCACAACAAAAGAAATAATCAGCAAACGGATGACCCACAGAGTGGGAGAAAATCTTTGCAATCTATACATCCAACAAAGGACTAACAGCTAAAGTTTTTATAAAATCTTTAGGGTTTTCCAAATACAAGATCATGTCATCTACAAACGGATAATTTTGCTTCTTAATTTCCAGTTTGGATGCCTTTCACTTTTTTTTCTCCTTGCGTAACTCCTCTAGGAAGAACTTCAAATACCATGTTGAACAGAAGTGGTGAAAGTGCGTATCCTTGTCTTGTTCCTGGTATCAGAGGAAAAGCTTTCAGTCTCCCACCGAGGACGATATTGTTTGTGGATTTTACATATATGGCTTTTATTATGTTGAGATAGTTTCCTTTTATTCCTAGGGTATTTTGTTTTTATCATGAAAGAGTGTTAATTTTGTCAAATGCTTTTTTCTGCATCAATTGAGATGATCAGAAGAAGCTTCTTCCATTTATGCAGCCAACAGACACATGAAACTATGCTCATCATCACTGGTCATCAGAGAAATGCTAATCAAAACCACAATGAGATACCATCTCACACCAGTTAGAATGGCAATCATTAAAAAGTCAGGAAACAACAGGTGCTGGAGAAGATGTGGAGAAATAGGAACACTTTTACACTGTTGGTGGGAGTGTAAATTAGTTCAACCATCATGGAAGACAGTGTGGCAATTCCTCAAGGATCTAGAACTACAAATACCATTTGACCCAGTGATCCCATTACTGGGTATATACCCAAAGGATTATAAATCATGCTACTATAAAGACACATGCACACGTATGTTTACTGCGGCACTATTCACAACAGCAAATACTTGGAACCAACCCAAATGTCTGTCAATGACAGACTTGATTAAGAAAATGTGGCACATATACACCATGGAATACTATGTAGCCATAAAAAAAAGCATGAGTTCATGTCCTTTGCAGGGATATGGATGAAGCTGGAAACCATCATTCTCAGCAAACTATCACAAAGACAGAAAACCAAACACCGCATGTTCCCTGTCATAGGTGGGAATTGAACAATGAGAACACTTGGACACAGGGCAGAGAACATCACACACCAGGGCCTGTTGGGGGCTGGGGTTCTGGGGGAGGGATAGCATTAGGAGAAATACTTAATGTAAATGACGAGTTGATGGGTGCAGCAAACTAACATGGCACATGTATACTTATGTAACAAACCTGCACGTTGTGCACATGTACCCTAGAATTTAAAGTAAAAAAAAAAAAAAAAAAAGGAAGCAGCTTCTTCAAGGGGAACTTGCAGAGGGGTGGGGCATCAGCTGTGATTTCATAATAATGTACATGACACGAACAGCTGAACTATGACAAGACTATTCCAAGTGGAATGTACATCAAGGCTTTGAAAAGGAAACAAATAGAGAAAGAACACCATTCTTCTTTGCCTCAATACAATTCACAATTCTGTGATTCTCCTTGGCCAAACTAGCCATGGTTTAGATTGTAAATCTTTTGGCTACCCTGGGATTGCTACCAAATTAGACCAGATGCTATAAATCTTGTAGTCATGTTCTGAATAGTTCCAGTCCTGAGAAAGCTGCAGATCACACAGGGTAAATCTTTCTCTCATTTTGATGTCTTCTCTAAGCGGTGCAGTCAAGTTGTTTCAACACAGTGTCAAGGAGAGTGTCAGAACCAGAGTTTTCTTATTTAAAATGAGGGCACTCGACTTCACTGTTTAAGTGCTGCAGCTCAGCTGCTAAAAATAAGCAGAGTCCCGCTTTATAATGAGCTTTCACAAAGCTGTCCAGGAGCCTGAAATTCCTGAGACAATTAACAGGTTTTGATCATAACAAAGGCATATCACGCCATGAATCTCAATATTCCTAAAAGTTCAGCTTCATTCTGGGCAATGGGACAGGTAACCTCCCAGGGCATGAGGGGGCGTTAAGGGATGAGCTTCCCTCTACTGTGGTATGAAACCAATTTACACTCCTTTTTTGGCTTAATATTAGTTATTACCATTTCCTTATGTATTTTTTAAATGCTAAATTGTAACATCTCTTCTGTAAATTATCTCTTCAAGTCTGCCAATTTTTCTATTGGCTCTTAGTGTTTCACTTATTTTTATAAGCCCTCAGCAAAGACATTGTAAAGAATAGCTTTTGTTTTGTGTGTTTTTTCTGCTGATGTTTTTGAATTGTAAATTTTCTAGATGTTTCTGCCATCAATTTCCTTCTCTTTGTGGTGTCACTCTTTGCTTCAGCCAAGTCAGTCTGTCTTTTTCTGATGAGAAAGCATGTTCCTTTCTCTCTCTCTCTCTCACTCTCTCTTCATATTCACTCTGACTCATCTGGATTTAATGTGGTCTTGGGTGGGAAAACCTATACAGACATTTTCCTGAGTGACCTATGAGCATGTGTGACTCTTAAGCACATTCTGGGTGAAGCCTGTCCTCTTGCCCACTGATTTTACTGCCTACTTTGCAACATTCTAAGTTGTACATTCCTTTGATGCCTCCAGCTGTGAGTGGTCAGGACTGGAAATTAGTTTGCTAAGGCAGGCAATGACAAAAAAAAAAAAAGGTCATACATACCCTAAATATTTTATTTTAGCTTTAAATACATTAATGCACATTCACCCACCACTATCTTGATGGGGGCTAGGGAAGGCTTATTTCCTCTTTGGGAGCTCTCCCTCAGTCCTAGGGAATACTTCGTAGCTCTCATTGACCCTTGTTGATGAAGAAAGCCAAGCTCTATGAAATATTTAAAGAGGCTTACTCTGAGCAAAATGTAAGTGACCACCACCTGGGGTACACCCTCAAGAGATCCTGAGAATGTGTGCCTGAGTTGGTCTAGTTACAGTTTGGTTTTATACATTTTAGGGAGACTGAAGTTACAGGCAAAGACATACATCAATACATGTAAGGTATATACTGGATTCGCCCAGAAAGGCAGGACATCTCAAATTTGGAGGGCAGGGGTGATGGACTCAGAATTTTTCTGATTGGCAGTTGGTTGGAAGAGGTAAGCTCTGCCTAAAGAACTGACGTCAGCAGAAAGAAACACTCCAGTTAAGATAAAGGGGGATAAAGCCAAGGTTCTTGTTCTGTAGATGAAGCTTCTAAGTAGCAGGCTTCAGTGAGAATGATGGCAAATGTCTCCTCTTGTACCTTAAAAGGTGTCAGACTCTTGGTTAAACCCCTCTCCCGGGTCAGGAGAAGACCTAGAAAGGGAAGGAGATTCTCTACAGAATGCAAATGTCCTCCACAAGAGACAATTTTGCAAGGCTGCTTCAGAATACGGCAAAGAAATCTATTTTGGAGTCAAATAATTTCATTTCCTCAGGGCCTGTTGTCATGTGACGCCACAGGTTCAGATTTGGTATCTTATTGCTACGGAATCTGTTTCGTCAGTCTTTTGGTCTCTATTTTAATACTAATGCTGGTCAGTTGTGCCTAAACTCCAAAGGCCTGTCCGACCCCTCCCTGTCACGGCCTGAACTCGTTCTTCCAGTTTCTTTGGGATCTCCTTGGCCAAGGGAGAGGGAGTCTGTTCAGTTGGTGGGGGACTTAGAATTTCATTTCTGGTTTACACTCTTTATGGTTATCCCAGTTGTGAGGAGGATTCTGGGAAGATGGTGGAGTAGGAGGCACCAGCAGTCTGTCTCCCCATCTGGACAACACCTGCACTGGCAGAATCTGTCTGCCATAACTATTTTGGAACTCTGGAGTCTACCAAAAGCATGAAGGGCAAATTGTGGTTGATTGTGGTCAATTTCAGCTCTTGGCCCCGCTGGCAGCCCCACCTCCAGCCCCGCAGGCAGCTGTGCCTGTGTTCCTGGAGTGGCTTGCAAGAGCCAAAGTGGCCAAAAAACCCCAAGAAACAAAAAAGAAAACCCCTGTCATCCAAATACAGTGGATCAGTGCTGAGGACTAAGCTCTGATTTTTTAAATCTTGCCTAAATGCCTATCTGAGGGGTCTGGGGAAGTTCATGCCCTACAAACCATAAATTCTCATCATGTGGTTTTTATTTAGCCATACAGATCATGACTTTCCAATCTGACTCTGGCATAACATCATGTGACAAAGAAGAAAGTTAAAATATTTTACTGCAAAATACGTTTCTTTGCCATATTTTGAAATGGCCCTGCAAAGCTGTCCTTGGTGGGGGAAAATTTGTATCTGTAAAGACTCTCTATTAACATAGCTAGATCTTTTTCTTCCGGGCCCTCCCAGTCCTGAAGAGATTAACTAAAATCTAGTACCTTTTAAAGGTCTGAATAGGACACATTTGTCATCTATTGTCCCTAAGGGCAGCCACCATAAGATTCAAAAGAAACTTTGTCTCCACAATCTTTTATCTTTACCTGAACACTCCCTTTCTATTGACTCCAGGTCTTTAGAAGAACTCAACCAATTGTCAGCCAGAAAATGTTTAAATTCACCAAATCCCCTAGTTGTCCTGCCTTTCTGGACCAAACCAATGTATTTCTTAAATTTATTTGATTGATGTCTCAATATCCCTAAAATGTATAAAACCAAGCTGTACCCTGACCACCTCAGGCACATGTTCTCAGGACCTCCTGAGGGCTGTATCAGGGGCCATAGTCACTCATGTTTGGCTCAGAATAAATCCCTTCAAACATTTTACAGAGTTTGACTCTTTTCATTAACAGTGCTCTAATCACTGTGGCTGGTGACCACAGAGGTGCAGACAAAGAGGTGCAAGTTCAATATTGTTGCACCTTTCTCACTGTTCGGCCGCCACCTACCACTGCCACTGAAGTGACTTCCAGGGGATTTAAAGAGGTGGTGCCCTTTTGCCACTCCTTTCATTTTTTTGTCTTTTCCCCTTTTGTGAGCCAGACATTAAACACTAGGACATTAAAAAAAAATGTATATAAGGAAAATTAGAAAATGACCATGTATGCTCAAAGAAAGGACCAGGCTCAGAAGGAACTGAAATGACCTTAAGGTTACACCTCAGGCTGGGCCTTGGCACAGAGGCAGCCTATAATAATAATAATAATAATAATAAAAAAACCAACAATAAGCAGAAACAATGATATAGGAGTTAAGAAGAAATTAGGCAGATAGTGAGGGAAAGAAAGTCTGTAGTAACGTTTCCTTTTAATGAAAATCAGCCCCCAAATCACTTTCTTTTCTAACAAAGAGCAGCCTTTAAAATCGAGCTGCAGACATAGACAAGCAAGCTGGAAGCTCATACAGGTGAATGCTGGCAGTTGCGCCAATAAGAAAAGGCTACCTGGGACTAGGCATGTTCAAAATGGCAGCTCCGTCTTCCCTTCTTTTGCCAGCCACGTGTATAGTAAGGAGCAGGCAAGATGGCACTGGCCAAGTGGAAAGGACATTTGCATAAGATTAGGGTGGGGTGGCCAGCCTCCCCGACCCGCACACTATGTAAATGTCACACCTGGTCCAACCAATCTGTGGGCCCCATGTAAATGGGATACCACCTCCTCAAGCCTGCCTATAAAATCTGGTGCTCTCTGCCGCAGGCCAGATTTCCCTTTTGGGCACCCCTCTCTGTCTTGAGAGTAAGAGCTCTTCTCCTTTCTCTTTCTTTTGCCTATTAAACCTCCACTCCTAAACTCACTCCTCATGTGTGTCCATGTCCTTAATCTTCTTGGTGTGAGATGATGAACCCCGGGTATTTACCCCAGAAAACAGTGCCGCTTCAACAACATAAAAAGCAAACCCCAAGGGAGGGGGAAAGTCTGCTTTGCAGAGTTGTCACATAATTAGATTCAAATGTCCAATTTTCAACAAAATATCATGAGGCCTTCAAAGAAACAGGAAAGTATGTTCCATTCAATGGAAAAAATAATTAGAAACTGTCCCTGGAAAAGACTTGATAGTAGACCTACTAGGAAAAGACTTTAAAACAACAGTCTTAAAGATGCTCAAAAAACTAAAGAAAGATGTGAAGAAAATAAAGTGATGTATGAAAAAGTGAAAATATCAACAAAGATATTAAAAATCCTAAAAAGAAGCCAAACAAATTCTGGAGCTGAAAAGTATAATAACTGAAATGAAAAATTCACTAAAGGGGTTCAAAGGTGGATTTGAGCAGGCAGAAGAAAGAAAAGTGAACAAAGCCTAAAAGACCTGTGGGATACCATCAAGCAGCCAGCATATGTAAAATGGGAGTTCCAGAAGGAGAGTAAAAAGGCATAGAATATTTGAAGAAATAATGTGTGAAAACTTCCCAAATTTGAGGAAAGACATCAATACAAACATCCAAGAAGCCTGATAAGCTCCAAGTAAGAGGAACTCAAAGAGACCCACACCAAAACACATTATAATCCAACTTTTGAATGACAAAGACAAAGAATCCTGAAAGCAGCAAGAGAGAAGTGACTCATCACATACAAGAATCCCTAATAAGATTGTCGTCATATTTTGCATCAGAATCTTGCAAGTCCAGAAGGCAGTGGGACAAAACATTCAAAATGATAAAAGAAAAAAATCCTGTTGACAAGGACTCTTATATCTAGCAAAACTATGCTTCAAAAGTGAGAGTGAAATTAAGACATTCCCAGATAAACAAAAGCTGGGGGGATTTGTTACCACTAGACCCACCCTGCAGAAACAACGGAGTCCAGCAGGGTGAACTCAAAGGACATTAGACAGTAACTTGAAGGACTATGAAGAAATAAAGATTTCAATACAGGTAAATATATGCAAATTATGAAAGCTAGTATTACTGTAACAATGGCTTGTAACTGTCTTTTGGTTTTCTACATGATTTAAGACACTAATATATTTATAAGAATTATTAGTTCATGTTTAATACTTCATACTACTAGTAATAATTAGTAATACTTCATACTAATAAAGTATAAAGATGTAATTTTCTGACATCAGCAACCAAAAGGGGTGAGACAGAGCTGTAAAGGAACAGAATTTTTTTATGTTATTAATGTTAAGCTTGTATAAATTCAAATTAGTGTTATAACTTTAGGATAATAAGTGTAATCCCCATGGTAATCAAAAGGAAAATAGCTATAGAATGTACACAAAAGGAAACAAGGAAAGAATTTAAGCCTTTTACTACAAAAAATCAACTAAACACTGAAGAAGACAGTAAGGCAGGAAATGGACAAAAAAGCTATACAGCACATACATAGAAAACAAATGGACAAACGACAGGAGCCCCTGTTTATCAGTAACTACTTTAAACATAAATGTGTTACCCAATCAAGAGACAGAAACTGGCAAAATTGATTTTTTTTTAAGTCTCGCTCTGTCACTCAGGCTGGAGTTGAGTGGTGTGATCTCAGCTCACTGCAACCTCTGCCTCCTGGGTTCAAGTGATTCTCGTGCCTCAGCCTCCCAAGTAGCTGGGATTACAGTCACACACCACCACACCCAGCTAATTTTTGTATTTTTAGTAGAGACGGGGTTTCACCATGTTGGCCAGGCTGGTCTCAAACTCCTGACCTCAGGTGATCCACCCACCTTGGCCTCCCAAACTGCTGGGATTACAGGTGTGAGCCACCACACCCAGCCTGCAAAATGGATTTTTGAAAAAATCCCACATGATCCAACTATATGGTGTCCACAAAAGACTCACTTGAGATTCAAAGACATGAACAGATCCAAACTGAAAAGATGGAAAAATACATCCACACAAATAGTAACCAAGAGACAGCAGGAATGACTATACTAATATCAGATAAAATAGACATTAAATCATAAAATGTTACAAGATACCATGAAGAACCTTATATATTAAGAAAAGGTTAAATACAGCAAGAAGATATAACAATTATAGACATTTACAGACCAAATGACAGACCATCAAAATGTATGCAGCAAAAACTAACAGAATTGAAGACAGACACAGACAGCTCTACAATAATTGTTGGAGACTTCAATACCTCACTGTTTCACTGTCAATGGACAGAAGAACCAGACAGAAGATGTACTTTTAAAAATGGAGGACTTTAACAATACCATAAATCAACTCCATCTAACAGACATATGCAGAACACTCTAGCCAGCAGTGTCATTATTCTGCCTTCATGTTTGAAAGGTATTTTTGCTGGACATACACATGCTTCTCAAGTGCACACGTGAGACAACTTCCAGGGTAGAACATATGTTAGGCCACAAATTAAGTCTGGGTAAACTTAAAAAGATAGATATCATACAAATTATCTTCGCCGATCACAAAGGGATGAAGTTAGAAGTCAATAACAGAAATAAGACTGAAAAATTCACAAAATTGTGGAAATTAATCAACAATGGATCAAAAAGGAAATCACAAGAAAAATGAGAAGATGTTTGAAATGAAATGAAAACAAAAACACAACATATTACAACTTACGGGAGGCAGCAAAAGCAGTGTTAAGGGGGAAATTTATAGCTATAAATGCTTACATTTTTAAAAAGTAAAGATAGCAAATCAACAACCTAACTTTACAACTTAAGGAACTAGAAAAAGAAGAAAAAAACTAAACCCAAAGCTAGCAGATGAAAGGAAACAATAAAGATTAGAACAGAGATACATGAAAGAATAGAAAAACGAGAGACAAAATGGATGAAACCAACAATTGGTTCTTTGGAAAGATAAAAAAAGTTGACAAACCTTTAGCTAAGTGGACTGAAAAAAGAAGATTCATGTTACTAAAATCAGATTAAAGAGGGGATATTACTTACTACTGGTTCTACAGAAATAAAAAGGATTATGAAAAATTATTATTAGCTGTACATCAATAAATTGGATAATCTAGATTAATTCCTAGAGACACAAAGCCTACCAAGATTAAATCAGGAAGAAATTTAAAATGTGCATATACCTATGACTGCTAAGTAGATTGAATCAGTAATTTAAAAATCTTTTAACAAAGAAAAGCCTGGAACTCATGGTTGCATTGGTGAATTTTACCAAACATTTAAAGAAGAATACCACCCCTTCTCTAATTTTTCCAAAAAATTAAAGAGGAGGGAATACTTCCTAACTCATTCTAAGAAGCATTACCAAGATATCAGACAAAAGAAAAATATAGACCAATATCCCTTATGGACATTGTAATCTTTTCTACCCATGGATTATTTAGAAATACATAATTTCCAAGTATTTTGTGAGTTCTAGTTATCTCTTTTATGTTATTGAGCTTTGGTTTAATAACACTGTAGTCAGAAAAAAAAAAAACTCTGATCTCTGTCCTTAGAAAATTATTGATACTTTGAAAAAAATCATCTACAGTATGTAGTTTATTTTGTGAAGTGGTTCAATGTGACCTTCAAAAGAATGTGTATTCTGCATTTGTTGTGTGCAATGTTCTATAAATGTCAAATAGGTCAAGTTTATTATTAACGCTGTTCAGGTTTTTGATATTCTTAACGATTTTTTTTCCAATTGTTCTATGAATTGCTGAGAGGAGAGGGTAAAAAATCTACATTTACTGCTGACAATTGTTTGGTTTTATGTATTTTGAAGCTCTATTATTAGGCACTGTGTTGATAAATTGAGCCTTTTGTTGCTACAAATTGTCCCTATCTGTCTCTGGTGATACTCATTGTCTTGGAATCTTACTTATCTGATATTAATCCACCACATACTTTCTTACGCTTAGTGGTATTTTCCCATTCTTTGAGGTTCCATTTTTGTGTGTCTTTATATTTAAAGGGCATTTTGGCCAGGTGCGGTGGCTCATGTCTGTAATCCCAGCACTTTGGGAGGCCGAGGCAGGTGGATCACCTGATGTCAGGAGTGAAACCCCATCTCTACTAAAAATACAAAAAATTAGCTGGGTGTGGTGGTGGATGCCTGTAATCCCAGCTATTCGGGAGGCTGAGGCAGGAGAATTGCTTGAACCTGGGAGGCAGAGGTTGCAGGGAGCTAAGATCGCACCACCACACTCCAGCCCAGGCGACAGTGCAAGACTCCATCTAAAAATAAATAAATAAATACATAAAAATAAAGGGCATTTTATACAACGAACGTTTAGTTGCTCTTGCCTTTTTTTGAGTCTGTCCATTTCTGCCTTTTACATGGAGTGTTTGGTTTACATTTAAAATAATTATTGGTATGGTTGAATCAAATCTATCATCTTGTTATATAATTTCTATTTGTCCAATCTATTCTTTGTTCTTTTGTTCTTCCTTTCATCCTCTATTTTTTGGATTCCATTTTATCTCTTGAATATTTCGTTGATCTCTTTGTGTTATTTTTGATCTCAAGATTACAATATGCATCTTTAACTCACTACAGCCTAACTTCAATTAATATTTTAAAATTCGAAACAATGTAATAACCTTTCAGTAGTATAATTTCATTTACTTTCCCCAACACTTTGTGCTTTTGTTGTCATATATTTTACTTTTACATTGATTAAAAACCCCATGATACACTGATCTAAGTAGTTAATAATCTTTTAAAGACATTCATATTTACTCACGTATTTAGCCTTTCTTGTACCCTTCACCTATCTAGTATCATTTCCCTTCAACCTAAAGACCACCCTTTGGCATTTCTTTTATTGCACCTCTGCTGGTCTACTCTTTTATTAACCTAAAAGTGTCATTGTTTTGCCTTCATGTTTGAAAGATATTTTTGCTGGATGTAGACATTTATTTTTGATGGATATAGAATTTTTTCTTTCAACACTTAAAAGATGTTTTTCCATTGTCTTCTGAAGCCCAGTGCTTCTGAGGAAGTCATCGGTCATTCTTACTGTTCCCTGATGCATGCAGTTTGCCTCCTTCCTCTGTCAGGTGATGATGAGCTTCCTGGATCCAGGTGTTTCTGGTTTTAAACAAATTGAAAAAAATTCTAACAATACTTCTTTATTTGTCCTGCCCTTTTCTCACTTTCCTCCCCTTCTGTGAATGCAATTATACACATTTCGACTGCTTGATAATGACACCAGTTACTGAGGTTTTATTCATTTTTTCCTCATTCTCCTTTCTCTCTGTGCTTCCATTTGGATGACTTTCTTTGGCAAGTCTTCAAATTCATGTATCCTTTCTTTGTTGTGTCCAATCTGCATTAATCCCATTCACTAAGCATTTTAATTACAGATCTTGTATTTTTTAGTTTGGAGATTTCCATTTTCTTTTTTTTTTTTTTTTTAGACAGAGTCTCACTCTGTCACCCAGGCTGGAGTGCAGTGGTGCCATCTCTGCTCACTGCAAGCTCCGCCTCCCGGGTTCACGCCATTCTCCTGCCTCAGCCTCCCGAGTAGCTGGGACTACAGGCACCCGCCACCATGACTGGCTAATTTTTTTGTATTTTTAGTAGAGATGGGGTTTCACCGTGTTAGCCAGGATGGTCTCGATCTCCTGACCTCGTGATCCGCCTGCCTCAGCCTCCCAAAGTGGGGAGATTACAGGCGTGAGCCACCACACCTGGCCCATTTTCTTCTTTTAAAATACTTTCGAAATCTGAAACTCTCCACCTCTTCATCTACTTCATCTGCCATATTACTTATAGGTTATTTAATATATTTATTATAGTTTTTAAGAAGTCTCTGTCTGATAATTCCAACACCTGGGTGGTCTGTTTCTATTGAGAATTTTGCTGTTATTTATGAACTGATGAAATGTGGTACCTTTGCAAATCCCCAATTCTTAAATTTTATCTCAGAGATTTTGTCTAATGCAGGCATGTTTCAAGAGGAAATGTTCTTTCTTCTGTTAGGCAGTTAGGTGAGGGGCTTATCAGTGTAATGCATTTGGAAACAGAGCCAATTTGGGGCAGGGTTGTGGCTTTAATTCCTCTATGAAAGCCTTGGAATTAAAGCTACAGGAGTGCAATGAGATCTCTCTCCACCTTTCAGCCCAGCCTCAGACCTCACTGGCCACCAGGACCTTCTTATCAGATTTTAATTGGGTGGAGTTTGGTTTTAAGGTTGATTAATTTCAGCCTATCTCTAGTTTCAAATCCTTTGATGGTGAGTCCATCTCTCTCCCTCCAGGGGGAGCCTGGAATAAGAACTGAGAGATGTTGAAACCATGGGACTGAAATTTTAAGACTGTTAGACGATGAGATTTTGAGACCATGAGACTGTAAGAGTTGGAGATTACAACTCTTTGGAACTGTATGACTATAATTTAGCTTTTGAGGCAGGGTCTTGCTATGTTGCCCAGGCCAAGTGCAGTGGTACTATCAGAGCTCACTGCAGCCTCGATCTCCCAGGCTCAAGTAATCCTCTTACCTCGGCCTCCCAAGTAGCTGGGACCACAGGCATGCACCACCCACCATGATTGGTTAAGTTTTAGAAAAATTCTTGTAGAGCTGTGCTCTCACATGTTGCCCAGGATGCTACTGAACTCCTGGGATCAAGCGATTCTCCCCCTCAGCCTTGCAAAGTGCTGGGATTACAGGCGTGATAATGCCAGTGCACCCAGCCCATGTGACTGTGAGATTCTGAGATTTCTTTTTGCTTTCTAGTCCCACCCTTCCATTTCCACTTACTCAGCAAAATTCCCTATAAGAGAATTACTTGGTAGAGAAGATCCACCTGCATTCAAGGCTCCTTCAGATTCTAATCTGTCAGCCCAGAGGTTTCCTAAATTTTGCTGATTTCTCCTTGTCTCAGCAAAGAAGGTCCTTCTCTAGTGGGCTTGCTCCCCTCTCCATCCTCCTCCAGCCTCAGTGACTGGCCCCAGGCATGACAGTGGCTTCTGTTATTTACTCATTTAGGACGGCACTGTCTCTCCACAGTTTGGTCCTTTTAGGTGTCTTCCATATCCATACCTCTTGGGTGGCTTTGAAGGACGATGCAATTGTGTAGGCTTCTCCAGGGGTTTCTTATTGTTTTGGTGGTAAAGGTCTTCATGTTCCTCCACATTGTAACTGGACACATCTGTTCTTTGGCTCTAAATATTTTGACAATTTCCTTGGTGGTTTTGTCATCCTTTATTTAGCAGTACATTAACCCATTTATGCTGGAGGTTGCAAATTTTTTGTGTGTGAAAAATCAGACCTTGGCGATGACATTCAGCAGTAGGATATAAATAACTCCCACAAGCTTAGTGTTCCAATAATGCAACAGTAGACATAAATGGGTAAAAACATTTTCCAAATGTAAGGGTTTCTTGTTGTTGATTTCTAGTTTTATTGCACTGTGGCCTTTAGATATGAATTCTTTGGTATTTGTTGACACTTTACAGACAATGGTCAATCCTGGTAAGCTACATGTACACTTAAGAAGGCTGGGCATGGTGGCGCACACCTGTAATCCCAGTGGTTTGGGAGGCTGAGGCAGGAGGATCACTTAAGCCCAGGAGTTTGAGACCAGCCTGGGAAACATAGTGAAAGCCCATCTCTACAAAAAATTTTAAAAATAAAATAATTAGCCAGGTGTGGTGGCACACACCTGTAGTCCTAGCTAGTTTGGAAGCTGAGGTGGGAGGATCGCTTCAGCCCAGGAGGTCAAGGCTGCAGTGAGCCATGATCGCGCCACTGCACTCCAGCCTGGGTGACAGAGTGAGACCCTGTCTCAAAAAAAAAAAAGGAGGAGGAGGAGAAGAATGTGGGCTCTCCAATATCCTCTAATCATATATATATATATAATATATGACAACAAAAGCACAAAGTGTTGGGGAGCAAATGAAATTACACTACTGAGAGGTATTATTACCCTAGATCTGGGCAAAGTACATTGTAAACCTCTGGAAAGGATTCACCATTCTGGATGCTATTATGAACATTTAAGATTCATGAGAGGAAGTCAAAATACCAACATGAAGGGGAGTTTAGAAGAGGTTGACTCCAACCCTCATGAACTTTAAAATATTAATTGAAGTTAGGCTGTAGTGAGTTAAAGATGCATATTGTAATCTTGAGAGCAAAAATAACACAAAGAGATCATACACCCTTGAGATAAATGTTTCTAAATGGACAAGAATTTTATCAGATTTTGGTTATCTTTGGAAAGTGATCCATGTGTACTTGGGAAGGATATGGATTCTAAAGTTGCTGGGCTCAGCACTCTACGTATGCCCCATAATGGAAGAGAGTCAGTGTGTTTAATGTATATCCCAAGCAGTGTGTGGTCTGCTTACCCCGTCTGCTTTTGAGAGAGGTGAAATCTCCTACGGTAATTCTGGATTTCTCCTGGCAATTCTGTCCATTTATATTTCACACATTTTTGGACTATGTTGTTAGGGGTTCACAGATTATGTCTTCCTGGCTTTTTGTTACTAGTATTATTACTGAATGATCTTCTTTAGACCCAACAATGCACTTTGCCTTTTATGATAATTAGTTTGTTATGAACATTGCTACACCAGTAATCCTTTGAATGTTGCTGGTCTATTATTTTTTGGACTCGTGTCACAGACATTGTGCTTTTTACTTCCCATGGCTTTATTCTGTTAACTCCCTCCTCCTTTTCTGATTTCTATTTGATTGATTTCATTTATTTTATTCTAATTCCCAGCTCACTTCTGTCTCTCTTTTATGGAAATATCCTGTTTCTACATTTTTCTGATTACTTTTCCCTAAACGTTTTTTGTTCTTTTTCAGACAGTCTCACTCTGTTGCCCAGGATGGAGTGCAGTGGCACAATCTTAGCTCACTGCAACTTCTATCTCCTGGGTTCAAGAGATTCTCCTGCCTCAGCCTCCTGAGTAGCTGGGACTACAGGCACCTGCCACCACGCCCGGCTAACTTTTGTGTTTTTAGTAGAGATGGGGTTTTGCCATGTTGGCCAGGCTGGTCTGGAATTCCTGACCTCAGGTGATCCACCCTCCTCGGCCTCCCAAAGTGCTGGGATTACAGGTGTGAGCCACCGCACCGGGCCCTTTTCTCTAAACTTCTCCAGACACATTTCTGGATATGTGTCTTCTCCATCACATTTCTCAAACTGTGATGAAACAAAGTGACAACCTGATAAATGATTAAGCATGTCATTTATTGGCTGAGGGATGGGAGACAGGCAACAGTAATCACTGAAGTCTTAGCTTCACATGACCATTTATCTCAATATTAATATTATTAATAATGATTTCCCAACCACATATTGACAACAGTGGATAAATGAATAAAAACAGAATTGAATTTATATCAACTGTTTATATTCATCTATTCATAGCAGTCAAGGTAAATGCATTTTTCTCCTGTTATAGAGATGAACAAATTTTATCATTCAAAAGCAAAAATTAATATAAAATCAAGTAGACTGTCCCTAAGTTTTGTGTTGTGCTTATTAAGTACTAGTAAATATGCATCCATATTAAAGTACCATAATTCACATGACGTTTCCAGAAGACAAGCAATTTCGTAGGTTGGGAGAGGGATGGTTTTTGATTAAAATGAGAGGAAAAAGAAACTTCACAGAAAGAAGGTGAAACAGGCAGGCCTTTGAAAGCAGCCAGGCGTTTTCAGACGCAGCGAAAGCAGTGGGGCTCCAGCAGGCACCTCTCTGTTTCTTCCCCACATCAGTCAACATCCTTGCAATGTGCAAAAGGTACATCCTCACAAAGGAAAACGTCTTCTCAACAGACCACCTCACATAAGGAATCAAATCTAGGCTGTGCCTGGCCCCTCCCCTAGCCCTGTCATTCTAACCAAAAGACATTCAACGAGTCTAATAAACCAAAGTGGCCCAGTGGTAGTTTCAAAACAACGCCCTAATTCAATTTCAGTGGAGTGCTAAGTTGTGCTGTTAAGAAAGGCTGTGCTTTTTAGGACCTAGCCAGGTGCCTTCCAGCAGCTCGCTGCAACACACCCACAACCCGGCTATCACTACAGTTTTACCCCGGCCTCAAGAACAACCTACAGCATAAATATCCCAAGAAACAGACTAAACATACAATAAATTCATTAAGCGGGACTTATCTGTATGTACAGACATATCTTGTTTTACTGTGTTCCAGCTGATTGAGCTCTGCAGATAATGCATTTTTCATGTACTGAAGATTTGTGGCAACCCTGTGTCTCTGTGTCACATTTTGGTAATTCTCACAATATTTCAAACTCCTTCATTATTATTATATCTGTTATGATGATCTATCATCAGAGTCCTTTGATGTTACTATTGTAATTGTTTTGGTGTGCCATGAACCATGCCAATATAAGACAGCAAACTTAATCAATAAACATTGTGTGTGTTCCGAAGTCTGCTCCACTGACTTGGCCATTCCTCCATCTCTCTCCCTTTCCTTGGGCCTCCCTATTCCCTAAGACACAATAATATTGAAATTAGGCTAAGTAACAACCCTGCAATGGCATCTAAGCGTTCAAGTCAAAGGAAGAGTTGGACATCTCTCACGTTAAATCAAAAGCTAAAAATGATTAAGCTTTGTGAGAAAGGCATGCTGAATGCCCCAGCCAGGCCAAAAGCTAGGCCTCCTGCACCTAGAAGCCAGCTAAGCTGTAAACACTAAAGAAAAGCTACTGAAGGAAATTAAAAGTCCACTCTAAGGAACACACAAATGATATGAAAGGGAAACAGCCTTATTGCTGATATGGAGAAAGTCTTTGTGGTCTGGATAGAAGAGCAAACCCTAGATACAACATTCCCTTAAGCCAAAGCCTAACCCAGATGAAGCCCCTAACTTTCTTCAGTTCTATGAAGGCTGAGAGAGGTGAGGAAGCTGCAGAAGAAAAGCTTGAAGCTAACAGAGGTGAGTTCATGAGGTTTAAGGAAAGAAGCCATCTCCTTAACATAAAAATGCAAGGTGAAGCAGCAGGTGCTGATGGAGAAGCTGCAGCAAGTAATCCAGAAGATCTGGCTAAGACCATTGATGAAGGTGGCTGTGCTTAACAACAGATTTTCAATGTAGACAAAACAGCCTTCTATTGGAAGAAAATGCTGTCTAGGACTTTCCTAGCTAGAGAGGCAAAGTCAATGCCTGCCTTCAAAGTTTCAAAGGACAGGCTGACTCTCTTGTTAGGAGCTGGTGCAGCTGGGGACTTTCAGTTGAAGCTGATGCTTATGGACCATTCTGAACCTCCCAGGGCCCCTAAGAATCATGCTCAGTCTACTTGGCCTTGCTCTATAAATAGAACAACAAAGCCTGGATGACAGCACGTCTGTTTACAGCATGGTTTACTTGATATTTTAAGCCCACTGTTGAGACCCACTGCTCAGAAAAAAAGATTCCTTTCAAAATATTACTGCTCACCAACAGTACATGTGGTCACCCAAGAGCTCTGATGAAGATGTACAAGCAGATAAATGTTTCCATCTGTGGTAACACAAAATCCATTCTGCAGCCTATGGCTCAAGAGTAATTTTGACTTTCAAGTCTTTTTAAGAAATACATTTTGTAAGACTATAGCTGCCATAGAGAGTGATTCCTCTGATGGATCTCGGCAAAGCACATTGTAAACCTCTGGAAAGGATTCACCATTCTGGATGCTATTATGAATATTTAAGATTCATGAGAGGAGGTCAAAATATCAACATGAAGGGGAGTTTAGAAGAGGTTGATTCCAACCCTCATGGATGACATTCAGGGGTTCAAGCCTCCCATGGAGGAAGGAACTGCAGATGTGGGGAAAATACCAAGAGAACTAGGATTAGAAGTGGAGCCTGAAGATGTAACTGAACTGCTGCAATCTCAGGATAAAACTTGAATGGATGAGGAATTGCTTCTTATGGATGAGCAAAGAACATGGTTTATTAAGATGGAATCTGTTGCGAGGCTGGGGTGGGTGGATCACCTGAGGTCAGGAGTTTAAAACCAGCCTGGCCAACATGGTGAAACCCACCTCTACTAAAAACACAAAAATCAGCCAGGCATGGTGGTGGGTGCCTGTAATCCCAGCTACTCAGGAGGCTGAGGCAGGAGAATTGCTTGAACCCGGGTGGCGGAGGTCGCAGTGAGCTGAGATTGCACCACTGTACTCCAGCCTGGGTGACAGAGCAAGACTCCATCTCAAAAAAACAAACAAACACCAAAAGATGGAATCTGCTCCTGATGAAGATGCTGTGAACACTGTTGAAATGACAACAAAGGATTTAGAGTATTCCATAAACTTAGTTGATAAACAGAAGGATGTGAGAGGATCGACTCCAATTCTGAAAGAAGTTCTATGGTGGGTAAAATGCTGTCAAACAGTATTGTCTGTTGGAGTAATCGTTCATAAAAGGAAGAGTCAATGTGGAAAACTTCATTGTGGTCTCATTTTAAGAAGCTGCCACAGCCACCCCAGCCTTCCGCAACCACTTCCATGATCAGTCAGCAGCCATCAACATTAAGGCAAGACCTTCCACCAATAAAGAGATTATGACTCACCAAAGGCTCAGATAATCATTAGCATTTTTAATCAATATTTTAAAATTAAGGTATGTATGCTGTTTTTAGACCTAATGCTACTGCACACTTAGACTATAGTGTAAACATAACTTGTATATGCGCTGGGAAACCAAAAACTTCGTGTGTCTGGCATTAGCATGGTATCAGCCTTACTTTGCTGGTCTGGAACTGAGACCACAATCCCTTCCAGGTGGGCCTGCACAGTGACTGCTGCAGTGACCTACCTCCGAGGTGCTCACTACAATCCCTTCCAGGTGGGCCTGCATCGTGACTGCTGCAGTGACTTAGCTCTGGGTGCTCACTACAATCCCTTCCACGTGGGCCTGCACAGTGACTGCTCCAGTGACCTAGCTCTGAGGTGCTCACTACAATCCTTTCCAGGTGGGCCTGCATCGTGACTGCTGCACTGACTTAGCTCTGAGGTTCTCACTACTACCCCTTCCAGGTGGGCCTTCATTGTTACTGCTGCAGTAACTTAGCTCTGAAGTGCTCAGTACAGTCCCTTCCAGGTGGGCCGGCATTGTGACTGCTGTAGTAACTTAGTTCTGAGATGCCTGCTCTGAAGAATGACTTATTTACTTCCTTCAAAGAGTGCAGTGCAAGTTTATTGGGGGTGGGGGACAAAGAGGGCTCCACACTCCTGGGAAGCCTGAGAAACCCTTGTTGCTGGGACATGCAGCCTTGTTTGACCCTTCATTTGGGATGAGGGTGGGAGGAGCCAGAAGCCAAAGGAAAGAACTGAGCCAGTGCCCTGATGGGCCCAATTCCTGCCCTGCCCAGGGAAAGGGCAGGTTCCTCCAGGTTGGCCATGGTCTCAGAGCTACAGGGGAGGTACTCACACAGGCTTCCTGCTGCAGGTGCTGCAGGGCCTTCTTGGCTGGGAGGAGGAAGCTGGTGAGGCAGTGCAGCCCGTCCCCACCGTGGCACCTCTCGGCCACGCTGAACAGCTGCCAGAGCACCGTGGCTGCCGTGGCTTCAAACGGTGGGTACAAGGCAGAGAGTGTCCTCTGGATACAGGCATCAAGAGATTCCAGATCCTGAAATGAAAGAGAGAATTCAGAAACTTTAGGGACATAACTCAAGACAGGTGCACACCACAGTCCAAGGCTGGCACTGAAGGATCCACACAGAAGTCCCTTGTCCTGTGTCTGGCATGATGTGAGTTAACTGAGAAAGACAAAATGTGCAGGCGAATCCATGGTGCAGGGCGAGCTCCTGGTGGTTCTCCTTGTGCTGTCACACAGCAGAGGGGCAGGTGCATTAGGCAGACCCGTGGCCCTGTCCTGGGGCAGGGGCTCTATAAATGTGGGCTGCCATTCCTATAACACTCACACTGAGGCACAACCAAGCCTAGATTTAGGGTAAGTTTCATCCCCTGCACCTGAACAGCATAGGGTCTTTGGGGTGGGGCTGTGAGTCCTGCAGGAGCTGCTCCTCCCGGCTCTCCTGGGTTTGTACAGGGAGGAGGGGACAACCACTTGTGGGGAGGACAGAGCTGGCCCACGCGCCACTTTGTTCTCAGAAAACAAGCTCATCCACAGCAAATACATTTTAATTGTGTCGATGATTTTGTTTTCATTTAAACAGTACTGATGGTGAAAACCTTAGGGTGCCCTCCTCAAGGTTGCTGAATTGTGCCCATTTGGCACCCTAAAAACAGGATCATTGGCCACTGATTTCTGCTTGGTATTTTGGTGCAACATGCTTTTATGAAGAGGCAATGATTCTTGTTTAAAAA
The DNA here is from genome assembly GCF_028858775.2 of Pan troglodytes. Classification (NCBI taxonomy): domain Eukaryota; kingdom Metazoa; phylum Chordata; class Mammalia; order Primates; family Hominidae; genus Pan; species Pan troglodytes. The sequence goes on along the minus strand of NC_072402.2, from coordinate 842,676 downwards.
TTTGTAATGCTGTTTTTAGAGTAACAATCCCTGAGGAAATACCACAAGGCTCACGTGTGTAGAAAAGAACTGCAAGGCAGTGAAAGCCAAAGAAGCTAAAAATTGTGAAGTCAGTTTTTATAATGGCACAACAGTTACATGAGAAACACCTCTGAATAGCTAATCACACAGATAATTTCCTAAGGAAATTGAAAATAAAACAGGGACTCCTCTGGCCTGCAGTGGAAGAAGGGTCTGTCTTGTCAGCTGGGCCTGTGACTGGAGGTACCTGTAGCAGAGCTCAGCTTCTGGAAACCGCGTGACTCAGGGAAGCTCAGGGCTGGGTTCCTGAGTCCTGTGTCCCACAGTAGAGCCTCCTGCCGGCCCTGACACCCCATGGGTCAGCTCCCTTCCCTGCACACACTGGCTCGTTCTCACCCACCCGACAGGGCCACTCACTTGTTGACAGGAATGATCTAAATACAGTCTGAGTTCATGCAGAAATGCTATGTGATCTAATTTCCAAAAACTCAAATCACACCTGAGCCACACAGCAAACACATAGTCCATGAGAATGAGTGGGCCCGTCTCAGGCCAGGGTCACACAGTCCATGAGAATGAGTGGGCCTGTCTCAGGCCGGGGACAGAATCACCCACATCGGGCACCAGGATGGCTGTGCTTTGGGATTTGGGGCAAATGCTCAATTGACACAGGAGAAATGGGCAGGAAGGAAGAGGAACATGATCTAGGAGAGGCATCTCGAATGGCCTGTTCTGCAGGAGCTGAAATGCCGACACTGGGCCATCCCCGGAAGAGGCCTGTTCTGCAGGAGATGAAATGCCGACACTGGGCCATCCCTGGGAGAGGCCTGTTCTGCAGGAGCTCAAATGCCAACACTGGACCATCCCCAGGAGAGATGTGTTCTACAGGAGATGAAATGCCGACACTGGGCCATCCCCGGGAGAGGCCTGTTCTGCAGGAGCTCAAATGCCAACACTGGACCATCCCCAGGAGAGATGTGTTCTACAGGAGATGAAATGCCGACACTGGGCCATCCCCGGGAGAGGCCTGTTCCGCAGGAGATGAAATGCCAACACTGGGCCATCCCCGGGAGAGGCCTGTTCTGCAGGAGCTGAAATGCCAACACTGGGCCATCCCCGGAAGAGACGTATTCTGCAGGAGATGAAATGTCGACACTGGGCCGTCCCCAGGAGAGGCGTCCTCCTACTTCTCTGATTCCCAAATCCAGGCCCATTCCTCCCCCACCCTCAAGTCCAGATGTGGTCAGCAGCCCAGAGCTCTGTCCAGGGCCACCTTCTCCAGGGCCACCGTCTCAACCACCCGATATAAGGAAGGAGATGGCTGGTGCACTGCGCTGTCAAGCCCTGGCCCTACCTCTGCCTGATTCCATGGTGACTGGGGCAGGCCTCATGCTCCACTCAGTGGGTCCCACCTGCACCACCTCCCCAGGATGGCTCCCACTGGGGCCACTCAGGGCCTGGGCCAGGCCAGAACTGCCCCAGGGAAGCTGCCTGCAGACCGAGAATTGGGTAGGTTGAGGTGCTGAGTAACCCAAGTGAGCTATGAACCAGGTTTATTCACAGCAGCCTTCGATTGCTCCTGAGTCCTGTGTCCTTTGAGGGCTGAGTGTGTGCTGTCTCCTGGCCTGATGTGTTTGCAGCACCCCGATTCTGGGGAGCACCTTTGGGGGTGCCACTAGGTGACTGCTTGTGATGAGGGAGCTGCAGTGTGTGTGCAGGACTCTGAAGGAGTGTAAGCCTGGCCAGTCGCAGTGTATGGACAGAGGAACCCCTGCCAGCTGTGTCCAGGCCTCGGGGCCAGGAGAGGGAGCAGACACAGAGCAGGGGACCTGCAAGCACAGGTCCACCAGCTCAGCCCAATTTCTTGTCTTTGTAGAACTCAGGATTCTTGTTTCTGCCAAATGTACAAACATGTGCTGACTTCAAACCCGAGGGCCTTTCAGTTTACGAGATCATGAGCCTCACTGAGGGACAGACGGTGCGGGTGTGTGCACATGTGTTGCAGATTGTGTGGATGTGTGCACGTTTGTTGCACAGTGGCCGGTGTGTGCACACGTGTTGCATTTTGTATGTGTGCACGTGTGTTGCAGATTGTGTGGGTGCGTGCACGTGTGTTGCAGATTGTGTGGATGTGTGCACGTGTGTTGCAGAGTGGCCAGTGTGTGCACACGTGTTGCAGATTGTGTGGATGTGTGCGCGTGTGTTGCAGATTGTGTAGGTGCGTGCACGTGTGTTGCAGATTGTGTGGATGTGTGCACGTGTGTTGCAGAGTGGCCGGTGTGTGCACATGTGTTGCAGATTGTGTGGATGTGTGCACGTGTGTTGCAGATTGTGTGGGTGTGTGCACGTGTGTTGCAGATTGTGTGGATGTGTGCATGTATGTTGCAGAGTGGCCAGTGTGTGCACGTGTTGCAGACTGTGGGTGCATGCACGTGTGTTGCAGATTATGTGGGTGTGTGCATGTGTGTTGCAGATTGTGTGGATGTGTGCATGTGTGTTGCAGAGTGGCCAGTGTGTGCATGTGTTGCCGATAGTATGGATGTGTGCATGTGTGTTGCAGAGTGGCCAGTGTGTGCACGTGTTGCAGACTGTGTGGATGTGTGCACGTGTGTTGCAGACTGTGTGGGTGCGTGCACGTGTGTTGCAGATTGTGTGTGTGTGCATGTGTGTTGCAGATTGTGTGGGTGTGTGCACGTGTCTTGCAGACTGGGTGTGTGCACGTGTGTTACAGATTTTGTGGGTGTGTGCATGTGTGTTGCAGAGCAACCGGTGTGTGCACGTGTGTTGCAGATTGTGTGGGTGTGTGCACGTGTGTTGCAGATTGTGTGGATGTGTGCATGTGTGTTGCAGAGCAACCAGTGTGTGCACGTGTGCTGCAGAGCAGCTGGTACAGTTCCGGTGCCTGCCAGTCCCTTGGCACTTCGCTGAGCTTTGCCCTGAACTCTGTGCAATCACTTAGCCAATGGGGCGGTGGCGGTAGAGCAGGAATGGAAGACAGTGTCCGAAAACCCATTTTAAAGCTTCACTCTTCAATGAAGGATTTATTTTCCCAATTAACTTTAAAATTTTATTGAAACGAGGGTAACATTTTAAAGTTAAGATGCTTGTTTCTCACCCTATCTGCACTCCCTGGCTTGCAGCTCCATGCCCACAGGGGACACAGCCCAGCTCAGCCCAGCTTCTGTGTCACCCGTGGGTTAGCAGGTCCCTCTGGCACCAACACATGGTGATACCCACAATGCTGTAGCCCAGGGTGTGGCACCTGGAGGGGGGTATGGGAGGTACTTTTAATTCACTGCTGTGGCCTTTGCCTCTGGCCGGATTGTTTTTTTTTTTTTTTTTTGGAGACAGAGTCTTGCCCTGTCACCCAGGCTGGAGTGCAGTGGTGTGATCTAGGCTCACTGCAACCTCCGCCTCCCGGGTTCAAGTGATTCTCCTCTCTCAGCCTTCCGAGTAGCTGGGACTACAGGTGTGTACCACCACTAACCGCGCCTGGCTAATTTTGCTATTTTCAGTAGAGATGGGGTTTCACCATGTTGGCCAGGCTGGTCTCAAACTCCTGACCTCCTGATCTCCCCGCAAAAAGCAGGACATCCGTGGGCAGCAGACGCCCGTGGCTCCTTCAAGCAGGGCCCTGGGGACAGCGGGGGCACCCACACTGCCCCTGCTCTGCCCCAGTTCCCATCAATGGCCACTTTCTTAGCACAGCAGGGTGGTGAATGAGAAGGCCAGGGTGAAACCCACACCCCCAGGAGGCTCGCTCTGGGTTGCCACCTGGTCACAGCCACTGAGGCCCATCAGGACCCAGTGATGGCTCCTGGCGTCTGGCCCAGGTACCCATGCGCATCTCTGGTTTCCTGTCTGTGCAGTCAGAAACCACCATTGAATCAAAACCTGTCTAGGAAGCCTGGTCCCAAACAGGGCTTGGTGTGCAGGTCGGTCTGTCTACACCCAGCCATCTGCACCCAGTCTGTCTACACCAGCCCTGCTTTCCACTCAGGCTTCTGTGTATTTTGGATTCTTGACCCTCTCCGCTGGAGATGCTGAAGACGCTTCTAAGGCTAAAAGTTCCGTTGGCCCAAAGTTGGTACAACAGGGTGCCAGGAAGGAAGGATGGCAAGGGGGAAGGAAGGGAGCGTGCCTTGCCTCTCTGGGTTTCTGTTCTACGTTCTTTGAAGAGTTCAGCAATCACCAAAAGCCACATCATCCCTGGTTCCTAATGCACTGACTTTATCACCTGAGTAGATTTAGAAAGATTCCCAGGTCCTGGTGAAAAGCTTCACCCAGCAAATGTCTTACTCCCCTGAAATGGTTTTCCGATTCCCATAACCAACCCAATCCACAAGGGAAGCCCATTGGAGACGCAGGGCCTGGTGGCAGGGGATGGCTGAGTGCTCCAGAGTCTGGGGTCAAGCTGGTAGTCTCTGTTTCGAGGCCTCTTCCCTTCTAATTCCCTGAGCCTATGTGGTTACTGTGCCAGAAAGGTGCTGCTCCACTCCACCACACTCTAATTCCTATATCCCTGAAGCCCAGGTATACAAACCTGGCACACCTGGACCCAAGCTGGTGCCCCAGCCCCACCCGGATCACTGCATTGGGAGCTACTGGGCCAGGTGGTGATGCTAGCTGCTCTCTGATGAGCCCCACCGAGGTCCAGCCAGAGCTCCTGGCCACACCAGGGCAAGTGCAGAGAAACCCTTGGCTCAGTTCCCCTCCTCACTGACACATGCCTACCAAGCCCCGGCCCAGGGCAACCCCCGTCCTCCAAGGACTCACAGTTCAGGGTGAGGCCAGACCCAGGGCGGGGATGGGCAGGTGGGATACCAGAGTGAGCCCTCAGCAGCGCCCTGAGTCTAGGCCAGCTTCCCGGAAGAAGGGGCATCTGAGCAGGGCCTGAGGGTAAGAAGGTCTCGCTGCATGAGCAGATGGGTAAGGGAGCACCCAAGACTCTCCCAGGTGAACCTTCAGGCCTGGCAGCCCCTTCTTCCTCCTAGGAAGGCCAGGGCTGTCCAGGCTTGCTGGAGGCCTCAGGGGCAACGTCGTGCAACTTACAATGGCAGGACAGGGTGGAGCCAGGGCCTGGGTGCCCAGGATGGGGCCCAGAGCAGAGGAGAGCAGTGGATCCCAGAAGGGCCAAGCATGGGGTCTCTGGGGTCCAGGGTCCCTGACAGCAAACATCAAGTAGGCCCTGTCCAGTGAGCCCCAGGGGCTGTGCCTGATGGGTACATGTGCCCGCCTCAGCAGGGCTGGCACCTCCTCCAGCAGGCAGAGATGGGCAGGACCTGGAGCAGCTTTACAGTTGGCTGAGCATTAATAATGAGCCATTATGCCTAACCCTAAAGCCCGAGAGAGGTGGGTCTACATCCACAAGTCCTGCTGGGGCGGCCCCTGAAGCTGCACATTCCAGCCTCTTCCCATGTCTGCACTGAGCAGGCCTTGCCGGGAAAAGAATCGGATAAGAACTGCATCCTGCATATGAGTCTCCACATGTGGGCACACATACAGTACCTAGACACCTGCTGGCGTGCACACACACGTACATACACGAGAACTGTGCCCTGCACCTCATCTCTCACCACACGCACGTGCACACACACACACAGAAGCTGCACGTGGCACCTCAATATCCCTGTGGGCACAAACGTGCACACACACACAGGAGCTACATGTGGCACCTCGGTATCCCTGTGGACACAAACATGCACACACACACACACTCCAGGAGCTGCACGCGGCACCTCAATATCCCTGTAGACACAAACATGCACATACACACAGAAGCTGTACGTGGCACCTCAGTCTCCCTGTGGGCACACACGTGCACACAGAACTCAGAAACTGCAGCTACACTCCTCCTGTCCCTGCCTGTGCAGCCACCCTGGGCTCCGGCTCTCACGTCAACACCTACATCTGCTCTCAGCCCTCACCCTGCTGCAGGGGGAGCCACTCGTAAATCCAGCGATGCATGGAGCTTGCAGAGTGGGGTCCTGACAAAAACCTCTAACTTAAATTTGTTTCAGGTTTTGAAATGTGAGCACGCTGTGGATAATTACAAAGTGCAGTTCTACATGTTCATTAAATCGGCCACCAAGTACTGTTGGCAGATTTTTCTGCCAAACTAAGAACAAAATACCTTGAAATAAATAAATATGCAAGTATTTTAATATAACTCTGCATTTAGGAAGGTAATTTCTATCATGAAATCTAAACAGTAAAATTTTAATCTGAGGACTGGAACCTTCTTCTGCAAAACAAAGGGCTGGATGGGGGAGCTGTCAGGCCCCTGGAGACAGACCCCAACCTGCCCAGATGCCTTTCCTGGAGCAGCAGTACTCGTGCTTTCCTCAAGGAACTGAAAATAACTAGGAGGAGAACCACAATATGCTATGCCCAGTTCTTTCACACTCAAAACAAGGGTCCTCAGAATTTCTACAGTGGTGAAGGTCCTCAACAAAAAGTGTGCAAGACTGATGTTAACCACAATCGGTCCTGAGCTGGGTTCTTTATGCTGAATATGACCTTAGCTGGAAGTAAGGGTTTGTTCATTCCAAACTATGGCTAGGCAGAAAAGATTACGCCAATCTAAAAGAAAATTTCCTATAGTCTTAATTGTACCAAATCTAACTTTTCTACCACTGCGTCCAATTAGGGAAATTGCTGCCTTCCATCAATACCTGGTCCCACGACAGAGCAGGACAGAGAGGCGGCGGGTGCGTGCTCGGCTCATGGGCCCCCCCAGCTTCTACAGCTGCCGTATGTTACAGTTCTGCAGGAGAGCAGTTGACAACAACCATTCTTTCCTGCTTACGTCGTCTTGAAAACCATTAGGTAGAAAAAAAAAGTCCTCAAAATGTGTCGGCTTAATTAGATGTACAGCTTCTCAGGTCTCAAAGGGAAAAATGCATTCTTGTTCCTCCAAGGGTCTGCTGGCTTTGCTGCTAGCAGCACGGCTGAATGAAACCAGAATAAACCAACTTCAAACGAAAAGCGAATTCCCTTTTGTCTGAGGCCAGCTGCTTTGCCAGGTCTGTCTGGGATCCTGTTTTAAACAGTACACCTGGCCTCCCCAAACCACTGCCATGCATGTTTCCAAAGAGAAATAACTAATTCTGGATATCATTGACAAGATGATTGAAACTAATTTTTCTAAATTGTAGATCTGACAGCAGATTCCACGTAAATCATCAATATGGTTTCTTTCAAACACCTTCAGATTCCATTTAACAATATAAATAGGAGTAGGTACAAAAGTGGTAAGTGGAGCTATACTGTGTATTTGCATAACTGGATTTGAAATTTCACCTAACACCCTTCCAAAGCAGCTTCTGAGCAGGGCCCCCAGCCACAGCTGTGAATCCACAGCCATGACGGGAATCAGCCTCATGGAGAAGTCTTCAAGACAGGAGCATGAGAACCCAGAACAGCCCTCACCCACTGTGGAGTGTTTCTCCACCTTCAGGATGGGAACATGAGAACCAGAACAGCCCTCACCCACTGTGCACTGTTTCTCCACCTTCAGGACGGGAACACCAGAACCCAGAACAGCCCTCACCCGCTGTGGAGTGTTTTTCCACCTTCAGGACGGGAACACCAGAACCCAGAACAGCCCTCACCCGCTGTGGAGTGTTTCTCCACCTTCAGGATGGAAACATGAGAACCAGAACAGCCCTCACCGACTGTGCAGTGTTTCTCCACCTTCAGGACGGGAACACCAGAACCCAGAACAGCCCTCACCCACTGTGCACTGTTCTTCCACCTTCAGGACGGGAACACGAGAACCCAGAACACCCCTCACCCGCTGTGGAGTGTTTCTCCACCTTTAGGACGGGAACACCAGAACCAGAACAGCCCTCACCCACTGTGGAGTGTTTCTCCACCTTCAGGATGGGAACACCAGAACCAGAACAGCCCTCACCCACTGTGCACTGTTCTTCCACCTTCAGGACGGGAACACCAGAACCAGAATAGCCCTCACCCACTGTGCACTGTTCTTCCACCTTCAGGACGGGAACACCAGAACCCAGAACAGCCCTCACCCACTGTGCACTGTTCTTCCACCTTCAGGACGGGAACACGAGAACCCAGAACACCACTCACCCGCTGTGGAGTGTTTCTCCACCTTCAGGACGGGAACACCAGAACCAGAACAGCCCTCACCCACTGTGCACTGTTTTTCCACCTTCAGGACGGGAACACGAGAACCCAGAACACCCCTCAGCCGCTGTGGAGTGTTTCTCCACCTTCAGGACGGGAACACCAGAACTGGAACAGCCCTCACCCACTGTGCAGTGTTTCTCCACCATGGAGGGAGCTGGCACCTTGTTCTGATTTGATTTGAAGTCTTACAGCAGGAAGGTTGTAATTTATGGTGTTAGTGAAAAACCACAGATATGATTTAAATTACGCATGATTGTTGTGCTTTTCCTAAAGCATCTTTCACCTTTTAATCTGAGTTGAGCAGCAATGGTGGTTGAAATGCAGCTCAAAGGATGTCAAACAACTTATCAGAGACTCTGCCTGAGGCCAGGCAAGGCCACCATGGGGCCTTGTTCACCAGAAAAATGATTATCAAAATTACCTTGTATACTGTACGGTGACTAATACAGCCCTCTTCCTCTTTTCAAAATTGTGTAAAAAAAATGAGCTTTATTATCTATTGCGATGAAGAAAATTATTTTAATACCACTTTAAATTGGGTTACTGGTTGTCAACTTAATTAATATTGGAACATTTATACCCCTTTATAATAATTTTCTTCCTTGAAGGATCCGTATTTTAGAAATGTTTATTATATGCTGGATACGGTGGACACTACATGTTAAGAGCTGGATTTTGTCGTCTTAAGAGTGTTGAGTTTTTTCTGGCAATTAAGTTACTGGCACATGCACATCTATGAGTGAATCAGTGCTGGGACTGGGCTGAGGTTGTTTAGGAATCAGTGCTGGGATTGGGCTGAGGTTGTTTAGGAATCGGTGCTGGGACTAGGCTGTGGTTTGGTGAAATAAGCCAGGCACAGAAACACAAACTTCTAAGTTTTCACTCATACGTGGGAGCTAAAAAGTGGATCTCATGAAGGTAGAGAGTAGACTAGTGGTTACCAGAGGCTGGGAAAGGAAAGGAAGACAGGAAAGAAGTTAGTTAAGAGGTACAAAAATACAGTCAGATAGAAGGAATAAGTTCTAGTAGTCTACAACACAGTAGGCAAATTACAGTTAATAATTTGTTGTATAGATTACTGTATATAGCTAGAAGAGAATCATTATGTTCCCAACACAAAAGAAAAATGTTTGAGGTGATGAATATCCCAACTACCCTGATCTGATCACAGCACTTTGTATACATGTATCAAAATATCACATGTACCCCAAAATATGTACAACTATTACACATCAATTTTTAAGAAGGAATAGAAAAGGATCTGGCAGGAATTCTGCAAAGTGGCAGTATATCCAGAAAATGGCAGTATATCCAGAGTTGAGGGTGGGGCAATGTACACAGCTGTGTAAAGACAAATGCAGGGAAAACTGGGGAAACCGCTGCGTGCGGTGCATTCTCTGATCATTGCTGGGCTGAATCTCCTCTTCTCCCAGAGTGGGGGTCGCTATACCCCCTCCTCAATTTCTCAGTGTTTGAATCCAAGCAGAAAAAATAAAATGAGCCCTGAAAACTGTGTCAGCCCAGGAACAAAGATGGGAAAGGAAAAATGAGAATAAAGCACCCGGGAAAACCCACTCACAACAGCACTGAACTTCACAGGATGCACCTGGTGGGAGCGATGGGACCTGGGTGGGAACATCTGACTTCACACACAGCAAGTGTTGTCTGTCCCCACCCCATGCACTGGCTGCAAGTTCACAAGGTTGAAGACAGACAACACTGCAGCCATCCCAGGGCAAGGCTCCTGTCCTGGGCCAGGGAAGGATCGGGCCCAGGGAGGGAACAGAGCGGTAACTCTGCAATGGAGGGGTGCAAACTTCCTGATGCCTCACCCGGAGCCTCAGCCAGATGTGCTAGCAAGAAGCCTCTACCAGATTTGCTTACCATAACCACCTGCTCCAAGACTCGAGGGTCAGACACAGCCAGCATCAGACTCAGCAGAAAAAAGCCATGTGTCACACAGATGTCGCCCAGGCAGGGCCCCAAATCCGTGAGCACCCTAGGAGTTCCAAGGGGGCCCAAGCCATTGGTGGAGTGTTAGTGCTAGTGTTAGTGTTGGTGCTGTCTGTATTAGTCTGTTCTCACACTGCTATAAAGAGATACTCGAGACTAATAATTTATAAAGAAAAGATGCTTAATTGGCTCAGCGTTCTGCAGGCCGTACAGGAAGCATGGCAGCCTCTGCCTCTGGGGAGGCTTCAGGGAGCTTTGACTCATGGAAGAAGGCAAAGGGGAACCCGTGTCTTACAGGCGGAAGCACGGGCAGAGACGGGGCAGGTGCCACACACTTTTAACCCCTTTGCCCTAAGTATACTCACCCACAGCACTGGCGGTTGCAGTGTTTACCCTGAGATAACTTTCCCACCAAAATATCTTGCTTTTATTATTATTTTTATTTACATTGCTCTAGTAGGTTAACTTTGGAAACAAAAGACATCATTCTATTTATAGCATTCTGGTTTTGGTAGCGGTATTTCCACTTACAAAATATAGTCAAATCCTAAAAAAAAAAAGCTTAATTATACTCATAACAATAATAAAATGACAGAAACTGATGTGAGTTCTAGTATATGTCAGGCACTACTAGAGGGTTTTATATGGATTAACCTCACAACAGTCTCTCCCTACAGACTTTCTCCAGAGCTTTATATGGATTAACCTCACAACAGTCTCTCCCCTATAGACTTTCTCCAGAGCTTTATATGGATTAACCTCACAACAGTCTCTCCCTACAGACTTTCTCCAGAGCTGTATATGGATTTACCTCACAACAGTCTCTCCCTATAGACTTTTTCCAGGGTTTTATATGGATTAACCTCACAACAGTCTCTCCCCTACAGACTTTTTCCACAGCTTTATATGGATTTACCTCACAACAGTCTCTCCCCTACAGGCTTTTTCCAGAGCTTTATATGGATTAACCTCACAACAGTCTCTCCCCTACAGACTTTTTCCAGAGCTTTATATGGATTAACCTCACAACAGTCTCTCCCCTATAGACTTTTTCCAGGGCTTTATATGGATTTACCTCACAACAGTCTCTCCCCTACAGGCTTTCTCCAGAGCTTTATATGGATTAACCTCACAACAGTCTCTCCCCTACAGACTTTTTCCAGGGTTTTATATGGATTTACCTCACAACAGTCTCTCCCCTACAGACTTTTTCCAGTGCTTTATATGGATTTACCTCACAACACTCTCTCCCCTACAGGCTTTTTCCAGAGCTTTATATGGATTAACCTCACAACAGTCTCTCCCCTATAGACTTTTTCCAGGGCTTTATATGGATTTACCTCACAACAGTCTCTCCCCTATAGACTTTTTCCAGGGCTTTATATGGATTTACCTCACAACAGTCTCTCCCCTATAGACTTTTTCCAGGGCTTTATATGGATTTACCTCACAACAGTCTCTCCCTACAGACTTTTTCCAGGGCTTTATATGGATTAACCTCACAACAGTCTCTCCCCTACAGACTTTTTCCAGAGCTTTATATGGATTTACCTCACAACAGTCTCTCCCCTATAGACTTTTTCCAGGGCTTTATATGGATTTACCTCACAACAGTCTCTCCCCTATAGACTTTTTCCAGGGTTTTATATGGATTTACCTCACAACAGTCTCTCCCCTATAGACTTTTTCCAGGGTTTTATATGGATTTACCTCACAACAGTCTCTCCCCTATAGACTTTTTCCAGGGTTTTATATGGATTAACCTCACAACAGTCTCTCCCCTACAGACTTTTTCCAGGGCTTTGTATGGATTTACCTCACAACAGTCTCTCCCCTATAGACTTTTTCCAGGGTTTTATATGGATTAACCTCACAACAGTCTCTCCCCTACAGACTTTTTCCAGGGCTTTATATGGATTTACCTCACAACAGTCTCTCCCCTATAGACTTTTTCCAGGGTTTTATATGGATTAACCTCACAACAGTCTCTCCCCTACAGACTTTTTCCAGGGCTTTATATGGATTTACCTCACAACAGTCTCTCCCCTACAGACTTTTTCCAGGGTTTTATATGGATTAACCTCACAACAGTCTCTCCCCTACAGACTTTTTCCAGGGCTTTATATGGATTTACCTCACAACAGTCTCTCCCCTATAGACTTTTTCCAGGGCTTTATATGGATTTACCTCACAACAGTCTCTCCCCTATAGACTTTTTCCAGGGTTTTATATGGATTTACCTCACAACAGTCTCTCCCCTATAGACTTTTTCCAGGGTTTTATATGGATTTACCTCACAACAGTCTCTCCCCTATAGACTTTTTCCAGGGTTTTATATGGATTAACCTCACAACAGTCTCTCCCCTACAGACTTTTTCCAGGGCTTTGTATGGATTTACCTCACAACAGTCTCTCCCCTATAGACTTTTTCCAGGGTTTTATATGGATTAACCTCACAACAGTCTCTCCCCTACAGACTTTTTCCAGGGCTTTATATGGATTTACCTCACAACAGTCTCTCCCCTATAGACTTTTTCCAGGGTTTTATATGGATTAACCTCACAACAGTCTCTCCCCTACAGACTTTTTCCAGGGCTTTATATGGATTTACCTCACAACAGTCTCTCCCATACAGACTTTTTCCAGGGTTTTATATGGATTAACCTCACAACAGTCTCTCCCCTACAGACTTTTTCCAGGGCTTTATATGGATTTACCTCACAACAGTCTCTCCCCTATAGACTTTTTCCAGGGTTTTATATGGATTAACCTCACAACAGTCTCTCCCCTACAGACTTTTTCCAGGGCTTTATATGGATTTACCTCACAACAGTCTCTCCCATACAGACTTTTTCCAGGGTTTTATATGGATTAACCTCACAACAGTCTCTCCCCTATAGACTTTTTCCAGGGTTTTATATGGATTAACCTCACAACAGTCTCTCCCCTACAGACTTTTTCCAGGGCTTTATATGGATTTACCTCACAACAGTCTCTCCCATACAGACTTTTTCCAGGGTTTTATATGGATTAACCTCACAACAGTCTCTCCCCTACAGACTTTTTCCAGGGCTTCATATGGATTTACCTCACAACAGTCTCTCCCCTATAGACTTTTTCCAGGGTTTTATATGGATTTACCTCACAACAGTCTCTCCCCTACAGACTTTTTCCAGGGCTTTATATGGATTAACCTCACAACAGTCTCTCCCCTATAGACTTTTTCCAGGGTTTTATATGGATTAACCTCACAACAGTCTCTCCCCTACAGACTTTTTCCAGGGCTTTATATGGATTTACCTCACAACAATCTCTCCCCTACAGACTTTCTCCAGGGTTTTATATGGATTAACCTCACAACAGTCTCTCCCCTACAGACTTTCTCCAGAGCTTTATATGGATTTACCTCACAACAGTCTCTCCCCTATAGACTTTTTCCAGAGCTTTATATGGATTTACCTCACAACAGTCTCTCCCCTATAGACTTTTTCCAGGGCTTTATATGGATTTACCTCACAACAGTCTCTCCCCTATAGACTTTTTCCAGGGTTTTATATGGATTAACCTCACAACAGTCTCTCCCCTACAGACCTTTTCCAGGGCTTTATATGGATTTACCTCACAACAGTCTCTCCCCTATAGACTTTTTCCAGGGCTTTATATGGATTTACCTCACAACAGTGTCTCCCCTACAGACTTTTTCCAGGGTTTTATATGGATTTACCTCACAACAGTCTCTCCCCTACAGACTTTTTCCAGGGTTTTATATGGATTTACCTCACAACAGTCTTTCCCTACAGACTTTTTCCAGGGTTTTATATGGATTTACCTCACAACAGTCTCTCCCCTACAGACTTTTTCCAGGGTTTTATATGGATTTACCTCACAACAGTCTCTCCCCTATAGACTTTTTCCAGGGCTTTGTATGGATTTACCTCACAACAGTCTTTCCCTACAGACTTTTTCCAGGGTTTTATATGGATTTACCTCACAACAGTCTCTCCCCTATAGACTTTTTCCAGGGTTTTATATGGATTTACCTCACAACTGTCTCTCCCCTATAGACTTTTTCCAGGGTTTTATATGGATTTACCTCACAACAGTCTCTCCCCTATAGACTTTTTCCAGGGTTTTATATGGATTAACCTCACAACAGTCTCTCCCCTACAGACTTTTTCCAGGGCTTTGTATGGATTTACCTCACAACAGTCTCTCCCCTATAGACTTTTTCCAGGGTTTTATATGGATTTACCTCACAACAGTCTCTCCCCTATAGACTTTTTCCAGGGTTTTATATGGATTTACCTCACAACAGTCTCTCCCCTATAGACTTTTTCCAGGGCTTTATATGGATTTACCTCACAACAGTCTCTCCCCTACAGGCTTTTTCCAGAGCTTTATATGGATTAACCTCACAACAGTCTCTCCCCTATAGACTTTTTCCAGGGTTTTATATGGATTTACCTCACAACAGTCTCTCCCCTACAGACCTTCTCCAGGGCTTTATATGGATTTACCTCACAACAGTCTCTCCCCTGCAGACTTTTTCCAGTGCTTTATATGGATTTACCTCACAACAGTCTCTCCCCTACAGGCTTTTTCCAGAGCTTTATATGGATTAACCTCACAACAGTCTCTCCCCTATAGACTTTTTCCAGGGCTTTATATGGATTTACCTCACAACAGTCTCTCCCCTATAGACTTTTTCCAGGGCTTTATATGGATTTACCTCACAACAGTCTCTCCCCTATAGACTTTTTCCAGGGCTTTATATGGATTTACCTCACAACAGTCTCTCCCTACAGACTTTTTCCAGGGCTTTATATGGATTTACCTCACAACAGTCTCTCCCCTACAGACTTTTTCCAGGGCTTTATATGGATTTACCTCACAACAGTCTCTCCCCTATAGACTTTTTCCAGGGTTTTATATGAATTTACCTCACAACAGTCTCTCCCCTATAGACTTTTTCCAGGGTTTTATATGGATTTACCTCACAACAGTCTCTCCCCTATAGACTTTTTCCAGGGTTTTATATGGATTAACCTCACAACAGTCTCTCCCCTACAGACTTTTTCCAGGGCTTTATATGGATTTACCTCACAACAGTCTCTCCCCTACAGACTTTTCCAGGGTTTTATATGGATTAACCTCACAACAGTCTCTCCCCTATAGACTTTTTCCAGGGCTTTGTATGGATTTACCTCACAACAGTCTTTCCCTACAGACTTTTTCCAGGGTTTTATATGGATTTACCTCACAACAGTGTCTCCCCTACAGACTTTTTCCAGGGTTTTATATGGATTTACCTCACAACAGTCTCTCCCCTACAGACTTTTTCCAGGGCTTTATATGGATTTACCTCACAACAGTCTCTCCCCTATAGACTTTTTCCAGGGTTTTATATGGATTTACCTCACAACAGTCTCTCCCCTATAGACTTTTTCCAGGGTTTTATATGGATTTACCTCACAACAGTCTCTCCCTTACAGACTTTTTCCAGGGCTTTATATGGATTTACCTCACAACAGTGTCTCCCCTACAGACTTTTTCCAGGGTTTTATATGGATTTACCTCACAACAGTCTTTCCCTACAGACTTTTTCCTGGGTTTTATATGGATTTACCTCACAACAGTCTCTCCCCTACAGACTTTTTCCAGGGTTTTATATGGATTTACCTCACAACAGTCTCTCCCCTACAGACTTTTTCCAGGGTTTTTTATGGATTTACCTCACAACAGTCTCTCCCCTATAGACTTTTTCCAGGGTTTTATATGGATTTACCTCACAACAGTCTCTCCCCTACAGACTTTTTCCAGGGCTTTATATGGATTAACCTCACAACAGTCTCTCCCCTACAGACTTTTTCCAGGGCTTTATATGGATTTACCTCACAACAGTCTCTCCCCTATAGACTTTTTCCAGGGTTTTATATGGATTAACCTCACAACAGTCTCTCCCCTACAGACTTTCTCCAGAGCTTTATATGGATTTACCTCACAACAGTCTCTCCCCTATAGACTTTTTCCAGAGCTTTATATGGATTTACCTCACAACAGTCTCTCCCCTATAGACTTTTTCCAGGGCTTTATATGGATTTACCTCACAACAGTCTCTCCCCTACAGACTTTTTCCAGGGTTTTATATGGATTAACCTCACAACAGTCTCTCCCCTACAGACTTTTTCCAGGGCTTTATATGGATTTACCTCACAACAGTCTCTCCCCTATAGACTTTTTCCAGGGCTTTATATGGATTTACCTCACAACAGTCTCTCCCCTACAGACTTTTTCCAGGGCTTTATATGGATTTACCTCACAACAGTCTCTCCCCTATAGACTTTTTCCAGGGCTTTATATGGATTTACCTCACAACAGTCTCTCCCTTACAGACTTTTTCCAGGGCTTTATATGGATTTACCTCACAACAGTCTCTCCCCTACAGACTTTTTCCAGGGTTTTATATGGATTTACCTCACAACAGTCTTTCCCTACAGACTTTTTCCAGGGTTTTATATGGATTTACCTCACAACAGTCTCTCCCCTACAGACTTTTCCAGGGTTTTATATGGATTTACCTCACAACAGTCTCTCCCCTATAGACTTTTTCCAGGGCTTTGTATGGATTTACCTCACAACAGTCTTTCCCTACAGACTTTTTCCAGGGTTTTATATGGATTTACCTCACAACAGTGTCTCCCCTACAGACTTTTTCCAGGGTTTTATATGGATTTACCTCACAACAGTCTCTCCCCTACAGACTTTTTCCAGGGCTTTATATGGATTTACCTCACAACAGTCTCTCCCCTATAGACTTTTTCCAGGGTTTTATATGGATTTACCTCACAACAGTCTCTCCCCTATAGACTTTTTCCAGGGTTTTATATGGATTTACCTCACAACAGTCTCTCCCTTACAGACTTTTTCCAGGGCTTTATATGGATTTACCTCACAACAGTGTCTCCCCTACAGACTTTTTCCAGGGTTTTATATGGATTTACCTCACAACAGTCTTTCCCTACAGACTTTTTCCTGGGTTTTATATGGATTTACCTCACAACAGTCTCTCCCCTACAGACTTTTTCCAGGGTTTTATATGGATTTACCTCACAACAGTCTCTCCCCTATAGACTTTTTCCAGGGCTTTGTATGGATTTACCTCACAACAGTCTTTCCCTACAGACTTTTTCCAGGGTTTTATATGGATTTACCTCACAACAGTCTCTCCTCTACAGACTTTTTCCAGGGTTTTTTATGGATTTACCTCACAACAGTCTCTCCCCTACAGACTTTTTCCAGAGCTTTATATGGATTAACCTCACAACAGTCTCTCCCCTACAGGCTTTTTCCAGGGCTTTATATGGATTTACCTCACAACAGTGTCTCCCCTACAGACTTTTTCCAGGGCTTTATATGGATTAACCTCACAACAGTCTCTCCCCTACAGACTTTTTCCTGGGTTTTATATGGATTTACTTCACAACAGTCTCTCCCCTACAGGCTTTTTCCAGTGCTTTATATGGATTTACCTCACAACAGTCTCTCCCCTACAGACTTTTTCCAGTGCTTTATATGGATTTACCTAACAACAGTCTCTCCCCTACAGACTTTTTCCAGGGCTTTATATGGATTAATCTCACAACAGTCTTTCCCCTACAGACTTTTTTCCAGTTACCTACATTTTGAAGTCTTATGCATTAGTTTTACTAACTTCTGCAGACTTTCTAGTAATTTTATATTTTGGGCTTTGGCACAAACTTGTTTCTCAAAGAGGTCATTTCTTATTTCAAAATTTACATTTTTAAGATATATTTTCATATAACGTAATGAGATTTAAGAGCAGAGTCAAAAAATTAGTTCTAAATCTTCCACAAAACACTAGTAAACCAAATCTAACAGCATATTAAAAGGATTATTCACTGTGACCAAGTGGTAATTATTCCTGGAATGCAAGCGTTCTTCAACGTAAGAAAACCAATCAATGTAATACACCACATTAACAGAACAAAGGAAAAAGCTCACATGATCATCTCAAGTGACACAGAACAGGCATCTGACAAACTCCAACACCCTTTCAAGATAACAGACCCAGAAAACCAAGAATAGAAAGAAACTTCCTCCATATGATAAAAGGTATTTATGAAAAACACACAGCTAATATACTCAATGGTGAAAAACTCAAAGTTTTCCCCAAGATCAAGAACAAAATAGGGATGCCTGCTTTCTACACCTCTATTCAACATTGTCCTGAAAGTTTTAGTCTGAGTAATCAAACAAGAAAAAGAAATAAAAGGCATCCAAATTGGAAAGGAAGAAGGAAAACCATTTCTGTGTTCAGATGACACAATCCTCAATATAAAACATCCACAAAAAGCTAGATGGCTAATAAATAAATTCTGCCAAGTTGCAGGGTACAAGAACAACACACAAAAATTAGTTATGTTTCTATACACCAGCAATGAATACTTCGAAAAGGAAATTAAGAAAATGATTCCATTCACAATAGCATCTAAAAGAATTAAATACCTAGGAATAAATTTAAACGTAAAGGTAAAAGACTTGCTTGCTGAAAACTACAAAGCATTGCATTCTTAAATTAAATTTCTTTAATTTAAGAAATTAAAGAAAACACAAGTAAATGGAAGACATTGTGTATTCATGAATTGGGAGGCTTAACATGTAAGACGTCCACACTACCTAAAGTGACCTATAAATTCAGTGCAATCCCTATCAAAACTGCAACTGTCTTTCTTGCAGAAATGAAAAAGATGATCCTCAAATTCGCATAGAATTGCAAGGGCCCCAAAATCGCAAAATAAATAAATATATATATATACACATATATATATATACACACATATATATATACACATATATATACATATATATACACATATATACATATATATACACATATATACACACATATATATACATATATATATATATACACATATATATATATACACTTTTTTTTTTTGAGACAGACTCTCGCACTGTCACCTGGGCTAGAGTGCAATGGCGCGATCTCGGCTCACTGCAACCTCCGCCTCCCAGATTCATGCAATTCTCCTGCCTCAGCCTCCCGAGTAGCTGGGATTACAGGTGCACAGCACCACACCCAGCTAATTTTTTGTATTTTTAGTAGAGACGGGGTTTCACTCTGTTGGCCAGGCTGGTCTCAAACTCCTGACCTCATGATCCACCCGCCTCAGCCTCCCAAAGTGCTGGGATTACAAGCATGAGACACCACACCCAGTCCCCAAAAAATTTTTTTTGAAAAAAAAAAAAAAAAAGGAAAATTCAATTTGGAATACTCAGACTTCCTGATTTCAAAACTTATTACAAAGCTACAGTAATCGGCCGGGCGGGGTGGCTCACGCCTGTAATCCCAGCACTTTGGGAGGCTGAGGCGGGTGGATCATGAGGGTCAGGAGATCAAGACCATCCTGGCTAACACGGTGAAACCCCTTCTCTACTAAAACTAACACACACACACACACACACACACACACACACACACACACACATTAGCCAGGCATGGTGGCACATGCCTGTAGTCCCAGCTACTTGGGAGGCGGAGCCAGGAGAATCGCTTGAACCTGGGAGGCAGAATTTGCAGTGAGCCAAGATCGTGCCACTGCACTCCAGCCTGGCGACAGAGTGAGACTCCATCTCAAAAAAAAAAAAAAAAAAAAAAGCTACAGTAAACAATGTGGAACTGACAAAAGAAGAATTGACATTGAGGGTATAGAATTGAGGTCTGGAAACAAACCCAGGGTTCAAAGACCCTGGCTGAAAATGGGGAAAAAATAATTCATTCAACGAATGAATGCTGACACAACTGAATAACCACATACAGAAGAATGAAGTTAGACCCCTACCCCACACCACATACAAAAGTTAACTAAAAATGGATCAGCAACCTAAACACAAGACCTAAAACCATAAAATTCTTAGAAGAAAACATTGGGGTAAACCTTCATGCCTTTGCATGTGGCAATGGATTCTTAAATATGTCACTGAAAGCATGAGCAACAAAAGAAAATATAGATAAACTGAATAATAATAGATAATGGATCAAAAGATATATAGATATAATGAAAATTAAAACTACACTGAGATAATGGTTCAGACCTACCAGGATGGCCATAATAATAATGTAAAAAATATAAAAGAACAAGTGTTGGTGCGGATGTGGGGAAACTGCACCTGTGCACTTGCTGGTGGGAATGGAAACGGTGCAGCTGCTATGGAGCGAGTCTGGTGGTCTGTCAAAAAGTTACACAGAACTGTGACAGAATCTTGAAATTCCATTCTGAGGTATATCTGCAAGAGAAATGCAAATATACATACACACACAAAACTTGTAAACACATGTTCACAGCAGCGCTATCCACAAAAGCCAAAAGAAAAAGTCCAAATGTCCATCAACAGATGAATGGACAAGCTGTGGTCTATCCACACAGTGGAGAGTTATACAGCCATGAAAAGATATGAAATACTGACACATGCTGCAACAGATGAGGTTCACAAACGTCGTGCTAAGGGAAAGAAATCAGACACACAACCCTACATATTGTGCGATTCCGTTGATATGAAATGTCCGGAATAGATAAATCCATAGAGAAAGAAAGCAGATGAGTTGCCTGGGGCTGGGGAGGACGGAATGTGGACAAACAGCTAGATAGGTAAGGGGTTTTTACTTTGGAATGAGGAAAACGATCTGGAGCCTGAATGACAGGTAAGGGGTTTTGACTTCGGAATGAGGAAAACGATCTGGAGCCTGAATGACAGGTAAGGGGTTTTGACTTTGGAATGAGGAAAATCATCTGGAGCCTGAATGACAGGTAAGGGGTTTGACTTTGGAATAAGGAAAATGGTCTGGAGCTAGAAAGAGGTGGTGGTTGCCTAACATTGTGAATGTACTGACCGCCACTGAACTGTTTACTTTAAAATGGTTGATTTTACGTTATGTAAATTTCACTTTGCTAAATTCTTTTCAGAAAGTTAGTCCTAGTACCTTGTGGAAATTGTGCTAATTTTTTTTTCTCATTTGTTGGAACTGTTGCTCTCCTTGTATTTATTACTCCCACCCTAGCTGTAATCTTTCCCAAACAACCCCCTTCCCTATGCTTTTCTTTTTAAATACTGTCTTTTGGGGAGAAGGTATCTTTGTCTTGGAGGTATGAGTGGTCACTGTGATTCTCTGGGTTGCTGCCATGGAATGCTCCAGCCTCCAGACACATGAATATTCACTCCTATGCCCAATGTGGTCCTACAGGCTGACTAAATGCTTGTTCCAGTGAGGTCTTCTTTAATCTTTCTCAACAATCCATAAAGAAAACTCAGGAACCCTTGAACTCAGAAGGGTTCACTGCCTAATAATTTGGGCACTTCTACAAAACACTTCTTTAAAATATTACATGATTGTTTTGCTAAAATCCTACATATTATAGTTGTAATTCCTATTTCTTGGTGATATCTTTGAGTATAAACAACTTGAAAATAATTTCATTGAATATTTTTCCCTAAGAAATTTGACAAAAAATTGGAACTCATTCTTTTTTCCTTACTTCTAGAAAAATCTCCATCTCTCTCATTTCAGAATCATAGAATGATAACTAACATTTACTGAGCAGTTCCTGTGCTCCACACACTGCAAAGTACACTGCAAAGCTATTATCACTCAAGACTAAAGGTGATTAAGGTGAGGACCAGGGCCTTCCCCTCCCTCTCACTGCGAAAACCAAAAGTTGACCTGGGCCAGTGTGTGCACAGCCTGAATCCCAAACCACTGTAACACCACCACCCACACCAAATGTCCTTTGTCTCAGTCTATTATACCAAAAGTTAGGGATCAAGAGCTTTCAGAAACTCATTCCAATCCCCCGATGTCCCAGTGAATGCAGGGAAATATGTCACTACCTGAAGGCAAGTGAGAACTTCAGGCAAAAGTTTCCACCAAACTATACCTCCTGCACTAGACCTTGAGGAGTGGGGTCATCACCACCAGCAGACACTGAAGAGGTGGGTGGTCTCCTCCAATGGACACTAGAGAGGTGGGTCATCCCCCTCCAGCAGACACCAGAGGGGTTGGTGGTCCCCTCCACTAGACACTAGAAGGGTTGCTAGTCCCCTCCATTGGACACTAGAGGTGGGTCATTCCCTCCACTAGACACTGGAGGGGAGGGTCATTTTTATTCTTGAAAGTCTCAGGAATGATGTTCAGGTGGCAAGCCCGGAAGGAGAGTCCCACAGGGCAGGCTCTGCCCATCTGCATAGCCACCAAAGGCAAATTTGTCTTAGAATAAGGCTGGGAAGGGAGGGAATCTGGGCTTTACCAGAGAGGAAGGACAGATTGCTGAGCACTACAGAAGTCGGGGAATGAAGCAACTGGCAGTGCTGCCCGGGTAAACGAGATCTGGCAAGAGACAGGGCATGGCGAAGTCGGCTCTGACCATCGTATGCAGACCCTCCCCAGGGCCGGAGAGGCTTTGGGCTGATGATGAAGGCAGGGTGACCCAGAAAGCCCTCTCTAGGTGAGGCGTACCAGAGTTGAGGGGCACAGGGTGGATGTGGGCGGGCACAGGGTGGATGTGGGCAGGCTCAGCTTCTCCAGGGGAGGCATATTCTTGTTACCTGGCTGACGTAGCGACTCCAGTGCAGAACCCACGTCCAGGCTGTGTCAGCCTCAGAAAGGTAAGCAGTTTTAACATGTGAAAGAAATTCAAATTCACCACAAAGTATCTCTTTTGCACAATGTGATTTTCTGTCAGGGGAAATTTTGTAAGATCAATCAAAAAGAATTCAAAAGCTTTGTCTTTGAGAACCTGGGCCCAGGTGTGAACTGCGGCCCAGAAAAGTGTCCCAGATATCAGAACGACATAGGCAGCTTTCAATTTAGGAACATTCTGTTAAAGGACAGTAACATAAGTGAAGAATGCAACTGTGTTTCCTTGTTAAAAGCTTGTGTACATCTCTTTTCAAGTTTGACTCTAGGGTACTCGGAGAGGTAGGTGAGGCACAGATGATTCCTGCAAACAATGAACAGACTGAAGCTCAGAGAGGCTGAGCTACTGGCCCGAAGGACAACAGCTCATGGAGGGTGGATGTGCTGGTTTCCAAGATTCCAGGCCTGTTCTTTGGACAAATGATCGGAGTCTGGAGCCTGTTACCCACTTCACAGACACCTCCCCGAGAGCCCCCCATAAGGTAAAGGGAAATGTTGGGTGCCTTCTGCTTACCAGAGTCCAGATTCCCAGGCCCAGGACCAACACCTTCAGGATGGAACCTGCCACCTCTCAACCCCCTCCAGCCCCGCCACCCACTCATCCCAGCCTACCCCTCTTCACTCTCCCCCTGCTCAGAAGCACGTTGGGGTCTCGGGTCAGACAAAGTCTGAGGCTCTGTCTTCAACAGCATGGTGGAAGAAGGGAGCCCCTCACCACACACGTGGCACCTGAGGTCTTGGCTGGACCCAACAGCACTGGCCTGTCCACAGGGAGCACCTGCCCTGCCAGGTGTGGGGCGACCCAGGTGGGGAACAGAACCGCTGCCCCAGAGCACAGAAGCACTGATGCTGTATCAGCCAGGAGAGGCACCAAAATTTCAGGGCCCTTGAGGGGAGAAGGAGAACCAGGAGTTTGGCTCAAACCTAGCTTTGCTGCTTCTTGGCAGTGAGATGCTGGGCAGGTGTTGAAGCCTCAATTTCCACTATCTATAGAATGAGTAGCCCCACCTTGGAGGTCTGAGGTGAGAGTTAGGTGGCTCTAGATGGCCTGACTTTTGTTCAAACGCAAAGAGAGGACAAACTCATTCTGTTTGGAAGGAGGGAGGCAGTGGTGTCTGAGCTAGACTCAGATGATTTCCCACAAAAATCTCTGAGATCTGGGGATCTGGGGCCTCCTGTGTTTGGCTGGATGATACAACCTGTGAATACAGGTCTCAGGGAGCCTTGGGGCAAATTACTTCCTCAGCCCAGCATTTCTGGGCTACTTTACATGTAACGAAGAGTTCCTTTGAGACCACCGGCCAGCTTGAGAGCTAGCCAGTGCCACAGATCCCACAAAGGCGATTTCAGACTAGACCCACCCCCCAGAAAGGCCAGCAGCGCCCCTCTACCAGGATAAAAGATGAGAAGGCTCCGGCTAACACAGGGGACCTGACACCCTGGCCTACCGGCTGCCTGCGGGGTCAAGCCTGTGTGCTCCCAGCCCAGGCCACACCTGCATTTGCACACCGGATGCCGCACAGTGAAATAAAAACCTGGTATCTCCTCAGAAGCAGGAATATGAACCCACTTCTCGGTGGGGGGGGTCACCAAGCACTGCTGCCCAGTGGGTTGTGATCCCATAGGGAATGTAAATGCTGAATATATCACAGAATCTCGGAAACGGCGGCCTCCTCAAGATCTCCGAAGTTCCTTCTGACCCAGAGAGCCTGGAATTTTGTGAATTCGAGGCAGGCTCAGGGAAATTGAAAGCTAAAACTCACCTTTGTCCACATTACATGAAGATTTACAGTAAATCTCTTCGGGAAGCTGAGAAACCTACCTTCCCAGGAATCTTGATTCAGGACCCACCCAGCTGCCTAAGGCTCAGCCAAAAGTATCAATTATGCACCGTTTCAATGACATTTAACTTAATTTTTAAATTATATGTTTCAATTCTTAATTAGACACCTAGACGTACCAACTAAACTTTTTAGGCAAAAGTGCTGTTGGGTAACAGGAGTAGAGTGTAATTACCTCACCTCAACCACTCTTTAGTTTCACACGAAACAGGGAAAAGCAAACCCAATATACTTTTTGCAACTCACATGAAAAACCTGAAAACAGCTTTATCACTCTTTCACCAAAGCTGAAATAACTGTCTTGTTTTACTAGCAAATGTTTCTTACTCAAATCAACTAGCACTCCAACACAAAAGTCAATCTTGGTATTTTTAAGTAAAAATTCTCTTTGTTCCGGGCCACCACAGATCACTGTTCTGTCCCACCGGTTTGAGCTAAAGAGTAACTTAGCAACTCTCAGTTTTGGCGATGAGATTTCAGACTCCCCTCCCCTGGCTCCCCTTCAGGCACCGAGAGGGCAAATCTGTCCAGAAAGCGTTATTTCTTCTCCCGAGTATTCATGAGGTTACAAGGAAAAGGGTGCCTGAAGAAGCTCCCTCCCGTTCCCGCAGCAGCCGCCGGCAGGTCCCAGGACCCACGCCAGGACCCCCAGCACGTCTGGGTACCCGCGCCCCCTCCCACCCCAATCCCCGCGCCCGCCCGCCTTGATGCTCGCGCCTTCACCCCGCCCCTACCCTGGCGCCCCCATCCCGCCCCTATTCCGGCGCCCCCACCCCGCCCCTACCCCCGCGCCCCCACCCCGCCCCTACTCCGGCGCCCGCTCGCGCCCCTACCCGCCCCTACTCCGGCGCCAGCTTGCGCCCCTACCCGCCGCAGTCCTCGTGCCCCCTCTTACCCGGGCGCCTGGGCCGCCCCCGCCGTCTGCTGTGCTGAAACCCATGCTGGCCCCTGGTCTCCCGAACTCCGACGCTTTCCCCGAACTCTGCCTGGTCCCGCTGTGCACTGGGCCGAGGCCGCCTTCGCCGCGCGCGTTCCCGGGGCCCCGCCCGATCCGGGCGAGAGAGGGGCGGGGCCGGGGTCTCCCCTAGGAGGCTCCGAGGGTCCGGCCTGGGCGGGGCGTCTCCCCTGGACCGGGCTGCGCAGCTCCCGCCTAGCCCCGGACGCGCCCACCTGGGCGGCTCCTCCCCGAGCGCGGGCGGCAGTGGCTTCTGCTTTTGTTCTCTCGGAGCCCGGAGCTCGGGGACCTGCCATTTTGTGGATGCCACGCTGCACCCGGACGGGCCCCTGGTTTCCATAACGTAGAAGCACAAATCTGAATGCTCCAGGGCAGAGGATCTGACCCCTGAGTTCTGCCAGTGTACCCGGACGGGACACCGATTTCCCCTGGTCTAGGCGGACCAGCTCCAGATTTCTGCAGGTGTGGACGGCCCAGGCCCTCTCCTCCGTCCAGGGGCCGCTGTGGGAACTACGTGCCACCCCGCGCCTGGCCTGGATAATGAAGGGCTTCAGCGAGGGCCCCAAATTCCATCACCCCCCACCCCCCCCACTCAGGGTGCCTCGGGGTGTCTGGTGCTCTGGAACATGCTTTCCCCAAAGGTGCAATTTTAATGCCTTGATCTACAAAGAGCCTCCCAAAACAAAGTCCCTCTCCCGCCCGTTAGTCCAGGGTGCTCTGGGCACCAGCTTCCTGCTGGGAATTCAGCTAGGGAGGGTCTCATAAGGTCCACTCTGTCCAGGAGGGCCTCACAGGGACCCCACCTCAACCTGTCCCTTCAACTTGTCCCTCACCCCTACCCTGGCACCATCCCCAAAACTGCGGCACAGATGTGCTCATTTACAGATAATGCTCCGTTTTGTCACAGGTTACAGAGTGGATGAAGGTCAGGGACACAGCTAGGAGCCTCCCTCCTATGCAGCAGGCAGTCTCCCTGGGATCTCTGTCGAGGCCTCCTTGAGTCTCTGTGTACTCCTTCCTAGAATCCCTGTCCACACCTCCCTGGGATCCCCATCGAGGCCTCCCTCCCTTGAGTTTCTGTCTACTCCTCCCTGGAATCCCTGGCTGCGCCCCGCCTTGATTCTCCATCTACACCTGTGTTCTCACTGTTCCCTGTCCTGCTTACTTGCTCTGCTTCCTAGAACTTCCAGCCCCATCCGTGAGCCCAGGCAGGGAGCTGACCTGTTCCTGCCCTCTGTGCTGGGCATCTGGGTGTCCCTCTGTGCTGGCCCCTACCTGAGGCCCCCAACACCCCTGCCACACCCTCCTCCCAGCCCGTCCCCGTGACAGTACTGCCCACGGTGCTGTCCAGGATGGGAGCCACTTTTCTAAGTCTGTGTGGCCCGACAGCTCCTGCCAGAGCAGGACCCAAGAATGCTGGCATGCCTCCAGAATAAACGGCTTCATCCCTGTTCCGCACCTCCAGGACGGTCAGCAGTGACCCAGTGGCGCCTGGTCAGGGTGCAGCCCGGAATCTCACTCTTACTGGAGACTCTGGGGCCCGTGGTAGGAGCTCACCCCTGCCACACCTCCACTATACAGAAAGAAAGTGGGACCGCGTGGGGCTTTCTCAGCCCAGGAGTCCTTTGTGAGCTTCTCCAGCCCGTTTCTACAGATCTGGTTCCTTCTTTGCCATGGATCCATGGAATTAGGGATGTTTTCTAGGGAGTTTTTCCAAAACATGGACTATTAACATAGCTTGGTTTATTCAAAAAGTACTTACTGATCAACTATTACTGGTAGTCACAGCACAGCCCCCATCTTTGGGAAGCTGACATTCCAGTGGAGGGAAATAAACCAGTGGACAGAACACAAATCCGGTCAAGGAAGGCCTCTCTGATGGGGCAGGCTGAGCAGACACTGAGAGGAAGCTACCTGGGACTTCTAGGCAAAGGAGCCACCTGTGCAAAGGCCCTATGGGGTGGTGGGGGGGCAGATCTGGTGAGCTCACAAACACAGCGAAAGTGGGGACACTCAGGGGGGATGGAGTTAGAAAGGAAGCGACCTGTTCCGACTTACATTTCAGAGAGCTCAGCAGGTGGAGGCAGGAGATCAGGAAGTGGATGCCTGATCTTGGTGAAAGTGATGAGGTTGGGTTCCGGGGGAGTGACAGAGGTCGTGGGAAATGGTCAAAGCAGGACCTGTAAAGGCAGAGGGGGCAGGACTGCTGAAAAGCTGGCTGCGGAGACAGAACCCAAAAAGCACAGAGGCAGACACTGAATTAGTGACCCTGCCACCGCCCCCCACCCCCGGTGTGCCCTCCAGTGTGCAGAAGCTGGAGGCCATAATGCCATGCTCCGGGATCCCTTGCAGCTGGTGTGCAGATGTGCCTGGTTTTGCCAGGAGATGCACCACATGAGATGTGGAAGGAACACAGGAATCGGGCTGGACACAGCAGATGGATGTTGAGGTGTTTGGTTCTTCTGGGTCCTGTCCCTGGCATTGTTGGTGCTGAGCAGCAGGGGACGGGGAAGGGGGTTTCCCTAACACAGTCCTACAGCGTGGCTGGGTGTTTCTCCAGGGTTGTGGTTGTTTCTCGCTGTTCTGGTTTCCTGACTCTCCCATGGATGCTATGATCTACCCAATGGCTTCACACATATCCTCACTGCTTAAATTAGCTATAGCGGATTCTGCTGTCTGCAGTCAAGAGTCAGCACCAACACAGCAATTCAAGGATTTGGGGCCTGACCAGCAGGTGGAAGGTGTTTCCACTGACTGAGATGGGAGAGACTGGAGAAGCATGTCTGGGGGGAAATGCCATATTAAGATTGAGATGCCTATTGAACATACTGAGTGGACTGACTGCTGTATGAGTTTGGTGCTTGGAGTAGCGGTTGGGTTAGAGATGTGGTTCTAGAACCATCTACCACACAGTTGTGTCTAAACAGGTGGAACTAAGTGTGTGGACAGAGGGGAGGAGGAACCAGGACTGGGCCAGGAAATGTGTCCATGCTTAGAAGTCACAAGAGTAGATAGATCTCTTTCACAAACTCTTTTTAAAAACTGGAATGGAGGGAACGCTTCCTAACATATGGTAGGAGGCCAGCCCTTCTCAGATACCAAAGCCAGATGAAGACATTGCGAGTAAAGAAAACTACACACCAATATCCCTTATGACTACAGATGCAAAAAGCCTCAAAAGAAAGTCAGGGAATAGTATGTTAAAAGGACTATTCACCATGACCGAGTGGGATTTATCCCAAGAACACAGGGGTGGTTCAATATAAGAAAATCAGTCAAGTGTCATGCACTGCAGTAGCAGCACGAAGGGAGAAAACCCACGCAATCATCTCAATCAATGCAGAAAGGGCTTCTGAAAATGCAATACCCTTTCAGAAAAAAAGTTCTTGGAAAACAAAGATGGGAGAAAATTCCTCAAGTAATACAAAGTATTTATGAAAAACCCACAGCTAACATCATACTCAATGGCAAGACTGAACATTTTCCCCAAGATCAGGAAGAAGACAAGTGCGCACTGCTGCCATGTCCAGTCAACACTCTGCTGCAAGTTCCAGCGACAGCAACAGAGACAACCAACAAAAAATAAATAAATGAAAGACTTTCAAATTGAAAAGGATGAGGTAAAACTCTATTCACAGGTAACATGTTCCTATATAGAGAAAATTCCAAAGAATACACAAAAAGCTACTAGAGCTAATACAAAAATTCAACAGTTACAGGGTACAAGATTAACATGTGAAAATCGGTATTTGTATTTCTATACAACAGCAATGAACAATATGAAAAGAAAATTAAGAAAGCAATTATATTTACAATAGCATCCAAAAGAATTAAATACCTAGAAATAAGTTTAACCAAGGAAGTGAAAGATTTGTATGCTAAAAACTACAAAATATTGAGGAAGAAGTTCAAGAAACAAATATATGGAAAGCCAATGTCATGTTCATAGATAGAAAAACAACATTGCTAGGACGTAAATACTCATCAAAATGATCTACAGATTCAATGCAATCTCTGTCAACATTGCAATGGCTTTTTTTTGCAGAAATGAAAAAGGAGGTCCCCAAATTCACGTGAAATTGCAAGGGGCCCCAAATAGCAAAAACAATCTTGGAAAAAGAATAACAAAATTAGAAGACTCATACATACTTCCTGAATTTGAAATTTACCCCAAAGCTACAGTAATTAAAACAGTACAGTATTACCATCAGGACAGACCAACAGAATAGAAAAGAGAGCCTGGAAATAAATGCTTAACATAGACAGTCAAATGATTTTTGGCAAGGGTGCCAAGAACATTCACTGTGTAAAGGACAGTCTTTTCATCAAATGGCACTGGGAAAACTGGATATCCATATGCAGAAGAATGAAGTTAAAGCTCACCTTACACCTGTAAACAATTAACTCAAAATGAATCAAAGACCTAAACTTAAGAGCTAAAACTATAAAACTCTCAAAGAAAACACTGAACTAAATCTTCATGGCATTGGATTTGGCAACAATTTCATGGATATTAAAGCAAAAGCATTGGAAATGAAGTTAGATAATGAGTTTCATCAAAATAAGACCTTTTTTTACATTGAAGCACACTCTCAAGAAAGCAAAAAGACAATCTGCCAAGTGGAGAAAATATCTGCAAATCACATATCTGATAAGGGCCTAATTTCCAGAATATATGAAGAACTAAAACTCAACAACAAAACAACCCAATTTAAAAATGGGCAAGTAAGTTGAATAGACATTTCTGCAAAGAAGATAGACAAATAAGCACATGAAATGATGCTCAACATTAGTTATTACAGAACTACAAATCAAAGCCATAATGATACTACTTCATGCCTACTAGAATGGCTCTAATAATATACTTTTTTCATGCAAAGTGAGTGTTGGCTAGGATGTGGAGAAGTTGGTACCCACAGGTTAGGGGGAATGTAAGATTGTGTAGCCACTGCAGAAAAGGCTGGTGGTGCCTCAAAGAGTGAAACATAGATGTACCATAGGACCCAGGCATTCCACTCCTAGTTGGCAGATCCAAAAGAACTGAAAGTAGGGACTTGAACAGATATCTGTACACCAACATTCATGGCATTAATCACTACTGCCAAAAGATAGAAACAAACCAAGTGTCCATGCAGACATGAAAGGACCGATACTGTATGATCCCACTTCTATAAGGGAACTTGAACAGGCAGATTCATAAGGAGAAAATGTAGACATTACCACAGCCTGAGGAAGAGAGAAACGGGGAGTTCTCACCCGGGTACAGAGTTGATGTCTGGGATAGGGAAAGTGTTGGGTATAGATAGTGACGATAGTTATACAAATTGTGAACATATTTAAATGCCACTAGAAGCTACACTCAACAAATGGTTAAAATTGTAATTATTGCATATACTCTACCACAATACAAAATAATAGCAGTACTATAACCACTCAATCATGAATTATAACTGATTATAAAAAATAATGTGTTATTATGACAGATTTCTAGATAAAAACTTTTGGTTGCAAAAGTCCAAAATATGGATGAACCAACAAAGGCTGTTGCAAAGGAGCAGCCAGTGAGGTAGGAAGAAAGGTTTCATGTCCCAGGTCCAAGGAAGAAAGTGTTTTAAAAGGGGGAAAATGACAAATCTTGGCTAAATGCTATTGGTCCATCAAGATGGGAACTGAGAACTGATCATTAGATTTAGCAACAGATAGATCACTGGTGACCTCAGAGCAGCATCCACAGAGTGGTGGGGACAGCAGCTCAATGTGAAGGGGACAGAGTCAATCAGAAAGGGGAGGTGAGAAGGGGATGGAGGGGAGAGGGGGAGGGGGGAGGAGTAGAGAGGGGAGAGGGAGGGGGAGAGAGTGTGGGGGAGAGAGGGGGGATCATGGGAGAGGGAGCGAGAGGGGGAGGGGGAGGAAAGTGGGGAGACGGGCAGACAGAGAAAGACAGGAAGAGACTTTCTACAAAAGGAGTAAACATTGCAACATCTGGAGAAGGAAGTGGGGGTATCAAACGCCCCCTTCTTGAGCCATCAGGAGTGGAAAGTCTGTTTGTCCTATACTGAGGAATTGTTAGTTATACTTTTCTTGAATATGTGTGGACTAGATCTTTTAAAATTTTTAATTTCATGAAAAAGAGCAAAAACGTCTTTCTGAGTTTGCATAAACATTCTGGCAGACCGGCTCTTGCAGCACTGGTCCATCCCAGGATGCTGTGGCCATCCACAGGATGCCTGAGCTCAGAGACCTCCACGCTCCCGTGGAGTCAGCACAGCCTTGGAAATGGCTGTGTGTTGAGCCCTCACATTGCACGTGTGGCACCTGCCCCGGCCTGGCCCTCAGTGACAGATGGCAGCACCCTCACAGACACTGCAGGTGTGCTCGCCAGCATCAGCCGTGGAAGAAAAAGGAGTGGTTCAGGGCCAGCCTGTTTTTCTCTGGGGACAAACAGAACCAGGGCTCCAGGGTGTGGACTCTGCAGTGTCTTGAATGCCACTGCATCCATAACCCAGGGACGGTGGTTGGAGCAGGAGGTGTGTGTGAGTGTGAGAGGTGGGGCCAGGCCCCAATGCCTCTCCTCCAGCCACAGGCCTCCCCACATGCCAGGCACACCTCAGACACAGAACTTCACCCACAGTTCCCTCTGCCCCACACACACCCCCCGATCTCTGCCTGGCCCGACCCCTCCCTCCTGCGTATGTCTGCTCGCTGCCTCTCATTGAGGCTTCTCTGACCACCCGGCCTCTCATCGAGCCTTCCCTGACCACCCTGCCTCTCATCGAGGCTTCCCTGACCACCCTGCCTCTCATCGAAGCTTCCCGGACCACCCTGCCTCTCATCGAGGCTTCCCCGACCACCCGGCCTCTCATCAAAGCTTCCCCAACCACCTGGCCTCTCATGGAGGCTTCCCCGACCACCCTCCCTCTCATCAAGGCTTCTCTGACCACCCGGCCTCTCATCGAGCCTTCCCCAACCACCCGGCCTCTCATCGAGGCTTCCCCGACCGCCCTGCCTCTCATCGAGGCTTCCCAGTAACATACCCTGTGACTAACTTATGCTGATACCCAGTTTATAGTTTCATGTTTAGCATCTCTCTCTCCCACTGGAATATTAGCCCCTAGAATGGTGCCCAGCACACAATGGACACCCAATAAAGATTTGTTGAATGAATGAATATATGATTTTAAAAAGTCTCCTGGTTCCAGAAATACTCATGAATTCATACAGTATTAGTTGCACACGGTTACTGAGAAACACTGTGCATTACTAAATAATTCATATAATGCTTAAGAATGACACTTAGTATTCGGCAAATCCCCTCCAGCAACACTGGAGAGGGGAACTCACATGCAACGCACAAGGACCCTTGTTAACCTGGGCGAGGACCGGATCACTGACCTGCTTGTGCGAGGCAGCTCAAAGCCTCACTAAAGACAGACAGGAAAAGAGCCGCATCTGCTGAAGTTCTGCTTCCAGGCTTAACGTGTTTTTCCTCAAACCACTGGCATTTCCAATTTAAACAAACGTGAAAACTGCAAGAGCAGTAAGATAAAAAAAATTAAACATGTTAAAATAAAAGTTTCTAAGGTGAATTTCCCACCTCTTCTGAGATACACGTAGGAACAAACCCCTTGATCACTAGCCCCATCATCATGAAGCACGTGAATTGAAGTTTTTTCTCAGGCAAAAACAGTTAAAACCAGACAGTGCCAGCAAAAATCTACCTGTTCTTATCCTGCAGACCCATCACCCCTCCAGGGAGCTCAGTGGGAGCCTGGGGCACAGTCTGCTCATATTCATTTCATTATGCACAGGGTTGCAGCCCAGCACAAAGCAAGACGCAGACCCGCACAGGGAGGCAAACATTCCACCCTGCCCTGGAATGTGAGTTATTTCGGGGCAGCCTCTCTGTGGCTCCACACATCAAGCCGGCCAGTGACAGACGGGGAGGGTCAGACACTGCAGTGCACAACAACCCTGCACTCAGCCTGGCAGATGCTGTGTGGTTTGGGCTTCAACACGCCTGAAGACTCAAAAACCAGAAAGAGGCCCCGTAAGCCATCTCTCACTTCCACACATGTTTCCTCGCCATCCTAAAGTCCAAGCCACCAGCCCTGCCTTCAGTGGAGTGCAAGGGAAAGACGCACTGGATGGACATGAATGAAGGGCCATGCTCCCCGTTCTGCAGGTCAAGGAACTGCGAGACCAGCCTCACCCTGGGCACTGGCTGTTCCCTCTTGCCCCATCCAGCTCCGGCTCCCTGCAGAACTCAGCCAGAGCCTTCCCCGGGAAGCCTCCCCTGGGCTCTGTGACCAGGCACGTGCTGCAACAGGCTGTGGGTGGGGAGCACTTGTCACGGTGTAAGTGCATGTGAATACTGTGGTTGTCTGGGTAGCATCTGGCTTCTCCACTAGGGCTTAAGCTCCGGAGGGCAGGACACTGCTGTGTCCGCAGTGCTGACAGTGCAGTCAGTGGAGATGCAAACAGAGCTGCTTCACGGTGACCCATGACCAACACAGTGTGCGGCTGCGCTCAGCGGGGAAGCCAGTTGACCATCTTCTGAGAGAGCGAGCCATGGTCCAAGGGACCTGCTGGGGGTTAACGAGGTAAAAGGAGGCCCTAGTTGGGAAAGCCGCAGTGCCACGTCCCAGGTGGACAGCCAGCTGTGGTCAGCAGTGGCCCACGAAGCCCGGAATGAGGGGTAGGGGCTGCCCTACGTGTTACCCTGGTGCGGCCGCGGATGCAGGCCTGGGCACCCGCCACATTTGTTCTCGCATCTGTGCAGCTGGGCATGACCAGCTTTTTCCAGGAAGATGGGCTTGGCCAAGAGCAGAAAGGGGGGATAGGAAGGCATCTGAGGAGTGGGATGCAAGAAAGGGAGGCTGGAGGCGGGAGGTGCTAAGTCCTGAAAGAAAACAGAGTGGATGTGTAGGTCTCTGGGGGAAGAGCATGCCAACACCGAGGGTCTGTGGGGTCTTCAGCACTCACCAAGACCCAGTGCTCCTCCTCCCTGGGCACACATATCAGCGGGAGCATGTGACAGGGAAAGATTGGATATGACATAAAACAAGGTCCCTGGAGAATACTGGGAACCTACAGCTGCCTTCACACACAGTGACAGAAACTTCACTGCAACACACTAGAGATGGGAGTCGGATACACAGGACACAGGGGCCCTCCTTGGGACCCATGAGCTGAGAACCCAGGTAAGGAATAGAAAGTAAAGCGTCCTGTATGTTCTTCCACAAGAACAAAATGGTTGTTAGTGGATTTGGGATGCCTCTACAGAGGTTCCCTAGTGGGCAAAGGTGGTGGCAGGCGAAAAATGGAGGAAGCAAAATGAGGCAAATGATGGGGAGGAAAGATGGATGAGGAACGGGGACAAGGGGCTGGATGGAGAAGAAAGGCAGACATACTGGAATTGACTTGCACATTGACCTGGCAGCTGTCACCACAGAAAGAAGCTCAATGGAGCATGAGGAGATCCACAGGACCCAGGTATGCCATCCCACAACACAGCCATGGTGTAATTTTGTTGTATGGACAAATGTGAATTATTTATCAAGTTGAAAAAAACCCTCCAGGAATAGAGCCACTGGGATGCAGGAGGTAAGGAAGGTCCACCGATTCCAGCGAATGTCCCCTCATACGCACTGCAGGAAGGGGTGAAAGCCCAGTGCCCCCCATATCCTATTAGAGAACGGGGTAAAAGCCCAGTGCCCCCCATATCCTCTTAGAGAATGGGGTGAAAGCCCAGTGCCCTCATATCCTCTTAGAGAACGGGGTGAAAGCCCAGTGCCCCCCATATCCTCTACTACAGGACGTGGTGGCCCAGTGTTCACTATTACAGGATGGGGTCGGGGAGCCCAGTGTTCACTTATTTTCTGCTGCAGGGGTCCAGGCTGTGGTGGGTCATGGGTGTTAGGGCCAGGATGGCAACCCCGGATCACATCCTGTAGGGTTCTTCCTGGGCCGCCCCCGCGGATGTCTCCAGCTTTGTATAAGGAGCAGTAAACCTGTCCTGTGTGCACAAAGCATCCAAGTCACCACTGGAATCAACCTAGCTCCAAGTATACAATCTGGACTGATTGGCCAGGGCAGCCCGTTCCCCCAAGAGCGTGGGTCTAGATAGAGAATCCAAAGCACCTCACTGAAAGTTTCTATCAGCCTCATCTTAAAAAGATAAACAGAGGCAAACATAAATCGGTTAAATTAACTTGAAAAATATATTTTATGTAACCCAACATAACGAAAATACTGTCATATCAACACCTGATCGATACATAAATTATTGAGCTATTTTGCACTCTTTCATGCTGATCTTGGAAGCGTTGTCTGTCCGTTACACTCCTGGTGCATCTCACCATAGAGCGGCCACACTGCTCAACAGACTCATCCTAGATGCTGCAGGCTGACAGCTCGTCCACTGCCTTCGGCCCAGAAGGCAGGAGCCACAGAGGGGCCCTCAGGCCAGATTCCTCCAGCCTTTCCCACTCTGTGGTCTGCTGGGGTGGTCAGGATCCCACCCTGAACCCTGACCTGGGGACAAGTCCAGCCCCAACTACCCTCCTTTCCCAGCCACGTCCCAGCCCCTCTGCTGCCAGCCTCCTGGATCCCAGGTAGGCACTGATGAGCCAGGCTCACAGGCAGCTACACACTGTGAACCTGTCAGAGAAAGGAGCTCCTGTCCCCCACTCAGAACCAAGGCACAGTTTAACAGCCACTCAGGTCAGAGTGAGCATTTCTACCCTAGGGAGTTTTATTTGCAAGATGATCTAATTAATTTCATGAAAACCAGTAGTGTTCGGTAATTGCATCCCATGCTACCTACGATAACGCTCCTTCCTCTGCCATTGCTTCCTTCCAAAATGGCCCCCTCCAACTTCTCGAAGGTTTCTATTTTGGAAATATAAAAAGACACAAAGGAACCACCGTTTCTCAGGATTACTGAGCACAAATGGAAGCGGCAGGGTGCCCTGCACCATGGCCCCCGTGGGAAGGACACATGGGGCTCCTGTGGGCCAGGCTCTCTGGTCTGGAATCATCACCATGTCCTAAATGTCAGAAGGGTTGGGCAGGGGCAGGCTCTGGCAGCCACCCAACTGGTTCTTCTCCTCAGGCATCCCTTTCACGGGGCTGAAGACTCACCAGATGCAGCAGCCAGGGCTGTGTGGCCTTGAAAGGAAAGGGCCTTCTGCACTGTGAGACCAGCCGCACCTACACTCACGGCCGCACCTACACTCACGGCTGTACCTACACTCAGAAGGAAGCAGCCTTGAAAGGAAAGGGCCTTCTGCACTGTGAGGCCGGCTGCACCTACACTCACAGCTGCACCTACACTCACGGCTGCACCTACACTCAGAAGGATCTAGACACTGGGCAAAGAACACACATGGTGCACAGCATTACGGGAGAGATGGTCACCCGGAAACCAGGGCTCTCCCTACCCTTAATCCTGCTCAGTATGGCTCCCTGCCCACCCCTGTGGGCACACCTGAGACTACAAGGGCCTGCTGTTCTCTTGTTGGGGTGGCAGGACCCCAGGTTTGCTGCTGGTCTTGGTCATAGGCTGCTGCATTTCCTTCTTTCTTTACTAACCCGAGGCCAGTCCATCCAGGTTTACCCTCACTCTTTTCACACCTAATCCACACTCTCCTCTCTGCCATAAACCATCTCATCTTCATTATTTGGATGGACCTACCTTTTGATACATTAGGCATCTCCTACACTGTCATCTTTTAAAAAATGGCATGTATTCAACACCTAACTGCAACCCCCTGTAACCTATTCCAGATATACTAGGAAAAATTGCACCCAAAACTTTAGAACTGCTTTAGAATATAAGTTCAATCCCTAATTAACGCAAGTCATGGAGGAGAAGAGAGGTGCTGAGCAGGCAGACGTGAGGCAGGGCCTCCACGCTGGCATTTGAGTTGGGAACCCTGATTCCTAACAGGAACCTGCTGGGACTGGCATCACAGCTTTGCCACCTTTTGCCCTGCAAGAAATGGTGATCAGCAGAGGAGGGTCAAGGAGGGCAGCCTAAGGAGGGCAGCTAGGGGTAAAGCAGTCGCAGAAGGCAGCCTGGAGATGGCATCTTTTCAGCCCCCATGCACCCCCTAGTGGGCAGCACCCAAGGCTGCTGGCTTCACACAAAGCTCCAAGCATTGGCCTCCTCCAGGGTGAACAGAGCCACCTCAGGGCAGCCCTAGATGCAGAGGGACAGAATGCCAATTCCCAGCACATGTGAGGTGGGTCCACTCACAGAACCTGAGGGCAGCCAACAGGACAAGAGGAAATGGGTTGGCAGAGGAGGCTCCCAGGCCACCTGAGCTGCCGTGGAAGATGTGTCTGGAGTTTCCCGATCTGATGCGTCTTACACAAGCAAGACTCTGCCAAGAGACCAGAGACGCACAGATGTTCTCCTTCTTCCTCCCTTAGGTTGGAGGGGCTTCTCTGAGGCGCCCAGAGTTGGGGGGCCTGGCCGACGACACCAGGGACTCTGTCCCCACTTCAGGCTGCATAATGGTAGTGGTGGCAGGGAGGCACTTGGAGCCTCCCGGGGAGGGGCCTCCTGCCTCCATGGGGCCATGGGAGGCTTGGCAGTTTCTGCCTCTTTGCCTCTGGACAAAAGTGCCTGGACCCAGCCTGGAATCAGCCTTTAGAAAACCCATGACAGGGGTGAGAAACCCCTGTGGTGTTCTGGGAATGTCAGGCATTTTTAATAGAGCAATGGCAAAGAAGTCCTGGGGCCAGCAGTCTCCACGCCCCCAGACACAGAGACACAGTGATGCAGATCCCAGCACCCCACAGCAACACAAATGAGACAGGAACGCTAATGTGTAATGCAAAATACCAGGTTAGATTTCTACTTTTGACCAAAAACATCTTTCTAATCTACTGATAGTTAAATAGTAGACAAGCAAAGATTATTAACTAAAGTCACATTTAAGTACAGAACATTATTCTGCACTTTTGATGAACGGCTTTCAGATTTGGGAACTTCACGGCAAGGCAGCTGGGCAGCAACGGCGAGTTGTCCAGCCAGGCCTGTGGCCTCCCCTGCTGTCATGCGGCTGTGGGACGCAGGTCTCTCCTTTGGGAGGCCCAGGTGTGCCTCCTCCATGCCCTCTTCCCCTTTTCACCTGGACACAGAAGCCATGGCTCTGGGGAAGGCAGAGCCACAGGCGGGAAGAGACCTGGGTCTCTAAATGGCCCACAGGAAGGAGCCACCTGCAGGCCGCACACCTGCCACGACTGTGTGAACAAGAAATGAATAACTGTGTCATGCTATTACCTTAATTCATTGGCATTTTAATGCTGCTGAATCCACCACAAGTCACTCTAACGAACTTCCACCCTTCAGAGTAAAGCAAGTTATGCTGACAGCTTTCTGTGTGCATCCTCCTTAAAGTTGGTCACTGGATTGCGGCCGCTTCCTTATGAACAAGAAGTTCCCTCAGTGTCTGCCCCCACTGGACAAAAAGGAAAAGCCCTCCTCGGACTCTCATCTTTCCTGCCTGCACAGCCTCATCCCAAGCCAGCCAGGGAGGTCTGCAGATGGCAGTTTCAAAGGGGCTGTTATTCTTTCCAGCTGTTACTGCTCCCCTGAGCCAGACCCAACCTGCTGGGGCCACACACTTCTGTCCGTAACACCAACAGCCTCTGACCCTCTCTCCTGCCCTCTTCCTCCCCTCTGCATCCCCAGGGGCTGCGGTATGCTGGGACAGTGATGAATGGTCCTGGCCCTAATTAGATCAGCCCTGTCCCCTCTTGCCCAGACACCTGCGGGAGGAGCTGCCAGTCAACTCACCCTGCAGCACATGAGGCTGACCTACCCAGCATCGTCATGCACATGGGGCATCCACTCCGGGTCACACAGGACGCTAAGCACAGGGGAACAGATACAGAAGGACGGTGTCGACTCTGCATCTGGGGCAACCCTCCACAGCGCCTCGCTGCACCCCCAGCTAACTGGGGCTTTAAGACATTGCCCAGTGCATCCTCCATCCACCACCTCTCTGTGTGGCGCCCTGCCACTTCTGGTGTAGGCTAATTCCCCCGCTGCCAGCAGGCTCTGCTGAGGAGACCTCCTGACCCCTGTCCCTCCTAGGCCTCCTCTCCCATGGAGTCTCCCAGCCAGTCCCCACCTCTTCCTCCTCCTATTTCTGTCCCTAGCACAGAGGTTTCCACAGCAGCACTGGGTGCGATGCCTGCACTCAGGACAGAGGAGCTGCTCAATGGCTGAGTTCAGTGGGTCGCAGCCGATACTCGGAAAGCCAGCGGGGACCCCGTGTCTTCTGACCCACTGCCATGGCCGACGCCAGACCTCCTTACTCCCAGCAGCCCTCTGTGGTCAAACAGTAAGGGCAGGGCACCTTTTGGGGTGAGGACACCATTTAATCTCCACCCCTTTGATGAGAATGAAAACTCTTAAAAATACTGTTGAAGGCGGCATGGCAGAGAATGAAGCCTGGAGACTGCAGATGAGCGTGACGGGTGGGCTCATACCCAGACCCGCCCCTGACCTCCACCTCTCAGCAGAGTTGGCTTTTAGGCTTTATCTTCAACTTCTGTTAATACTTAAGGTCCACATGCCGCAGCGTGAAACACACCTGTAATTATGGGAGGCCACCACTTACCTCAGGGTTTCTCCACTGGTTCTTGTTTGAATGAAAGCCACAAGAGCAGCAGAGAGCGTGGGTATGTTGTCAATGTTCCTGTGGGCTGAATACTCATTATACATCCCCGTGGTGCAAAATGAGGCCACACTGGGTTACAAAGACAGAGGAGCAAGCAAAGGCTGGAAATGAGAAAATCAAGCTTCAATGACAGAGGAGCAAGCAAAGTCTGGAAATGAGAAAATCAAGATTCGCCTACGCTGCAGAAAGCCCTTCTATGGATAATCATGAGTTGGAAGCAGGATGTTCCAAGTGCCCTCTCTGGGCTCATAGAGGTGCCTGCGTGCCACGTAACAGATGTCCTAACAGTGAAACTGATCCAGGTTTCAGGTTGACACCAGCTTAAATGGCCACCACGCCGCTGTCCACTGCCCAGAGAACACTTTGCCACGCCAGGGTTTCAGTCGTTTGCAAGCACTAGAGTTCTCCCTTGTCCAAAATGTGCTCCTTTTCTCGGGCCCTTTATCTCCGTGTGAGGTCTGGCCACCATCCACCCGGTGTTTTCACAGCAAACCCGGTGAGGTTTGTCTCTCTCCCGGGAGGGCGGAATGCAGACTAAGAAGCCACAGAGAAGGCTCAGCACCAGGAAGATGCCTTCACCCTCTGCCGCTTCCCGCCTCGCCCTCTGCGGCAGTCGCCTCGCCCTCTGCCGCCACTCAGCCGCCCCTCCCCTCGCGCTCAGCCGCCCCTCCCCTCGCCCTCTGCCGCCCCTCCCCTCGCCCTCTGCCGCCCCTCACCCCGCGTTCTGCCGCCCCTCACCCCGCGTTCTGCCGCCCCTCACCCCGCGTTCTGCCGCCCCTCACCCCGCGTTCTGCCGCCCCTCACCCCGCCCTCTGCCGCCCCTCACCCCGCCCTCTGCCGCCCCTCACCCCGCCCTCAGCCGCCCCTCACCCCGCCCTCAGCCGCCCCTCACCCCGCCCTCTGCGCCCCTCACCCCGCCCTCTGCCGCCCCTCACCCCGCCCTCTGCCGCCCCCTCACCCCGCCCTCTGCCGCCCCCTCACCCCGCCCTCTGCCGCCCCTCACCCCGCCCTCTGCCGCCCCCTCACCCCGCCCTCTGCCGCCCCCTCACCCCGCCCTCTGCCGCCCCTCACCCCGCCCTCTGCCGCCCCTCACCCCGCCCTCTGCCGCCCCTCACCCCGCGCTCTGCCGCCCCCACCCCGCGCTCTGCCGCCCCCTCACCCCGCCCTCTGCCGCCCCTCACCCCGCCCTCTGCCGCCCCTCACCCCGCCCTCTGCCGCCCCTCACCCCGCCCTCTGCCGCCCCTCACCCCGCCCTCTGCCGCCCCTCACCCCGCCCTCTGCCGCCCCTCACCCCGCCCTCTGCCCCCCTCACCCCGCCCTCTGCCCCCCTCACCCCGCCCTCTGCCGCCCCTCACCCCGCCCTCTGCCGCCCCTCACCCCGCCCTCTGCCGCCCCTCACCCCGCCCTCTGCCGCCCCTCACCCCGCGCTCTGCCGCCCCTCACCCCGCCCTCAGCCGCCCCCTCACCCCGCCCTCAGCCGCCCCCTCACCCCGCGCGCAGCCGCCCCCTCACCCCGCCCTCAGCCGCCCCTCACCCCGCGCTCTGCCGCCCCCTCACCCCGCGCTCTGCCGCCCCCTCACCCCGCGCTCTGCCGCCCCCTCACCCCGCGCTCTGCCGCCCCCTCACCCCGCGCTCTGCCGCCCCTCACCCCGCCCTCTGCCGCCCCTCACCCCGCCCTCAGCCGCCCCCTCACCCCGCCCTCAGCCGCCCCCTCACCCCGCCCTCAGCCGCCCCCTCACCCCGCCCTCAGCCGCC
This sequence comes from Pan troglodytes, assembly GCF_028858775.2. Lineage (NCBI taxonomy): Eukaryota > Metazoa > Chordata > Mammalia > Primates > Hominidae > Pan > Pan troglodytes. The sequence goes on along the minus strand of NC_072402.2, from coordinate 800,565 downwards.
CCCTCACCCCGCCCTCAGCCGCCCCCTCACCCCGCGCTCTGCCGCCCCTCACCCCGCGCGCAGCCGCCCCCTCACCCCGCGCGCAGCCGCCCCCTCACCCCGCGCGCAGCCGCCCCCTCACCCCGCCCTCAGCCGCCCCTCACCCCGCGCTCTGCCGCCCCCTCACCCCGCGCTCTGCCGCCCCCTCACCCCGCGCTCTGCCGCCCCCTCACCCCGCGCTCTGCCGCCCCCTCACCCCGCGCTCTGCCGCCCCCTCACCCCGCCCTCTGCCGCCCCTCACCCCGCCCTCTGCCGCCCCTCACCCCGCCCTCTGCCGCCCCTCACCCCGCCCTCTGCCGCCCCTCACCCCGCCCTCTGCCGCCCCTCACCCCGCCCTCTGCCGCCCCTCACCCCGCCCTCTGCCGCCCCTCACCCCGCCCTCTGCCGCCCCCTCACCCCGCCCTCTGCCGCCCCCTCACCCCGCCCTCTGCCGCCCCCTCACCCCGCCCTCTGCCGCCCCCTCACCCCGCCCTCTGCCGCCCCCTCACCCCGCCCTCTGCCGCCCCCTCACCCCGCCCTCTGCCGCCCCCTCACCCCGCCCTCTGCCGCCCCCTCACCCCGCCCTCTGCCGCCCCCTCACCCCGCCCTCAGCCGCCCCTCACCCCGCCCTCAGCCGCCCCCTCACCCCGCCCTCTGCCGCCCCTCACCCCGCGCTCTGCCGCCCCTCACCCCGCCCTCTGCCGCCCCTCACCCCGCCCTCTGCCGCCCCTCACCCCGCCCTCTGCCGCCCCTCACCCCGCCCTCTGCCGCCCCCTCACCCCGCCCTCTGCCGCCCCTCACCCCGCCCTCTGCCGCCCCTCACCCCGCGCTCAGCCGCCCCCTCACCCCGCCCTCTGCCGCCCCTCACCCCGCCCTCTGCCGCCCCTCACCCCGCCCTCAGCCGCCCCCTCACCCCGCCCTCTGCCGCCCCTCACCCCGCGCTCTGCCGCCCCTCACCCCGCCCTCTGCCGCCCCTCACCCCGCCCTCTGCCGCCCCTCACCCCGCGCTCAGCCGCCCCTCACCCCGCCCTCTGCCGCCCCCTCACCCCGCCCTCTGCCGCCCCTCACCCCGCGCTCAGCCGCCCCCTCACCTCGCCCTCAGCCGCCCCCTCACCCCGCCCTCAGCCGCCCCCTCACCCCGCGCTCTGCCGCCCCTCACCCCGCGCTCTGCCGCCCCTCACCCCGCGCTCTGCCGCCCCTCACCCCGCCCTCTGCCGCCCCTCACCCCGCCCTCTGCCGCCCCTCACCTCGCGCTCAGCCGCCCCCTCACCTCGCCCTCAGCCGCCCCCTCACCCCGCGCTCTGCCGCCCCTCACCCCGCCCTCTGCCGCCCCTCACCCCGCCCTCTGCCGCCCCTCACCCCGCGCTCTGCCGCCCCTCACCCCGCCCTCTGCCGCCCCTCACCTCGCCCTCAGCCGCCCCCTCACCCCGCGCTCTGCCGCCCCTCACCCCGCCCTCTGCCGCCCCTCACCCCGCCCTCTGCCGCCCCTCACCCCGCCCTCTGCCGCCCCTCACCTCGCCCTCAGCCGCCCCCTCACCCCGCGCTCTGCCGCCCCTCACCTCGCCCTCAGCCGCCCCCTCACCTCGCGCTCAGCCGCCCCTCACCTCGCCCTCAGCCGCCCCTCACCCCGCGCTCTGCCGCCCCTCACCTCGCCCTCAGCCGCCCCTCACCTCGCCCTCAGCCGCCCCCTCACCTCGCCCTCAGCCGCCCCCTCACCCCGCGCTCTGCCGCCCCTCACCTCGCCCTCAGCCGCCCCTCACCTCGCCCTCAGCCGCCCCCTCACCTCGCCCTCAGCCGCCCCCTCACCTCGCCCTCAGCCGCCCCCTCACCTCGCGCTCAGCCGCCCCTCACCTCGCCCTCAGCCGCCCCTCACCCCGCGCTCTGCCGCCCCTCACCTCGCGCTCAGCCGCCCCTCACCTCGCCCTCAGCCGCCCCTCACCCCGCGCTCTGCCGCCCCTCACCTCGCCCTCAGCCGCCCCTCACCTCGCGCTCAGCCGCCCCTCACCTCGCCCTCAGCCGCCCCCTCACCCCGCGCTCTGCAGCCAGGGTTTTCTGCAGACCCCAGTGCACCTGAGGATGAGGTGGAAGAGGAAGAGGCCCTGTGCAGGTCTGAAGGAGGGGACAGATGGGCCCAGGACCCCCCAGTGCAGCAGGATGGTGTGACCACCACTGTCTACCAGTCCTGTCCCCAGATTTTGGGAAGATCAAACGAGGAAGCACTTGTGGAAGTTTTTACTACCAATATGGTGGTGCCAGTGTTGCCATGAAGGAAGAGGGCACGGCGGCTAGGGTAGAGGAAAAAGAACTCTTGTCTTGGGAACTGGAACACTGGGCAGGGCCATCCTCGGAAAACCTATGTGGTATTTTACAAATAGGTATTCTTATTATAAAAGGAGACAAATATGAGAGAGACTAAATCGTTAAAATGATGGGGAAGAAGATAAGAAAAGCAAAAAAGAAGGAAAAAAAATGGGGCCAAAGGAAAAAGAAAGAAGAACAAAAACCTGCCAGGAGACTTTCTGCAGTTTGAGGGCTGAGGCTGCAGCCATGCAGCGGGACAGGTGGGATGGGAACTGGATCGGTTTCCCGACTCCCCAGGCCTGCCCTGCCCCCACAGACAGTGTGCACACACCCACAAACACACTTGTGCACACAAGACACAAACACGCGTGTACACACACACTCTGCCTTCTGCCTGGGGTGGCCTGGAACGTGGGGGGCAGACTCCACAAACCACCCTCCCGACCTCTGGATGCACATCCTGGGGCCCCTGCTTTGCATCTCTTCTCACCTTGTGTCCTGGAGGCGTCTTTTCTGCTCCCCTCAGTGGAAACATGGATTTTCCCTGATGACAGCCATAACGTTATCAAGGGCTCCCCCATGGAGGTCGTATGTTGAGCTCCTCTCCCGCATCACCTCAGTTAACTCTCACAACAGCACTCAAGAGAACTGACTCTCAGCACCGCACGTTACACAGGTGAGGCCCAAGACGGAGCGGGTGGTGGAGCTGGGATCAGGTCAGGTCAAGCTGTTCCTGGGGCCTGTGCTCAGCCTCTCCCTGCAGCAGCTCTCCCCAGCCCAGCCTCCTCTCTTCACAGCTCCTCACCTTCCCACAGCTCCCCAGTTCCCCAGCAAAGACCCTGGCCTGGGAAAGCACTGAGGGAGATTGGGGCTGGAATGACTTAGAGACTTTGTCATCAATCCCTCTTCTGAGAGATGAGGACACTGAGGCCCCACTATGAGAATGCCTCACGGTCATCTGTCCGTGTGTGGAGGGAGCCCCGGTGTCCCCCACTCCAGGTGTCACACTCCTTCTGAAATGCCAAGCTGCCTCAGGTCCAATCTCAGCAGCCCTTGGCACTACTCAGAGACACTGGACCATAAAAGGACAAGCCTAAAGGGCCTCTGGCCCGGGGAAGACCCAGGGAAGGTAAGGAGTCCGTGACAAGCCATTTAGGAAGGGATGGGCAGGCTGTGGCCCTGACCCTGCAGGTCTCCTGGGGCAGGGCCAGGCAGGTTGATCTGTGGGCGAGGTGAGGCCTCACTCCGGGCTCTGGCCCTGAAAGCAGAGGATCGAGGGAGTTGAGACCCGGCCTGCTGTGTTCCAGGGCCACCGGGAGTGGACAGTGAGTGGGACCCGGCCTGCTGTGTTCCAGGGCCTCCGGGAGTGGACAGTGAGTGGGACCCGGCCTGCTGTGTTTCAGGGCCTCCAGGGAGTGGACAGTGAGTGGGACCCGGCCTGCTGTGTTCCAGGGCCTCCGGGGAGTGGACAGTGAGTGAGACCCGGCCTGCTGTGTTCCAGGGCCTCCGGGGAGAGGACAGTGAGTGGGACCCGGCCTGCTGTGTTCCAGGGCCTCCGGGGAGTGGACAGTGAGTGAGACCCGGCCTGCTGTGTTTCAGGGCCTCCGGGGAGTGGACAGTGAGTGAGACCCGGCCTGCTGTGTTCCAGGGCCTCCGGGGAGTGGATAGTGAGCGAGACCCGGCTGCCTGTGTTTCAGGGCCTCCAGGTAGTGGACAGTGAGTGGGACCCAGCCGCTTATGTTTCAGGGCCTCCTGGGGAATGGGGGTTGGGACTCAACTTGATGGAGACATGGGATTCACACCAGCCCCTCATGCTGGAGCCGCACCACCAGACAGCAGCTGTGGGGTGGGACGAGACTCGAGATCTGCACTGAGCAGCTTCATAGCCCGCGTCTCACCACCTTCCCTCTCTGCTGCACATGGCACTGAAGGAATCTGCTCAGTCGGGGGGAGAACTAGGCCATGCAGGCAGGCAGCGCAGCAGCCTCACGGCAGGTTTTCTGCAATGCCTGGTGGAGAGGCAAAGGTGGACTCCACTTGGACTTGCTGGGTGCACCCTATTTTCCCTAGCCTCGGAGCACAGAGACACTGGGTGTCCGGACACGGTCGGCTGCTGTAAAGACGGCTGCACTGCAATCAAAGGGGTGATTCGCCTCAGCAGCACATCACTGTGGCTCCCAGTTATAGCTTAAGTAGATGTGAAAATGTTTCTATTCGTTTTTTTCATGGTGCTTCATATTTACCAATTCAGAAAGTCCCTTGAAGGTGGGAACTTAATATTCTGGACAAGGAGTGGCTCCTATGTCCCAGGCCCATCTCTGTTCCCAAGCATCAGAGCCCCCCAAGTGAGTCTGACATAAGAGTAAGTCAGAAGCCGGGTGCATCTGGCCATCCCCACCCACTGCGGAAAAGATTAACGCAAATACAGTTTGCTAATGGCACCTGGTGTTGTCTAAAAATAATGCTGTGTCCTTCACCACATTGAAATAGCCAGACGAAATTACCTGCCTCCAGCAAGTGTTTCTGTAAACCATCCTAAGAACAACATTCCCAGAGAATCAGGAACTCTGCCTCTTGCTTTATGACGTTCAGACCCTGGTGGTTCTTTATGGCACAAATTACACAAAAAATACAAAACATTTCACCTCTGCAATCTTGAGGCTCCTCCAGGCCCGAATACATAAGTGATGTTACCAGGACAGAGTGGGTTTTAAAAGCCTGTGCTGAGTATCTCAAAGCTGAGCCTGAATCCATCCCTGAGCTCACAACACTTGCTCCAAAAGGGACATGGTCATCACTGTCACACCACAGGACACAGGGCAGGAGAAGGGCCTGGAAAGGCCAATGTGACCGGGGGAAGGGCCTCCTGCCCTTGACTCAGAGGGGTCCAAAACAGCCACTAAAATCCACATAGGACCAGTCCTGTCTGGATAGAGAAGGGCCTGTTAGCTGTGGTTCCCCTGGTTGTGGGAAAAAATACTGACTTTCTGAGCAATCCTTATTTCAGAGGCCCAGAATTTCCAACATTTCCACTTCCCAGGCATATATGCCAAGCTCTCTTTTGCATCTGAAATAAACCAAACACAAGTAAAACCCTGTTTGGTCACAGAATATACAGGCAGAGGCATGTGTCAAATAAGAGGTGTCACTGAGTGGGCTCTGGAGAAATCACTCGAGAGGCTGGAACTCTGAAAGGAGCCAGGCCCTGGGAAGGAAAGAAAAAGCCACCTATCTGAAGTCCTCGGAACACTCAATTCATATAATTGCTGGATGTTTCTGCTACTTTTGTGACTTGGTTTTATGCCTTTTTACCTCTTTGCAACTGTGATCTTTGTCCTTTTGTTATTTTTTTTTATTTAAAAAACGGTGTAAATGTATGAGGTGTAAAATGATGTTGTAATTTATGAATACAATGTGACATAATTACATCAAGCTGGTTAACATATCCAGCACCTCAAATACTTAACATTTTTTGTTAAGCACACTTGAAATTTACTTTCTTAGCAATTTTTAAATGTGTAATACTCTGTTATTAACTAGATTCACCACACTATGCTATCTAAATCAAAAAAGAAAAACATATGTATTCTTTCTGAGATTTTGTACTTTGACAATCATCTTCCCATCCCCCAAACCATTGTAACCATCAGTCTGCTCTTTGCCTCTATAAGTCCAATTGTTTCAGATTCCACATGTAAGTGAGAACATGTGGTATTTCTCTTTCCATTCCTGGCTCATTTCATTTGACATAATGTTCTCCAGTTACATCCGTGTCATCATAAATGTAAGAATTTTCTTCTTTTTTAAGGGAGAAAAGTCTTCAATGATGTATATGCACATTTTCATTATCCATTTCATCTGCTGCTATTTTTGATTCTATGACTTGGCTATTTTGAATAGTGCTTCAGTAAACACTGGAGTGCAGACATCTGTTTGACAAACTGATTTCACATCTTTTGGGTAAATAACCAGAAGTGGGACTGCTGGATCATAGGGTAATTCTGTTTTTAGGTTTTGTTGTTGTTGAGACGAGGTCTCTCTCTGTTGCCCAGACTGGAGTGCAATGGCTTATTTTTAGTTTTTTGAGGAACCTCCATACTATTTTCCATAATGGCTGTACTAAGTTATATTTCCACCAAATGTGTAAGAGTTCCCTTTTCTCCACATCCTTGCCAACACTTGTCTTTCATCTTCTTGATAAAAGGCATTCTGACAGATGAGATATGATATCTCATTGTAGTCTGAATTTGCATTTTCTAATGACAGTCGTGTCAAGCATTTTCTTCTCATATCTGTTGGCCATTTTTATGTCTTCTTTTGAGAAATGTCTTTATCCTTGGGATGCAAGGATGGTTCAACATATGCAAATCAGCAAATATGAGATATTACACCAATAGAATGAAAAACAAAAATCATATGATTTCCCCATCAGACACAGAAAAGGCATTTGATAAAGCTGAACATTCCCTCCTGTTAAAAACTCACCAAATTAAAAATAGAAAGAATGTACCTCAACACAATAAAGACCATTTATAAGAAGTCCAGAGCCAACATTATATTCAGTGTTGAAAAACTGAAAGCCTTTCCTCAAAGATCTGAAACAAGACAAGGATGCCCACTCTTGCTACATCCATGCAATGTATGAATATAAATGGAAGTCCTTGCTGGGGTAATCAGGCATGGAAAAAACCAGAAGACATCCACATAAGAAAAGAGTGAGTGAAACTGCCATTGTTTACTGACAAAGTGATCCTGTATGTGGAAAACTCAGACTCCACCTGTATTAGTCTGTTCTCATACTGCTAATAAAGACATACCCGAGACTGGGTAATTTGTAAAAGACAGTGGTTTAACTGACTTACAGTTCAGCATGGCTGGGGAGGCCTCAGGAAGCTTATAATCATGGTGGAAGGGGAAGCAAACGCGTCTTTCTTCACTTGGTGGCAGCAAGGAGAAGTGCAGAGCAAAAGGGGGAAAAGCCCCTTATAAAACCATCAGATCTCATGAGAACGGACTCATTATCATGAGAACAGCATAAGGGTAACTGCCCCCACAATTAAATTACCTCCCACTGGGTCCCTCCCAAGACACGTGGGGATTATGGGAACTACAACTCCAGATGAGATTTGGGTGGGGACACATTCCACCCCTGGCCCCTCTCAAATCTCATGTCCTCACATTTCAAAACACAATCATGCCCTTCCAACTGTCCTCCAAAGTCTTAGCTCATTCCACCATTAACTCAAAAGTCCAAGTCCAAAGTCTCATCTGAGACAAGGCAAGTCCCTTCTGCCTGTGAGCCTGTAATATCAAAAGCAAGTTAGTTAGTTCCTAAATACAATGGGGGTACAGGCATTGGCTAAATACACCCATTCCAAATGGTAGAAATTGGCCAAAACCAAGGGGCTACAGGCCCCATGCAAGTCCAAAATCCAATAGGGCAGTCATTAAACCTTAAAGTTCCAAAATGATCTCCTTTGACTCCATTTCTCACATCCAGGGCATGCTGACGCAAGAGGTGGGCTCCCATGGCCTTGGGCAGCTCCACCCCTGTGTCTTTGCAGGGTACAGCCCCCCTCCTGGCTGTTTTCATGGGCTGGCATTGAATGTCTGCAGCTTTTCCAGGTGCATGGTGCAAGCTGTCAGGGATCTACCATTCTGGGGTCTGGAGGATGGTGACCCTCTTCTCACAGTTCCACCAAGCAGTGCCCCAGTGGGGACTCTGTATGGGGCTTCCAACCCCACATTTCTCTTCCACATGGCCCTAGCAAAGGTTCTCCATGAGGGCTCTGCCCCTGCAGCAAGCTTCTGCTTGGACACCCAGGTGTTTCCATACATCCTCTGAAATCTAGGCAGAGGTTCCCAAACTTCAATTCTTGGCTTGGGCCTTGCACCCTCTGAAGCTGTACCTTGGTCCCTTTTAGCCACGGCTGGAGTGACTGGGACACAAAGCACCAAGTCCCTAGGCTGCACATAGCAGGGGGGCCTTGGGCCCAGCCAGTGAAACCATTTTTCCCTCCTAGGCCTCCATGACTGTGATGGGAGGAGTTGCTGTGAAAGTCTCTGACATGCCTTAGAGACATTTTCCCCATTGTTTTGGTGATTAAATTTTGGCTCCTTGTTACTTATGCAAACGTCCGGAGCTGGCTTGAATTTCTCCCCAGAAAATGGGGTTTTCTTTTCTATCACATCTTCCGGCTGCAAATTTTCTAAACTTTTATATTCTGCTTCCTCTTGAATGCTTTGCCATTTAGAAATTTCTTCTGCCAGATACCCTAAATTATCTCTCTCAAGTTCGAAGTTTCACAGATCTCTAGGGCAGGGGAAAAATGCCACCAGCCTCTTTGCATAGCAAGAGTGACCTTTACTGCAGTTCCCAAAAAGCTCCTCATCTCCATCTAAGACCACCTCAGCCTGGACTTCATTGTCCATATCGCTATCAGCATTTTGGCCAAAGCCATTCAACAAGTCTCTAGGAAGTTCCTAACTTGCCCACACTTTCCTGTCCTCTTCTGAGTTCTCCAAACAGTTCCACTCTCTGCCTGTTACCCAGTTCCAAAGTTGCTTCCACATTTTTGGGTATCTTTACAGCAGTGCCCCACTCTCTGTGGTACCAACTTACTGTATTAGTCCATTCTCACCCTGCTAATAAAGATATACCTGAGACTGGGTAATTTATAAAGGAAAGAGATTTAATTGACTCACAGTTCAGCATGGCTGGGGAGGCCTCAGGAAGCTTACAATCAGTTGGAAGGGAAGTAAACACATCCTTCTTGACATGGCAGCAGCAAGGAGAAGTGCAGAGCAAAAGGGGGAAAAGCTCCTTATAAAACCATCAGATCTCAGGGCCGAGTGTGCTGGCTCATGCCTGTAATCACAGCGCTTTGGGAGGCCAAGGCAATATAATCCCAGCTACTGGGGAGGCTGAGGCAGGAGAATCGCTTGAACCCATGAGGCGGAGGTTGCAGTGAGCCGAGACTGCACCACTGCACTCCAGCCTGGGTGACAGAGCAAGACTCTGTCTCAAAAACAAACAAACAAACAAACATCAGATCTCATGAGAACTTACTATCTCGAGAACAGCATGAGGGTAATCACCCCCATGATTAAATTACCTCCCAGCAGGTCCCTCCCAAGACATATGAGGATTATGGGAACTATAATTCAAGATGAGATTTGGGTGGGGACATAGCCACACTATATCATCACAAAAACACTCTCAGAACTTATAAACAAGTACAGTAAAGCTGAAGGACTCAAAATCAACACACAAAAATCAGTAGTCTCTCTATATACTGACAATGAACTATCTGAAAAAGAAATCAAGAGAACAATCCCACTCATAATAGCTTTAACAAATTACCTAGGAATAAATTTAACCCAGGATGTGAAAGACCTGCCAATGAAAACTATAAAACATTGGGGAAATAAACTGAAGATGACACAAATAAATAGAAAGATATCCCATATTCATGGATTGGATACTTAATATGGTTAAGAAGTCCATAGTACCCAAAGCAACCAACACTTTCAATGTAATCCTTAACAAGATCCCAATGTCTGTTTCATAGAAATAAAAAATAGTAATCAAAAAATTCATATAGAACCTCATAAAACCATGAATAGCCAGGACAACCATGAGCAATAAGAACAAAGCTGTTAAGTATCACACCACCTGACCTCAAAGTACACTCCAAAGCCATAGTAATTAAAATAGCATAAAATTGACCAAAAAAAAAGAAGAAAAAACAGACACGTTAACCAGTGGAACTGAACAGAGAGCCTAGAAATGAACTCATGCATGTAGAGTTAACTGATTTCAACAACGGTGCCAAGAAGACAAGGACAGTCTCTTCAATAAATGATGCCGGGAAAACATGCAGAAGAATGAAAGTGGACCCCTATCTCACACTGTATTCAAAAATCAACTTAAAATGGACCAAAGACTGTAACATAACACTAGAAACTCTAAAACGGGTGTCCACTTGTTTGGCTTCTCTGAGCCACATTGGAAGAAGAATTGTCTTGGGCCACACGTAAAATATACTAACAGGCTGAGCACGGTGGCTCATGCCTGTAATCCCAGCATTTTGGGAGGCCAAGGCAGGCAGATCATGAGGTCAGGAGTTCGAGACCAGTCTGGCCAACATAATGAAACCCCTTCTCGAGGCAGAGATCCAAGACGACCGAATAGGAACAGCTCCAGTCTATGGCTCCCAGCATGAACGACGCAGAAGATGGATGATTTCTGCATTTCCAACTGAGGTACTGGGTTCATCTCACTGGGACTTGTTGGACAGTGGGTGCGGCCACGGAGTGTGAGCCAAAGCAGGGTGGGGCATCGTCTCACCCAAGAAGTGCAAGGGATCGGGGAATTCCCTTTCCTAGCCAAGGGAAGCCGTGACAGACGGTACCTGGAAAATCGGGACACTCCCACCCTAATACTGTGCTTTTCCAATGGTCTTAGCAAACGGCACACCAGGAGATTATATCCCGCCCCTGGCCGGGAGGGTCCCACGCCCATGGAGCCTTGCTCACTGCTAGCACAGCAGTCTGAGATCAAACTGCAAGGCAGCAGCGAGGCTGGGGGAGGGGCACCTGCCATTGCTGAGGCTTGAGTAGGTAAACAAAGTGGCTGGGAAGCTCGAACTGGGTGGAGCCCACCACAGCTCAAGGAGGCCTGCCTGCCTCTGTAGACTCCACCTCTGGGGGCAGGGCATAGCCGAACAAAAGGCAGCAGAAACTTCTGCAGACTTAAATGTCCCTGTCTGACAGCTTTGAAGAGAGGAGTGGTTCTCCCAGCATGGAGTTTGAGATCTGAGAACGGACAGAACTGCCTCCTCAAGTGGGTCCCTCACCCCTGAGTAGCCTAACTGGGAGACATCTCCTAGTAGGGGCCGACTGACACCTCATACAGCCAGGTGCCCCTCTGAGACGAAGCTTCCAGAGGAAGGATCAGGCAGCAACATTTTGTGTTCTGCAATATTTGCTGTTCTGCAGCCTCCACTGGTGACACAAACAGGGTCTGCAGTGGACCTCCAGCAAACTCCAACAGACCTGCAGCTGAGGGTTCTGACTGTTACAAGGAAAACTAACAATTAGAAAGGAATAGCATCAACATCAACAAAAAGGACATCCACACCAAAGCCTCATCTGTAGGTCACCATCATCAAAGACCAAAGGTAGATAAAACCACAAAGATGGGGAGAAACCAGAGCAGAAAAGCTGCAAATTCTAAAATCAGAGCACCTCTTCTCCTCCAAAGGAACACAGCTCCTCACCAGCAATGGAACAAAGGTGGACAGAGAATGACTTTGACGAGTTGACAGAAGTAGGCTTCAGAAGATCAGTAATAACAAACTTCTCCAAGCTAAAGGAGGATGTTCGAACCTATCACAAAGAATCTAAAAACCTTGAAAAAAGATTAGACGAATGGCTAATTAGAATAAACAGTGTAGAGAAGACCTTAAATGACCTGATGGAGCTGAAAGCCATGGCACAAGAACTATGTGACGCGTGCACAAGCTTCAGTAGCCAATTCGATCAAGTGGAAGAAAGGGTATCAGTGATTGAAGATCAAATGAATGAAATGATGCAAGAAGAGAAGTTTAGAGAAAAAAAGAGTAAAAAGAAATGAACAAAGTCTCCAAGAAATATGGGACTATGTGAAAAGACCAAATTTACATCTGATTGGTGTACCTGAAAGTGATGGGGAGAATGGAACCAAGTTGGAAAATACTCTTCAGGATATTATCCAGGAGAACTTCCCCAACCTAGCAAGGCAGGCCAACATTCAAATTCAGGAAATACAGAGAAAGCCACAAAGATACTCCTCGAGAAGAGCAACCCCAAGACACATAAGTCAGATTTACCAACGTTGAAATGAAGGAAAAAACGTTAAGGGCAGCCAGAGAGAAAGGTCAGGTTACCCACAAAGGGAAGCCCATCAGACTAACAGCTGATCTCTCAGCAGAAACTCTACAAGCTAGAAGAGAGTGGGGGCCAATATTCAACATTCTTAAAGGAAAGAACTTTCAACCCAGAATTTCATATCCAGCCAAACTAAGCTTCATAAGTGAAGGAGAAATACAATCCTTTACAGACAAGCAAATGCTGAGAGATTTTGTCACCACCAGGCCTGCCTTACAAGAGCTCCTGAAGGAAGCACTAAACATGGAAAAGAACAACCAGTACCAGCCACTGCAAAAACATGCCAAATTGTAAAGACCATCAATGCTAGGAAGAAACTGCATCAAGCAACTGTTTCAACTAATGAGCAAAATAACCAGCTAACATCATAATGACAGGATCAAATTCACACATAACAATATTAACCTTACATGTAAATGGGCTAAATGCCCCAATTAAAAGACACAGACTGGCAAATTGGATAAAGAGTCAAGACCCATCAGTGTGTTGTATTCAGGAGACCCATCTCACGTGCAGAGGCACACATAGGCTCAAAATAAAGGGATGGAGAAAGATCTACCAAGCAAATGGAAAACAAAAACAAGCAGGGGTTGCAATCCTAATCTCTGATAAAACAGACTTTAAACCAACAAAGATCAAAAGAGACAAAGAAGGCCATTACATAATGGTAAAGGGATCAATTCAGCAAGAAGAGCTAACTCTCCTAAATATATATGCACCCAATACAGGAGCACCCAGATTCATAAAGAAAGTCCTTAGACACCTAAAAAGAGACTTAGACTCCCATACAATAATAATGGGAGACTTTAACACCCCACTGTCAACATTAGACAGATCAATGAGACAGAAAGTTAACAAGGATATCCAGGACTAGAACTCAGCTCTGCACCAAGTGGACCTAATAGACATCTACAGAACTCTCCATCCCAAATCAACAGAATATACATTCTCCTCAGCACCACATCGCATTTATTCCAAAATTGACCACATAGTTGCAAGTAAAGCACCCCTCAGCAATGTAAAAGAACAGAAATTATAACAAACTGTCTCTCAGACCACAGTGCAATCAAATTAGAACTCAGGATTAAGAAACTCACTCAAAACCGCACAACTATGTGGAAACTGAACAACCTGCTCCTGAATGACTACTGGGTAAATAATAAAATGAAGGCAGAAATAAAGATGTTCTTTGAGACCAATGAGAACAAAGACACATACCTAGAGATTTAGGACACATTTAAAGCAGTGTGTAGAGGGAAATTTATAGCACTACATGCCCACAAGAGAAACCAGGAAAGATCTAAAATCAACACCCTAACATCACAATTAAAAGAACTAGAGAAGCAAGAGCAAACACAGTCAAAAGCTAGCAGGAGGCAAGAAATAACTAAGATCAGAGCAGAACTGAAGGAGATAGAGACAGAAAAACCCTTCAAAAAATAAGTGAATCCAGGAGCTGGTTTTGTGAAAACATTAACAAACTTGGTAGACTGCTATCAAGACTAATAAACAAAAGAGAGAAGAATCAAATAGAAGCAATAAAAATGATAAAGGGGATATCATCACCAATCCCACAGAAATATAAACTACCATCAGAGAATACTATAAACACCTCTATGCAAATAAACTAGAAAATCTAGAAGAAATGGATAAATTCCTGGACACATACACTCTCCTAAGACTAAACCAGGAAGAAGTTGAATCCCTGAATAGACCAATAACAGGCTCTGAAATTGAGGCAATAATTAATAGCCTACCAACAAAAAAAAGTCCAGGACCAGACAGATTCACAGCTGAATTCTACCAGAGGTATAAAGAAGAGCTAGTATCATTCCTTCTGAAACTATTCCAATCAACAGAAAAAGAGGGAATCCTTCATAACTCATTTTATGAGGCCAGCATCATCCTGATACCAAAGCCTGGCAGAGACACAACAAAAAAAAAGAATTTTAGACCAATATCCCTGATGAACATCGAAGTAAAAATCCTCAATAAAATACTGGCAAACCGAATCCAGCAGCATATCAAAAAGCTTATCCACCACGATCAAGTTGGCTTCATCCCTGGGATGCAAGGCTGATTCAACATACACAAATCAATAAATGTAATCCATCATATAAACAGAACCAAAGACAAAAACCACATGATTATCTCAATAGATGCAGAAAAGGCCTTAGACAAAATTCAATAGCTCTTCGTGCTAAAAACTCTCAATAAACTAGGTATTGATGGGATGTATCTCAAAATAATAAGAGCAATTCATGACAAACCCACAGCTAATATCATAATGAATGGGCAAAAACTGGAAGCATTCCCTTTAAAAACTGGCACAAGACAGGGATGCCCTCTCTCACCACTCCTATTCAACATAGTATTGGAAGTTCTGGCCAGGGCAATCAGGCAGGAGAAAGAAATAAAGGGTATTCAATTAGGAAAAGAGGAAGTCAAACTGTCCCTGTTTGCAGATGACATGATTGTATATTTAGAAAACCCCATCGTCTCAGCCCAAAATCTCCTTAAGCTAATAAGCAACTTCAGCAAAGTCTCAGGATACAAAATCAATGTGCAAAAATCACAAGCATTCTTATACACCAATAACAGACAAACAGAGAGCCAAATCACGAGTGAACTCCCATTCACAATTGCTTCAAAGAGAATAAAATACCTAGGAATCCGACTTACAAGGGATGTGAAGGACCTCTTCAAGGAGAACTACAAACCACTGCTCAATGAAATAAAAGAGGATACAAACAAATGGAAGAACATTCCATGCTCATGGATAGGAAGAATCAATATCGTGAAAATGGCCATACTGCCAAAGGTAATTTATAGATTCAATGCCATCCCCATCAAGCTACCAATGACTTTCTTCACAGAATTGGAAAAAACTACTTTAAAGTTCATATGGAACCAAAGAAGATCCCGCATTGCCAAGACAATCCTAAGCAAAAAGAACAAAGCTGGAGGCATCACGCTGCCTGACTTCAAACTATACTACAAGGCTACAGTAACTAAAACAGCATGGTACTGGTACCAACACAGAGATACAGATGAATGGAACAGATCAGAGCCCTCAGAAATAATACCACACATCTACAACCATCTGATCTTTGACAAACCTGACAACAACAAACAATGGGGAAAGGATTTCCTATTTAATAAACGGTGCTGGGAAAACTGGCCAGCCATATGTAGAAAGCTGAAACTGGATCCCTTCCTTACACCTTATACAAAAATTAACTCAAGATGGATTAAAGACTTAAATGTTAGATCTAAAACCATAAAAACCCTAGAAGAAAACCTGGGCAATACCATTCAGGACATATGCATGGGCAAGGACTTCATAACTAAAACACCAAAAGCAATGGCAACAAAAGCCAAAATTGACAAATGGGATCTCATTAAACTAAAGAGCTTCTGCACAGCAAAAGAAACTATCATCAGAGTGAACAGGCAACCTACAGGATGGGAGAAAATTTTTGCAATCTACCCATCTTACAAAGGGCTAATATCAAGAATCTGCAAAGAACTTAAATTTATAAGAAAAAGTCAAACAACCCCATCAAAAAGTGGGTGAAAGATATGAACAGACACTTCTCAAAAGAAGACATTTATGCAGCCAACAGACACATGAAAAAATGCTCATCATCACTGGCCATCAGAGAAATGCAAATCAAAACCACAATGAGATACCATCTCACACCAGTTAGAATGGCGATCATTAAAAAGTCAGGAAACAACAGGTGCTGGAGAGGATGTGGAGAAATAGGAATGCTTTTACACTGTTGGTGGGAGTGTAATCTAGTTTAACCATTGTGGAAGACAGTGTGGCAGTTCCTCAAGGATTTGGAACTAGAAATACCGTTTGACCCAGCCATCCCATTACTGGGTATATACCCAAAGGATTATAAATCATGCTACTATAAAAGACACATGCACATGTATGTTTACTGTGGCACTATTCACAATAGCAAAGACTTGGAATCAACCCAAATGTCCATCAATGATAGACTGGATTAAGAAAATGTGGCACATACACACCATGGAATACTATGCAGCCATAAAAAAGGATGAGTTCATGTCCTTTGCAGGGACATGGATGAAGCTGGAAACCATCATTCTCAGCAAACTATCAGAAGGACACAAAACCAACCACATGTTCTCACTCATAGGTGGGAGTTGAACAATGAGAACACTTGGGCACACAGCGGGGAACATCACACACTGGGGCCTGTAGCTGGGGGAAGGATGGTATTAAGAGAAATACCTAATGTAAATGATGAGTTAATGGTTGCAGCAAACCAACATGGCACATGCATACATATGTAACAAACGTGCACATTGTGCAGATGTACCCTAGAATGTAAAGTATATTTAAAAAAAAGCCCCTTCTCTACTAAAAATACAAAAATTAGCCATGTGTGGTGGCACGGGCCTGTAATCCCAGCTACTTGGGCGGCTGAGACAGGAGAATCGCTGGAACCGGGAGGCAGAGGTTGCAGTGAGCCAAGATCACACCACTGCACTCCAGCCTGGGCAACAGACCAAGGATCTGTCTCAAAAAAAAAAAAAAAAAAATACACACACACACACACACACACACACACACACACACTAATAGCTGATAAGCTAAAAAAAAATCACCAAAAAAATCTCATAATGTTTAAGAAAGTTTACATATTTGTGTTGAGCCACATTCAAAGCTGTCGTGGGCTGCATGCAGCCCACAGACCACAGGTTGGATAAACTTGCTCTAAAACTACCAGAAGAAAACAGAGAGTAAAAGTTACACGACATTGGTGTTTGCAATTTTCTTTTGGACTTAACACCAAAAGTGCAAGCAACAAAAGTAAAACTAAACAAATAGGATTACATCAAACCAAAAAACTTCTACCCAGCAAAGGAAACAATCAACAGTGTGCAGAGATGACCTAAATACTGGGAAAAGCACCGGCCATACATCCACAAGGGGTCAATATCCAACATCTATAAGGGGTAAATATCCATCATCTATAAGCAGCTCAAACTTAGCAAGAAAACAGAAACCAATTTAACAATGGGCTAGGGATCTGAATGGACATTTCCACTGAAGTTTTTAAAGCCATGAATACATTTTGGCACAAACACTGTATCATATGCAATTATTTTCTGTAAATGATTTCTTATGAAGCCATCAATACATGTTAGAGTGATTTTTCATCTATGAGAGGAAAATGTTTAAATCAATATATAAAGTATCCATATATATTGCATATTTAAATATCTATTTATATATCTATGTATTTAAATCAATGTATTCAGTATCTGTATTGGCACTTCAGTGCAGAAGAAAGTGACTGCATAGAGAACAGTTAAGAGCAAGGCCATTGAGCCTATATTCTCAAATGGGGCTTCATCACTCAAAACAATAAAGTTGTTCATTGGCAGAATTTCTAATCAAGTTAGTATAGATTTTATGCCATTGGATACAAGATAGCAACAATGAAATTAATTGGTTTCTCATCTTCAGTATTTGCTTTAAGGGAAAAAAATCTCAGGCTCATAGGGATTTCTGATACCAGGAAACCATGAAATGTGAGACTATATTTTGGAATCAGGGTGGCTTAGCTTCTGGTAATTGGCATTTGTATAGTTATAATCTGCATCACAGTTATAGAAACCAATATATTCTTAATCAGGTTGATCATATTGTAAGTAGAAGAACTCTTTCCCCAAGAAATAAGATGGAGTTTTTGGAGAATGGCCTCACTGAAATGGTACTGGGTTTCGGTGATTTCCCCAGTTCTTCCACAGCTCCTCAGTGCCCTGGCCATTTCTGGAAAGTCATGGTACTCTGGTTGCTTTTTCTCTTCCCCCAAAGTTCAGAAGTTTCCTGGGTTTTTGTTACAAACTGAAAGGTGTCTTTGGTTTTATCTTCCCAGTGAATACAAGATGCCATCTCAGAATTACACAGGGATTTGTGAAGGTATTCAATAGCCAGAGCTTCTTCCTGCCTTTTCTTCCTCTTGCTGGAGAAGAGCAGGTTGTACCAGCTGGTTTTCAGTTATGCTCTGCAGAGGCTGATGAATATTTCCTTCAAAATAGAAGTCCACAGTCCTGCTATTACAGTTCTCCAATTGTAGACAGGTTCCTCTGTAGGCAACACTCATAGCAGCTGGAATTTCCTCTGATATGAAGACAACAGTTAATGAAAGACACGTAATTTTTATCATCAGGGGAGTTCTGAGGATCTAAAGTTGGATGTTGCCTCAGTACCTCAAAAGCGTCTTCAAATGCTTGACCCAGCTTATCTTGTTCAATCCAAGTCATGCTTCATGAATAAATTGATGATTAGTACAATTAGTTGTGGAGGCTGAGAAGTCCAACGTTGAGAGACCAAATCTGGTGAGGGCCTTCTTCTTGGTGGAGACTCCCTGCAGAGTCCTGAGGCTGTGCAGGACATCAAACAACCAGGGGGCTGAGTGTGCTCTGTTCTTTACTGTAAAGATATTTTTATATACCGACAAGGGAACTGGGGCAGGTAGGGATGAGGGCATTTCAGGGACCACTTGTAGAAGGTGGAGCTGCCTTCTCTCCAAGGGACTCTCAGACACGGACAGGAAAGAGTTACTAGGGAGACAGAGATGGGGAGCAAGTCCAGAGAGAGATGGACCAAGCTGAACAAGAAGAGATATGGAGAGGGCAACAGGTAAGAACAGCAGGACCAAGTGGGATGAAGGCTGTGGGGGTTTCTGGGAGGAGGCAGGGCTCTCCTACCTGGCAGGCACCACCTTCCTTGTTCAAAAGACATGAAGGTGCCGGCGCTTGCCCCTCCTGGCTCCACCATCTGGCTAGCAGTTTATATAACTTAGTTATGTTTTAGAGATTCTTATCCAATGGTATTGGAATCATCATTTTATTTTTAATAAGTTATTCACAAAATTGTCCATTTCCTACCTATTTCAAACCATGTCATAATTTAGTTTATCATGATGCCCTTACATGCACAAATGTTGCATCTATCCATCTGTTTTGAAACAGCTTGAGGGCTCCTACATGGGAGAAATATCAATATGGATGCCATAAATATCAAACGCTATTGGAGTCTGAGGCATTGAGATTATCCATGGGGATCCCAAAGTCCTGCCATATACTTACACGTTCTGGGCCTACCATCTTTTCACGACTCCTGAAACTAAGCTCCTTGTGACCTCTACCTTAGGTAAAAGTATCGAATTTCAGGCTCAGTCAAAAAAGAGGGCAAAGCTGATCTGAGAAAGACCTTTAAGCCACTGGAGTCCTGAGCAGAGAGAGTTCCCATCTTGAGGACTGGAGCTCTCCAAGGTCCTGATGTGGGCAGATCCTCCAGCTAGTCCGTGCCTCACCTGTTTGTCTGTCCATCTGATATTTACAGGACAGCTTCTGTGTGCTGGATTCTGTGAGGGTGTTGCGTATACAGAGAGAAACAGCTCAGACCCAGCCCCCACCTCTGTTCTGCTTACAGTCTAGGGGAAGCCCTATTCAGTCTGAGTCTTCTTCTGAATCTGCCCATGCCAGTGGTGAGTCAGAGGTCATGCTGAAACATAATGTTAGTTATCTAGGGCCACCATAACAAAATATCGCTTTCCCCTGAGGCTGCATGAAGCCTTGTGCTTTTTCCCAGCTTCCCAGAACCACTGGAGAACAGGGTTGCTGCTGCTTTGAATTTCTACCTGATCTACTGGTCTGTTGCTTGCCCGACAGAGCAGCATGACCTCAAGCAGCCTTGACGCTGACCTTCCTTGGCGGTCTGCCACCGATACTCTCCTGTTTCTGACAACAGCTGGCCATGGACTTTTCCACACTCTCCCCCAAATCAAGTCAGCTCTCCTGGTGGCTTGTCTTCCCCTCTAGTGCTACCATGCCATGGACCTGGGGAGACAGGAGCAGTCCCCGCTGAAATGCCAGAGGCTCCCACTGTTCTTGCCAATGGTTTCAATGCCTCTCAGTTTCTTGCAAGCCTTTAGTCCATTTCCAGAATTCTGAAATGACTGTTTTTGAAAATTCTTTTCAGCTTTGTGGTTGCTTTTGGGGAAGAGAATTTGCCAAGTTCCTCACTCAGTCATCCTGGAAGTCCCAGGCCCTCTTGTAGTTTATTGTTTCTAAGGGGACCTGTTTTCCATGGGGAAGTGTGTGTGTCTCTGTGTATGTGTGTCGAGTCTAACTGGAATTTGTCTGGGCAATACAGAGTGGTTGGTCCCCTTTTGCTTGTCAACTGTCACTTCAGTACGTGTTATTGTAATAATTAAATCATTGCAAATTCTCTCCTTTTATCATATTTAGAATTAAGGGTGAAATGCACAGTCTTTGCTTCTAACACTTACATAGAGGAACTGAACCAGAGACAATCTGTCATCCTGTTGGCTTTTGGACTGCCTGTTATCACTTGTCCTAAAATTATTTATATCTTTTCTTTATAAGATATACTAATATTCCTTAGAAATTCCATTGAATGTAAAATAAAACACCCTAAATTTCCACCAACAGAGGGAAGTAGGTGTTAATCATTTTTAGTAAATACCCAAATTCGTCTATGTAAACATGAAAAACAACAACGTATATCTACATTTACTGTCATGGAAATGACACCCCTGACGCGCCGTTTCCGGAGAGAGGCAGGGCGCAGAGCGGCAGGTGCCATTTCCCCCATGTGACATCACTCACAAATACACAGTGTCATCAGGAGATTATCTTTCGGTGATAAAATTGTTAGCTCTGGGTTGAGAGAAGGTCTCAAGATTCAAAAGCGTCACCCCCAACCCCCTCTGACCTCACTCACCTCACACTGCAACACCCCCTCTGACCTCACTCACCTCACACTGCAACACACCCCATAAGATACACTGCCCCACAAGCACACTCTCACACAACCCACACAAACACTGGCAGTCCCCAGGGTCAAGAGCTCCACACCCCACGCTCTGACCCTGGCCCTCCTCACAGATCTCTCCTGATCTGCATGCTCTGTGGGCACCTTGCCTCAGACGCAATCCACACAAAACCTCTCACCCCCATCCCCTTCTGCAGAAAGCACCAGTGTGCAAAAAGCATGCAGAATTAGAAAGAACAGAAAACGAATGCAGGTAAAGCAAAAACAACGAAAACTCAGGATACACAGCTCAGAAGAAAGCAAATACAAGAAGAAAGATTGAGTCCACGTGGGCAGGCTGGGAATGCCCAACTGTGCCTGGCAGATGACCAGGCCACTTGCTGCTCCGGAGCCACAGGGAGCTCCTGGAGAGCCTCTGCCCCGACTCCAGGCCCCCAGTCTGCCAAGCCTCCAAAACGCCCTTGCGTTTCCAATCCCCAGGCAACCTTAGGCCCCTCACAGCCCCAACCAACAGCCAGTGCGGACGCAGGTCCTCGGGCTGACGTGGCCGTCCTGGGAACAGCGGGCGCAATGCCGGGGTTGCAGTGACTGACCCTTCCCCGGTAACACCGGCGTGGACGCCCGGCTTTTCGCGCATTACATGCTGGAAACTGTTCACGGTACTTACATTTCCTTACACGGCACTGCAAGATGCCTACGTTTTGTGATTCAGTCACATCGCCTACAGAAGCCATAGGGAGGCGGGGGAGGCCAGACAAGCCGCAGTCCAGCCTTCCCTGGGGCCCCTGGCAACTGAAACGCGCCACAAATGCTCAAACATGTCTGACTTTGTTCAAAGTGTTAATTTTCCAGGCCTTTGCACAGGAGTTCATGTGGCCCAGGAGCCTCATTTCCACAGAAGCACGGCTTCCGGTTTGAAGCACAGGCCTAGGGACGGTCATCTGTCCACTCCCACCCCAGTTGCAAGGAAAAGGAAATCTCCCAGAAGCCGGAAGTGGCCGGGAGGCGACCCTGGTCCTGGCCAGAGCTGTGGTCTCTTCCAGAGTTGATGCCCCCCACCTCCCAGCGACCCCCCCACAAGTTGCCCCTCCTACCTGAGAGGCTTAGGTGTTAGGTGTGGGCAGAGACTTCCCCACAAATGTCAGGCTATGAAGGACTGCATATGAGGGGCGTGCCTGTGAACACGAGGGGCTGCCTATGAATATGAGGGGTTGCATATGAGGGGCTGCCCGTGGGCCCGGCGGTGGGGGGGCGCTGCCTGGCCCTTCACATTCCGCAATATTCATATGGACCTGACTTCCATTACCCTGAGGGTGCCCGGGCCACGGCGGCCCCTTCCTCTTCCTCCTCCTGGGTGGGGTCTGCAGTCTGACCAGGACCCTCTCGCACACAGGAGCGTGGGGGCTGAAGCAAGTGGAAACAGAATAAGGCAATTGGGGTTTGGGGGCTGGGGCGGTTTTTGGTTGTTCGTCCTGGACGTAGCCACAAAGGAATTGCTTTCTAGGGGACTCACCAACTTTAGGGGCTTCCCTAGAAGGCGCGGGAGCGTAGGACCCACGGGGCGCTCAGCAGTCGGGCCAGGGTTCCAGGGCTCCCGGTTCCGCGCTCTCCTCCCGCAGCGCCGGGCAGCAGGTGAGTGTCCCGGGGAGCAGCGGATCTCCGGCGTCCCCAGGCGCCGCCCCCGGTCTCAGCAGCTCAAATCCTCCCTCTGGAAACTTCGCGCTCCGCCCCCTCGGCCCCGGCCCCGCCCCTCTGCCCCTTTCTCTTCCCCAGCCTCCTCCCCGGTTCCGGCGCTCGCAGGAACGAACCGCCCCGCCCGTCTGCGCGGCCGCAGCGTGGACTCCCCGCACCCCCTCGCGGAGTCCAGGACTGGGGCGACTACCCCCCATCTGCTCGCCGGGCGCAGCGCGGTTACCTGGGCAGCAGCTCCGGGCACCGAGGTCCCCTTCACGTTTCAGTTCCTGGAGCTGCTCGGGAACCGCGCGGGGCCACACAGCCGGGAATGAAAGCCGGGGCGGAGACTCGGAAACCTGGGGGACCTCCCCGCCCCGTCTCCTCCTCACCCTCCGCCCCCGCCCTTCTCCTCTTTAACACCCGCCTCCCCCTAATTCCCCGCCCCCGCCCCCTCCTCCCGCCGCCGATGCCGCTGGCCCTCGGACCCCCGCAGGGGTAGGAAGAGCCTGGGCTGGGCCCGCCCGCCCCGAGCGCTCCGAGGTTCTCATTCTCTTTGCGGCGTCCGCTTGGGCTCGCGAAGCCCAACCCCAACCCCCACAGCCTGCCTGGGAAGGGGACTCGGGGGCGGCAGCGAGGCGGGGGTGGGGGGCGTTTTGCGCAGCCCCGGCCGCAGGGATTCTGACCTTGGGGACACAACAGCGAGCAGAGGCGGAAAAGACCCTCGGGCCCTCCCGCGGCCCAGAGGTCAGCCGAGGTCTGAAGCAGGTGGACGGTTTCGTGCCCGTCCCCGGTGCGTGGGACGCCCAGCAGGACCCGAACCCGCGGCCCTGAGCCCAGCGCGGGTGGGATCCAGGACCGGGTCAGCGCGGCGTCCCCGCCCTTGCCCCTTCTCGCAGCAACACTCCCCAACACACACATACGTTTTGTTCCCGCGTCCTTGTCTCCACCCGGCGGTCCCGAACAAGTTCTGACCTCAGGAGGGGCGAGCCCTTCCCTCCGCCAGGTGCGGAGGCTGGAGATGAAGAAGCCGGGCCCCAGGAGCCTTTCCGGAGCACCCTCACCTGTGCGGGTGGAGTGGGGGCTGAGGTGGAGGCGCAGTAGTGCTAGGGCCAGGCTTCCTGGAGTTTAGGTAAACGCCATTTCCTTAAAAATAAACTTCCAGCCTGGGCAACATAGTGAGACCCCCTTCTCTACAAAAAGTAAAAATAAAATTAGCCTGGCGCACCTGTGGTCCCAGCTACTCCGGAGGCTGAGGCGGGAGGATTGCTTGAGCCTGGGAGGCGTAGGCTGCAGTGAGCCGAGATCGCGCCACTGCCCTCCAGCCTGGGCGACAGGGCGAGACCCTGTCTCTAAAAAAGAAAGGAGAACAAACTTGAAACTCTGCTCCTCTGGGCAGTGAGCTTCGGGAAGCCCCTGTCGCCCTGACTCTCCCCCGCCACGCATAAAGGTCAATTTCTTGCCGAGGAAGCGTTTCAACTGCCTGCTTTTTTTTTTTTTTTTTTTTTTTTGAGACGGAGTCTCATTCTGTTGCCCAGGCTGGAGTGCGGTGGCGCCGTCTCCACTCACTGCAACCTGTGCCTCCTGGTTCAAGCGATGCTCCTGCCTCAGCCTCCTGAGTAACTGGGATTACAGGCGTGTGCCACCAAGTCCAGCTAATTTTTGTATTCTTAGTAGAGACGGGGTTTCACTATGTTGGTCGGGCTGGTCTTGAACTCCTGACCTCAGGTGATCCGCCCACCTCGGCCTCCCAAAGTGCTGGGATTACAGGTGTGAGCCACCGAGCCCGGCCTCAACTGCTCTTTACGGACCTAAAGTCTCTCCATTGCGGTAGGAACTTAAGATTTGTTGAAAATAACATAGTTTACCTGATAACATAGTCCTGTTTGAGGTTGAAAGACGTTTATTAAGGCCATTTTTAATGCTTTTTTTTTCATTCTTGTTAGCAAAACACAGTGAAGAAGTAGAGACACTTAAATTTTCCAAACTCTTTGTCCTCACAAGTGGCTCCAAAACGAGCACATTTTCAGAAAGGAACTGAAAAAACATTTTTGGTTTTATACCTTCTCTTATTTCCAAAAAGGATTGGTCAGTTTCAAAACTGCCAAAGGCAACGTAAAATAAAATGTAACAGAAGGTCAGTGACCCGCCATGGAGTAGAGCGGGCCGTTTCCCCCTTGTCCTTTCAGAATCCACCCAGGGACAACTTGAACGGTAATAGCGGAGACTCGGCTGCAGCGAAAGGAAGGGCTGCCCACACCGCGGGTCTACACCCAGACGTGGGAGACGCAGCCGGGACCTGCTCCAGAGTCTGGGCTAGAGAGGAGGCGAAGAGGGAGAAACAGCGTGTGGACCAGGCGCCTCTGCGGGAACCCGGCAGGACAGAGGCGCGCAGGGGCCATGGGTGCGATGAGCGCTCACACGCCTCGCAGGAGCAGGGCGCACACCTGGAGCCCGCTCAGCACCACCCACCCCGAAAGATGGAAGATTTAGACAAGCCAGAAGGAACCGCTCACTCATACCTAGAAAGAGTGAACGAGGAACCAGCCCAGGAAGAAAAGAAAAAGAACAAGGGGCCAAATACACAACAAAAATGGAAGTCAGAACAACACGTGATAAAACGTTGTCATTGAGTAGATGGAAATGATGACTTAACATTAACGCATTGCACATGGTTTAAGAGCCATTTTGAAAACGGGAGATGATGAAAAGGAATGAAGGATGAAAAAACAGACTTTCAGGAAAAGGGGGAAAGATATAAGATCAGTGGTGTGCTTACCATGGAGCCACAAAAAAACAACCAGAACTGCAGACCAGGGAGATGCCCCACCCAGGCCGGCCCCTCCGAGCCTCCGCGGGGATACTACGGCCCCGCCGGGACGGAGAGGGCGAGGCCGGAGGAGACTGCGTCCTGCAGCGCCGCGCCGCGCCGCCACCGCCCATCTCTCGCCGCGGGGGCCCTGGACCGGGCAGGTCCCCGGGAACCGGGCAGCTGAGGTCGCCGGGTCAGCTTCCCTGGCCCAGTGCCCAGCGGGATGAAGATGCCGGGCCCCAGGCATCCCCAGGTTTGGGATTAGGATTAGGTGTTGGAGTTAGCCGGACTCCGCGGAGTTCCGGGGACCCGGAGACAGCGTGGGTCTCAGCGCGCAGTCAGCAGAGGCGGTCCTGGCGCCAGGGTGGGTGAGGGCACAAGCACCGAAGCGGGTGGGGCAGCAGCCGGGCGCCAGAGTGAGCGGGGGCACGGACGAGGGACAAGGTGGATAGAGGCGAGACCCGGCACCGGAGTGGGTGTGGAAATGAGCACCCGGGCGAGTTAGGGTTTGAGGTTAGCGTTAAAGTTAGGGTTAGGGTAAGGGTTAGGGTTGAAGTTAGGGTCACGGGTAAGTGTTAGGGTTACAGTTAGGGTTGGGGTTGGAATTGGGGTTAGGGTTAGGGTTTAGGGGCAGGGGTATGGGGTTAGGGTTAAAGTTAGAGTTAGGGTAGGGGTTCGGGTTAGGGGTTAGGGTTATGGCTGGCGCTAGGCTTGGGGTTGGGGTTGTGGTTTGGGCGGGGTTGGGGTTAAGGGTTAGGTTTATGGATTAGGGATTAGGGTTAAAGTTGGGGTTAGGGGATTGGTTTTAGGTTTAGGGTTAGGGTTGGGATTTATGGTTAGGGTGAGGTTCGGTTTGGAATTTTTTTGGGGTTTGTGGGGTTTTAGGGTTTGGTTTAGGGGTTAGAGTTAGGTTTTGGGTTGGGGTTGGGTTTAGTGTTAGGGGTTAGGGTTTTGCGGTTAGAGTTAGGGTTGGGGTTATGATTAGTGTAGTGTCGGTATTGGGGTTTGGGTTGGGGTTAGGGTTAGGGTTCAGGACTAGGGTTTGGTTTAGGGGTTTGGGATTAGGGTTAGGTGTTAGAGTTAGCAGTAGGGTTAGAGGCTAGTGGTAGCATTAGGGTTAGTGGTAGGGTTAGGGTTAGCTTTTTGGTTAGGCTTAGATTAGCAGTGTGTTTTCAGAAAGAGTGGAATAATTTGTACGTTTTGAAAACTATTATTTCGTTTATTTTCCTTTAAATATGCAGCAGAAGTTTACTACAACTAAATTATGTGGGTTCTCTGGCCACTTATTTTACCTCGATTAATATGTGGTTTATTTCAACTTGATGTTTTTAAAGACAAGCTTGTGGTTTGTGAGGGTTAGAACATGCACCATAAGCAAGGAGGCCGCTGGCAGCGCTGGAAATGGTGTACCCTGACCCTGACCCTAACCCGGAAATGCTGTACCCCAGGGTCTGCTCAGGGCCTGCTGCTCTGAACCTTCACACTTCTGAAATGGCTGGACGTCTCTGTACGAGCTGCTTTTACCCAATTCCATTTATTCTTATATTTTACAAGCATTTAGTAAATTCTTGAGCTAGGCCCTGGGGACTACCAAAGGAATAAGATATCTGCTGTTTTTATTTTATTTTATTTCAATAGTTTTGGGGAACAGGTGGTTTTTGGTTACATGTGTAAGTTCTTTAGTGATGGTTTCTGAGATTTTGATTCACCCATAACCCAAGCAGTGTACGCTGTACCCAATGTGTAGTGTTTTATCCCTCACCTCCCTCTCACCTTTCCCCTAAGTCCCCAAAGTCCATTTTGTCATTCTTATGCCTTTGAATTCTCATAGCTTAGGTCCCACTGATAAGTGAGAACATACAGTATTTGTTTTTCCATTTCTGAGTTACTTCACTTAGAATAATGGTCTCCAACTCCTTCCAGGTTGCTGTGAATGCCATTATTTTTTAACCTTTTATGGCTGAGTAGAATTCGATGGTGTGTGTATATATATAATATTTGATTTATCCACTCATTGGTTGATGGGCATTTAGGCTGGTTCCATATTTTTGTAATTGTGAATTTTACTGCTATAAACATGTGTGCAAGAAGACATCTGCTCTTAAATTGCTCACAGTTTAGTTAGGAATACTTAAAATAGCTGCAGTGCAGGATAGAAAGTGTGCACAAATGATCACCTTTTAAATAGATGCATGAGAAGAAAGAACTCTGAAATGCAAGTGTTACCTGGAGGAAGCCACAAAGGCTATGAGACCAAGACCTCACCTGGAAGACACTTGATAGTTCAGAAGCCGAGATCCTGTGAGGTGTCTCGGAGAGCTCAGCTGTGACCCCGCACTGTATGGAAGGGCAGGCAGTGGGGCCCAGGCAGGTGAAGAGAATTGTCCACTGTTGAGCACCATCAGCCTAAAACCCACATGCAATGCTATTGCTGCAAAACCGCTGACTGTTGAAGCCAAAAACCACAGAAACAGACTCCCTTTATGGTCCTCACTGTGTAACTGGTGACTTTTCAGAAGATGAAGATTAAACATATTAATCATAAATTCAAAGTATCACAAGAAATACTAGGAGATTTTCTAACCTCTGCTACCATGACTTTTTTTTTTGCAAGATTCGTGAATTGTTGTAAATAAGCTCGCAGAGGCCAAAGTGCTCCCCTGAAATCATCCAGAGAGAGGCAGGCTGCTAATCCCCACATCTGGGACATCTGTGTTTTTTATGATAATACAAAAATTAAAGATAAGGAAGAGAGAGAAGGACAGAAAGACACAGAGAGACAGAGAATTGGAGCTAAGAGGAAACATTTTCAGGTTTTGCCCCCCAAAATTCCCAGTGAACAGTCCCATTGCCAGCGGGTGAAATCCCAGGCCCTGGCTCCAGGATCCTGCTCTTTCGTTTGGTGACTCCTGTGCAGATTTGGCACTGAAACAATATGAAATTGTTACACTTCTCTGGACAAGTCATTATGCTTTCGGCTCACAGGCCCCACTTCCCTGGACACCCCTTCACGCTAAGCTTCAAGTAATTCAGCTTCACCCTTCAGAGCAGAGCTCAGCTGTCACTTCCTCTAAGGACCTCCCCAGCCACCTCTCCAGCAGAAGGGCCCCCACCTTGCTCTTTGCACCTCTGTCCCTCGAGGTGCTGCTGTCCTTTGTGGAGGGTGGGACCCTGGGAACTACAGCCCTTCTCATGCTGGAGACACTCGGCACTCAGAAAGTGTGTGCTGAGTGGATACAAGTGCAGCAAGCTTGCACAGCCTTACAATGTGTACTCTCATGTCTGGAATAGATCCCCATTTTCATTCTTGGTAAAATGAGTAAGTGGGGCTGGGTGACCCATACTCTCTTTTCAACTCAGAAGTCCACATCGAGCCTGACATCAAATAGCTTCCCAGCCAGCGCCAGGCCAGGCCCCAGGTTGTTCAATGTGCCTGTGTCCCCCACAGAGTGGGGAAAGCATGGAGAAATGGGACCAGCTCTGCTGCCTGCTGCCCAGTGCCAGCCAGCAACTCCAGGCTCACAAAGCCAAGGCAAAAGCACCTGCAGGAGAGCTTGGTTATTCATTAGCTGTGATTGGGCTGTGAGGGGAGTGTGTTCACTTCTAATTTTCCAGGGACTAGCATGAGACAGTAAAGTTTGAAATGTGGTGTTTTTTGGTCTTGGCCAAAAAAAAAAAAAAAAAAAAAAAAAAACGGCTTTTTACTTTCTCATCCTTGGAGCCACTGGCATTAGCTATGGGCCTGATAGTTTAAGAAAACTTGAAAATGAACTATGTGAACCAGTAATCTCCAAAGTAATATTTTGATAAATAGTGTAATTCTTTATTACAGCAAAACCATTTCAACTAAAAATACAAAAGTAGCCGGGCATAGTGGCGCATGCCTGTAATCCCAGCTACTCGGGAAGCTGAGGGAGGAGAATTGCTTGAACCCAGGAGGCAGAGGTTGTGGTGAGCCAAGAGCACAGCACTGCACTCCACCCTGCGCAACAGGGCAAGACTCCGTCTCAAAAAAAAAAAAAAAGAAAGTGAAAAGACAACCCACAGAAAGGAAGAAAATATTTGCTTGCATGTTATATATCTAGCAGCCTGTTAACCACAATAAACAAAGAATTTGTATAACTCAACAACAAAAACGAAATTAAAAAAGGAGAAAGAGTTGAACACACACTTTGCCAAAAAACATGCAAATGGAAAACAAGCACATGAGAAGGTGATCAATATCATTATCATTATGGCCATCAAAACTGAAACCACAACCACATACTCCTTCACACACACTAGAAAGGCTATAATCCAACAAATGTAAAATAACAAGTGTTGGCAAGGTCAGAGGGAAATCACAACCCTTAAATACTGTATATGGAATATAAACAGTACAGACTATTTGTAACATAGTTTGGTATTTCCTCAAAAAGTTAAAAATAGGCCAGGCATGGTGGCTCATGCCTGTAATCCCAGCACTTTGGGAGGCAGAGGCAGGTGGATCCCTTGAATCCGGGAGCTCAAGACCAGCAAGAACGACATAGAAAAACCCCATCTCTACTAAAAATACAAAAAACAGCCAAGCATGGTGTCACACACCTGTAGTCCCAGCTACTAGGGAGGCTGAGGCAGGAGGACTGCTTGAGCCCAGAATGTGGAGGCTGCAGTAAGCTGAGGTTGCACCACTGCACTCCAGCCTGGGCAACAGTGCAAGACCCTGTCTCAAAGCAAACAAACAAAAAAGACCTGCCATGGTGGCTCACGCCTGTAATCCCAGCACTTTCAGAGGCCGAAGCAGGTGGATCACTAGAGTCCAGGAGTTCAAGACCAGCCAAGATGACATAGCAAAACCACGTATCTACTAAAAATACAAAAATTAGCCGGGTATGGTGGCCCGTGCCTGTAATCGCTGCTGCTCAGGAGGCTGAGGCAGGAAAATCACATGAACCCGGGAGGCGGAGGTTGCAGTGAGCCAAGACCGCACCACTGCACTCCAGCCTGGGCAAAAGAGCAAGACTTGGTCTCCAAAGAAAAAAAGAGAGGCTGAAAAGACAACCCACAGAAAAGAAGAAAATATTTGTGCATTATATATCCAACAACAGTCTGTTAACTACAATATATAAAAAATTTGTATAACTCAACAACAACCAAATTACAAATGGAGAAAGAGCTGAACACACACTTCGCCAAAAAGACATGCAAATGGAAAACAAGCACATGAAAAGATGATCAATATCATTATCATTATGGCCATCGAAACTGAAACCACAACCACATACTCCTTCACACACACTAGAAAGGCTATAATCCAACAAATGTAAAATAACAAGTGTTGGCAAGGTCAGAGAGAAATCACAACCCTTAAATACTGTATGCGGAATATAAAATGGTGCAGCTTATTTGTAACATAGTTTGGTATTTCCTCAAAAAGTTAAAAATAGGCTGGGCAAGCTGGCTCACGCCTGTAATCCCAGCACTTTAGGAGGGTGAATCAGGCAGATCACTTGAGCCCAGGAGCTCAAGACCAGCCAGTACGACACAGCCAAACCCCATGTCTACTAATACAAAAATTAGCCAGACATGGTGGCACACAGCTGCAGTCCCAGCTACTTGGGAGGCTGAGGAAGAAGGACTGCTTGACCCCATAATGTGGAGGTTGCAGTAAGCTGAGATCGCACTATTACATTCCAGCCTGGGCAACAGTGCAACACCCTGTCTCAAAAATAAAAATAAAAATAAAAAGGGCCAGGTAAGATGGCTCACGCCTGTAATCCCAGCACTGTGGGTGGCTGAGGCAGATGGATCACTTGAGGTCAGGAGCTGGAGACCAGCCTGGCCAACATGGTGAAACCTTTTCTCTAGGAAATAATAAAACAATTAGGGCCAGGCTCTGTGGCTCACACCTGTAATCCCAGCACTTTGGGTGGCTGAGGCAGGCGGATCACCTGAGGTTGGGAGTTCGAGACTAGCCTGACCAACATGGACAAACCCCATCTCTACTAAAAATACAAAATTGGCTGGGCGTGGTGGCACATGCCTGTAATCTCAGCTACTCAGGAGGCCTAGGCAGGAGAATCGCTTGAAGCTGGGAAGCAGAGGTTGTGGTGAGCCGAGATCGCGCCATCATACTCTAGCCTTAACAACAAAAGCGAAACTCCGCCTAAAAGGAAAAAAATAATCAGCCAGTGTGGTGGTGCAGACCTGTAATCCCAGCTACTCAGGAGGCTGAGGAAGGAAAATTGCCTGAACCTGGGCGATGGAGGTTGCAGTGAGCCGATATCAGGCCACTTCACTCCAGCCTGGGCGAAAGAGCAAGACTTGTCTCCAAAAAACAGAACAAGAAAAAGGAAATGCATGGGACAAAGTGGTATATCCTGAAATGAGGACTTTCCTTCTGGACTAGGGTTTCCGATGAAGGTGACAGTTTATCCTTCAGTCTCCACAGGTCACGAATTTGTCATCCAGCAAGAGGCAACAGAGGGAGCCCCCCCAAGTCCCATGCCAGAACTATGACATAATTACATTCCCTCACTCATTTCAGTACCTAAATATTAATAATTCATCAACTTAAATATCTACACTTACTTTACCAATTTTCCATTGCATAGATGAAGAGGTTTCCAAATTTTATATAGGTTGTCATGATGTGGACAGGACTTTTTGATAGTTAACTATACCGAATGACTAAAATATAAGTGTTTAAACCTAAAATACCTTGTAACTGCTAACACAGGGCTAGAGAATACAGCAAGGTAACAGTCTGTCCAGTAAATTCTTCTGAAATTTCCTTTTTTTTTTTTTTTTTTAATACACGGAGTCTCACTCTGTCACACAGGCTGGAGTGCAGTAGCACGATCTCGGCTCAATGCAGCCTCCACCTCCTGGGTTCAAGCGATTCTCCTGCCTCAGCCTCCCGAGCAGCTGGGACTACAGGTGCGTGCCACCACACCAGGCTAATTTTTGTATTTTTAGTACAGATAGGATTTCACCATCTTATCCAGGCTGGTCTCGAACTCCTGACCTCAGGTGATCTGCCTGCCTCAGCCTCCCAAAGTGCTGGGATTACAGGAGTGAGCCACTGCACCCAGCCCTCTTCTGCAATTTCAATAATCAATTGTGCTATTTGCCTTTCTATCAGCAATGAGATTTTATTTTTCTTTCCTAATTATTTCAAACATGAACTTTGGTTCCAGAGAACTAGTATTTCCTTGATTTATAAATTGAGGGCAGCTGGGCATGGTAGCTCACGCCTGTAATCCCAGCACTTTGGGAGGCCAAGGCAGGCAGATCACTGGAGGTCAGGGGATCAAGACCAGCCTGGCAAACATGGCGAAACCCCATCTCCACTAAAACTGCAAAAAATAGCCAGCCATGGTGGCAGGTGCCTGTAGTCCCAGCTACTCAGGAGACTGAGACAGGAGAATTGCTTGAACCCGAGAGGTGGAGACTGTGGTGAGCCAAGGTCGTGCCACTGCACTCCAGCCTGGGTAACATAGGGAGACTCTATCCTCAAAAAAAAAAAAATAAAAAAATTGAGGGTCGTCTCACAGACGATCTAATAATGAATTATTTTTTTGTCTTTAGAAAATCAACATTAACTTTTCTACTTTTAGATATCGTAACTGCTGTGACTTGAAGGACTTATCTAGAAAAAGCCTTAAAAAAGTACGGTCAGCACTGGGTGAATGGGTTGGGGGAACCCACATAAAATCCCCAAGACGCCTGGGAATCCATGTCCCCATGAGTGGGACTGCAGGCAGCTGTAGCAGACTGGATGGGAGAGGACAGCAGGCAGGAGAACTCGGGGTCTGGAGTCCACGGTTCTAAGGCCAGGGAAAACCATTGGCAAAGTGAAATGCGGAGCTTGACAGGATGAAATTTGTGATTGTAAATGAATATTTGCCATTTCCAAGTGAGATCGCCAGTGGTGGTGGGATGGATGGGTGCTCCTCCAAGTGGGCTGCAGTGAGGAGAGCGCAGCCCCAGGCCAGGATGTTCCTGCCAGGAACACAGGATCTGCACACGTTTAGGAGGAAACGCCGGGCAGACCCAGCTTGGAGTCATCTCTGCTCTTTACATCTGTTAAGGCTGTGAAAACTGAGAGTCGGCCGGATGCAGTGGCTCACGCCTGTAATCCCAGCACTCTGGGATGCTGAGGCGAATGGATCACCTGAGGTCAGGAGTTCAAGACTAGCCTGGCCAACATGGTGAAACCCCATCTCTACTAAAAATACAGAAAATTAGCCGGGTGTGGTGGTAGGTGCCTGTAATTACAGCTAATCGGGAAGCTGACGCAGAAGAATATCTTGAACATGGGAGGCAGAGGTTGCAATGAGCAGAGATGGCGCCATTGCACTCCAGCCTGGGTGACAGAGGGAGACTCCGTCAAAACAAACAAACAAACAAAAAAAACCCCAGAAAACTGAGTCTCAGGAACAGTTCCCGAAAAGGAAAATTGGGCCCGCATGGAAATAGACATTTTTCTCCCACCTAGGGCAGGGAGTGAAGTGAAATAGGTCTGTAGACTGGACTTTCACATAGAAACTGTGTATTTCCTAAATTGGGGGTTATTTGGGGATCACCTGGAGGAGTATTCCTGCTTTTGGTGAAACACACGGGGGTATTTTTTGTGGAGCTGCAAATCTGGCACAGCAATAACAGCTGGGGAACTGGAGATAAAGGAGAAGGCATACTAAGTGCTGTTGCAAGTTTCCCAGAAGTATGACATTATTGGGAAGTAAACTACTTTTTAAAACAACCGTGGCAATACCACATCAGTAAGGCAGAGACAACAACACGAAGTCTCATGACAGAGGCCAAATGCAGCCCAAACCCAGGCCAGCAGAGGCTGTCAACTCAGCGCCCCAGCGAGAGCCGGAAGGTTCCATCCTCAGAGCTGCAGACCCTCTCGTGTGGGCTGCAAAGGCCATGTCTGCATCCCGGGCGGTATGTACGCTCTGAGAGATACATGCGTGTTCCGGGGGTTATATGAGTGTGACGGGTGTGGCGTGAGTCTGACTGTGTCACGGGCGTTCCAGGGGTTACGTGTGTGCTCTGAGGGACACATGGGTGTTCCGGGGATTATATGAGTGTGACGGGTGTAGCGTTAGGTGACGATGTCACCTCCGCGTTCCAAGCGTTATGTGCGCACTGAGGGACACATCCATGTTCCCGGGGTTGGATGTGGATGGCAGCTTCCGAGTTACCCCGACGGGTGTGCTCTCTGTATACAACGGGTGCTAACACTAGCATCACAGATGCAGTGTTATTAGTACTACGGCGGTTATTATCAGTGTGGCGGGTGTTCTAGTTGCTTTCCTGATGCTACATTTCTGTTCCAAGACCGCAGCTTGGCCCTGTGGCTGCCTCACCTTGGGTGTGGAGAATGAACCTCGAGTGCGCTGGATTCACAGGGGATTTTGGTTTCTAATTTTCCACATGAAGGGCCAAGGCGGGTGGATCACTTGAGATCAGGAGTTCAAGACCAGCTTGGACAAATAGCAAGACCCTTATGTCTACAAAAAAAAAAAAAAAATTAGATGGCATGCTTGCACGTACCTGTAGTCCCAGCTACCCAGGAGGCTGAAGTGGGAGGATTGCTTGAGTCCAGAAGTTTGAGGCTGCAATGAGCCAGCCATGATCGCACCACTGCACTCCAGCCTGGGTGACAGAGTGAGACCCTGTCTCTCTCTCTCTCTCTCTCTCTCTCACACACACACACACACACACACACACGTTAAATTTGTTGGATTATATAGGGGGTTGAGCACTTTTGGTTATAAAATATTTGTGATTGTGGGAACAAGTTAATAAAGACACGAAGCTTATTTAAATGTCCCAGAACTTTAAGAACAAAAAGCATTATTAGTTTAAAAATAAGTTTTACTTTAAAGGTAATAGTACACACATAAATTGTTGTTAAAATCGACAGTAACAAAGAGAAGTACCAATACTAATAGCCTGTCACAAACTGATTCTTAATAACCTTTATAAACAAACATTAAGCCCGGGCGCCGGGTGGCTCATGCCTGTTATCCCAGCACTTTG
This sequence comes from Pan troglodytes, assembly GCF_028858775.2. Taxonomy (NCBI): domain Eukaryota; kingdom Metazoa; phylum Chordata; class Mammalia; order Primates; family Hominidae; genus Pan; species Pan troglodytes. Next base: position 764,953 of record NC_072402.2, on the reverse strand, counting down.
GGAAGCCGAGGCAGGCAGATCACTTGAGGCCAGGAGTTCCAAACCAGCCTGACCAACATGGTGAAGCCCAGTCTCTACCAAAAATACAAAAAATTAGCCGGGTATATTGGCACGCACCTGTAATCCCAGCTACTTGGGAGGCTGAGGCAGGAGAATCCTTGAACCCAGGAAGCAGAGGTCGCAGTAAGCCGAGATCATGCCATTGTGACAGGAGAGAAACTCTGTCTCAAAAAAAAGTTATATGTTTACAACAGGTGCATTCCTCCTCTTGCTTTCTGAAGACGCCCTGCTATGTAGCTGAGTAGTCGCTAATAAACTATCTTAACTTCACTATACTCTGTGACTTGCCAAAAGGTCTTTCCCATGTGAAATCGAAAAACCTGTTCTTGGGGTCTAGGACAAGACCCATTTTATAATGACAAAACTATACAAATTCTAGAGGAAAACATGGAAAGAAAGCTATGTGACCTTGGGTTTGGCCATGAGTTTTAACACGACACTATCAGAGGCATTTGAACCCCTCCTCTATATGAACTCCAGGGTGGTTTATGTTCCACTGGCTAAGAGAAAGTTTTCTTCAAAAATGTGACATGATTTGAGGTCAAACATTAATATCAAGTACACTCAAAAGATTGAGAAGCTAGCATTAGTTCTGGGAAAACCAGAAGTGTGCCTTTTTTGGAAATAATCATTGGTAGCACAAACTTAAGAATCTCCAAAGGAAATAAAAATGAGTTATTAACTTACAGTTTTCACCAATTAAGATATAAATGAAGCTAATGAAATCCGGAAATACAATTTCACTGTTTTTAATGTTCATTAAAAAAAAAAATTCTTATCAAATAGCCCCAGTAAGTCACCAATTAAGTCAAAATCCACCTATGTCCTGAACTACTTAAAAGCAAAATCCACCTGTGTCCTGAACACTATCCACTTTACAAGCCTCATTATATGTACTGGAGACAAAATTCAGAAATAAATAAATATATATGTACATATATACAAATATATTTCAAATTAAAAAATACTTTTAGAGAGTGGTATGTATTACATTTAGAAATTAATAACGAAGTAAATTATGGGATGTCATCCACGCCTGTCCCAAAGGTACCGAATTTATAAATCATCTCAGGTGCGGAGCAGGACAGGTTGAAAATAGCAATGACATGAACCCGCGCGGAACAGCTGCCGGCGCGGTGTCCAGGGCAGCACCCCGCCCGGTCCCGGCCCCTCCAGCCCTGGGCCCGACCCCTCCTACGCCTCTGCCTCGACGCGAACGCGGAGCCCGAGCGCGCGTCACTCCGTGTGGGGCCGAAGAGGCTGCTACCCAGAGGCAGAGTGCGGGCTCGCGAGGGTCCCCACCCCACTCTCGCTCCCGCCAGCACCTACGGACTCGCGTCCCCGCCGCGCGCCGACTCGGGAGCAGCACCGCCCCCGGCACAGGAGCCTCACGCGCCTCTTACCTAACAGGAAGTTGGGTGGAAGCAGCGCGGACCCACGGCGCACCGAACGCACTCCAACAGAACCCGACGCAGACACGCGCTTTCAACCGGCGGAGACACCGGCAGGGCCAGAAACGCGCGCAGCGGCGGCCGGAGGTCGGTAAGCGCCCCGCCCCTGCCCGAGGCCCCGCCCCGCCCCGGCCCCGCCCCGGCCCGAGACCCCGCCCCTGCCCGAGACCCCGCCCCTGCCCGGCCCCGCCCCTGCCCGAGACCACGCCCCGGCCCCGCCCCTGCCCGAGACCACGCCCCGGCCCGGCCCCGCCTTTTTCTCTGCCTCCCCTCCCTGCACGTACGGGCCCCGCCCCTCGCGCGACGTGTTTTGTTGACCGGGAAACGGGTTCTCCGGAGCCAAGGTCCGCTCGGGTGAGTGCCCTCCGCTTTTTGTGGCCAAACCCAGCCACGCAGTCCCCTTCCTGCGGCATCCTCCACACCCGGGGCCTGCTGGTCTCCGCGGATGTCACAGGCTCGGCAACCGCCCTCCTGTGGGCGGGGAGTCCCGCGACGCCCGGAAATGCTCCGGAGCCTGTCGCTCAGCTGCCAGATCTGCGTCTGTGTCCGGTTCCGTCACTGAGGTCGCCCCTGTCCGGCCCTTCCTCCCTAGGTCTCTTCACCGTCCGCCCATCCTGTCGCGCGCCGCGTCAGGTCCCCATTCGGCATGTGGCTTGTCTTCCGTCGTCCCCACCCTCGCCCCTCTTGGCCCCTCAGGGCAGCCCTGGGATTCGGCAGACGCCAGTCCTCCCTGAGATGCTTCCCCATCCTTCCCTCCGCCAGGCCCTACGTCTCCGCAAACCCCACGCTTCGGGGTGGCCGCCTCAGACAGGACCCTGAGTCCGAGACTGCCCGATCCTGTAACAACCCTCGTGCTTCTGCACAATCGCCTCCCACTAGCGGTGAGTGTTGGGTGTTTACCTTCCCGGTGTCCCACTGAGAAGCGGGCTCTTCCTTGGCGGGGGCTTCTTCATTGCCTCGCTGTGGATGTCGAGGTGGGGCAGGAGAGTGAGGAGAAAACAGAGAGGAGGGAGGTAGAGCCAACGAGCGGGAAAAGGGGAGGGAAGTTTAGATGGGAAGTGGATGGGTCTGAGGAATTTGAACAAACACTGACAATGAAGGAGAGTGACCTGAGCAAGTAGTAGTGGGGTAAATGGAAATAGACAAAATGGGAATCAGCAGAGATATGGAGGACAGAATACAAGGAGGAGGCCTTGACCGTCAGTAGCAGAGAGGGCAGCAGAAGCCTAATTCCCAAATTCCTTAGGTGGTTTTCTGATTTCCAAATTAGTTTCCCTTTAAAATTATTGTGTCAGGTTCAGCTTATGAGGCCTCAATACTTTTCAGTCTTAATTGTATATTGAAAATACTTTTTGTTTACTAAATACTTTTTACGTTAATTCAGTGTGCACTTCGTAAGGATATTGATGATTTGAGTTAGTTTAGTATTCAACAGCTTCCTCTATTCCTTTATATGATCTCTGTATTTAATGGCTGTGGCATAAAGTTTCCAACTAAGTGTAAGTATCAAGTTTTCTTTGTGCTGTTTTCTGCAAATATTGAAGGATGACCTGGATTGTCCTAGAACTTTGTTCCAACAGATTACATGTGTTCATAATGAATAAATTGCTCAAAGATATTTCCAAAGCTCACCTTTTATGTTTTTCAGTTCCAATAATTACATCTTTTTAAGGTTTATATTTTTTGATGACTTAATGTGATGTTCTGGAGAAGACAAATGCTTTTAATCAATATTAAAACCGTGAAAGACAAATCGCTGTTACTTAAGAGTGTGACATATGATCTGAAATCTTTAGGGGGCAGGGATGTTAAGGGAAAACTTGCCGCTATCGTATCAAGGTCATGCCATTCCTGTGAAGCTGGTGCTGGTTACTCTCTACTGGCTTCTGTTCACCTTTCCACCGGCCCCAGGACACACACATAGTGACACAAGGCAGTGGACAGGGAAAGAGCAAGACTTTATAAAGTAAGCACAGAACAAAGGTATCTTTCTAATGAGGAGGAGGTGTTGGTTCTGGGAAGGAAGCTTGGGATTTGGGTATTCAGGATCCAGAAGTGAGAGAGCCTGGGAAGTTCAGGAACCAGAGAAAGAAAAAGACTTGCCCATTCTCACCCATGACCCTGTGCTCAGCAGGTACTAGCAGAGACTTCAGGCTCTGTGACTAAAAGGGGTCAGACCAGTTGATATACCCACAGCTGCCATGTAAGGATGTGTGTGGACTTCACTAGGGAAGAACGGTGTTATGAAAGAAGGGGCAGAAAAACTCACCTGTTGGTCTCCATGTAGACGTTTATTGTCCTGAATTCCTGGAGGTTCAGTGAAAAGCAGAAGATTGTCTTTTACACATGTTGAGTTATGCCCCCATATATGTGGTTGTGGTAAAGAAAGAGGATGTGTTGATGAGAGGTCCTGAAATGCATTTTCCTAATACTTAGCAGGGGCTTCTCAAGAAGGATCTTCCGTAAGAAAGAAGCTCAGAGAACAAAAATGGAAAAGGATTAGATATGGCACTTTCACTGGAAAAAGTCATGTTATTCATTGATTGTTTTGTCATCTCCCTCCTTAAGTGTTGTTTTTAGGATGTGGTAATCTCTGACCCTGCCTAACACATTTCCCAACTCACCCATAGCCTTCCCTTAACGTCCTCCCATCTTCACACTATCACACTGTGACCCAGTGAATTCGAACTTGCGAAGTTCCATTCGGGGGGTCATATGGGAAGGGCTTCACACCCAGACATAGATTATAGATGGGAAGTGGGCCACATGGTGTCAGTGAGGCAAGTATGGATCGTTTAGGGACAATGCACTGTCAGAACTTTGTTGACCATGATTAGAGAAACTGTGCATATTAGTAGTGAATTAATGTCAGGAATACCTGACAAATCCTGGAAAAGAAGATTGATGAGAGGAAATGTGTTCTGCCCAACTGTATAATGCATTTGAAGCTTAAAACAATGAATCAGTATTGATCTGGTCACAAAATATTAATGATTTGAATTAAAAAGAAAAGTTTAGAAAATGATAGCTTTGACAAATTAAGGTAGCATTTCATCCACACGATGGAGTGTGTTTTGTTCAGTAATTGATTTAAAAATGGAATCAACCTAAGTGTCTAACAGGAGGGAGTTTTATAAATTGTTCACAGAGCATCTGTTCCAAGGAGACCTTGATGTTCATAGATTTGTAAAGAATGCTGTTTACTAGCACACTGACTCCTCTGCAAATGTCTGAGGGTTCCTCCACTTGGGGCAAGTTGGGGGTTTGATCGCAGAGTAAATAAATGGTGCATTTTATAATGTAATATATTCTAGCAAGATGCAGCCCACAAACTGTATAGATACTCTTATGTACCACGTAAAGTTCATCTACTACTTTAACCAGAACTTGATACTGTATGTATGTTTTTTTTTAGATTTGGATAAAATGACAACTCATTGTTATTTCCAGTTCACAAAGTAATTGTGAGGCTGAATAAATTTTATTATTTTATGGACATATATGTAAAATGAATTTTTCTATGAAACTCATTTTTGATGTATATTAGATGCTATTTTATATTCTGTAGTTTAATTATATGTACGCACACACAAACACACACTTCGGTGTCTTATTATGTTTCTGCAGTCAAACCAAAATCCTTCCTTCACGCCCTTTGATTTTATGTTTTCCTCAGGAAGGCAGGAGTTATTGTATATGATAAAATATTATGTTTTATTCAGTCCACTTATGAAATTGTTTAACATTGTTATAAATATTTATATAACTTATTTTAAATTTCCAAATAACATAGGTTACATGAAATTTGACAACTTTATTTTTTTCTTTTCACAACTATTTTGACTGTACACTCACCAAAAATCAAAATTTAGACAAAATTGACTTTTAGACTAATTCTCATTTTTTACATGTAAAAGACCACATGGGACTTTTAAGTCTAGGTTGCCCTGAGTCTACAGTCACGGAGGTTTTATGTCACTATGTCCTCCGTTCTAATAATATGATTTTCAGGCTTATTCATGTCATTTTTATATCCTCATTAAGTTTTAAAATTTATTTACATGGGTCTACAAATTTATTTCAAATCGTAGTCATAATATTTGGCTGTTGTAAATAGACACTGATTTTGTGTGTTTGCTTTTTTTAAGGACTAATGTTGCTGGACAGGCAGGTATTAGGGACAGGGTGGATCTGCTGGACAGGCAGGTATTAGAGACAGGGTGGATCTGCTGGCCAGCAAGGTAGTGTTGATAGCGTGGATCTACCGGCCAGGCAGGTAGTGTAGACAGGGTAGATCTGTTGGGTAGGCAGGTAGTGTAGACAGGATGGATCTGCTGGGCAGGCAGGTACTGTAGATAGCTTGGATCTACTGGCCAGGCAGGTAGTGTACACAGGGTGGATCTGCTGGGGAGGAAGGTACTGTAGACACGGTGGATCTGCTGGGCAGGCAGGTAGTGTAGACAGGGTGGACCTGCTGGAGAAGCAGGCAGTGTAGACAGGGTGGATCTGCCGGCCAGGAAGTGTAGATAGCGTGGACCTACTGGCCAGGCAGGTAGTGTAGACAGGGTGGATCTGTTGGGTAGCCAGGTAGTGTAGACAGGATGGATCTGCTGGACAGGCAGGTAGTATACACAGAGTGGATCTGCTGGACAGGCCGGTAGTATAGACAGGGCGGATGTGCTGGCCAGGCAGGTAGTATACAAAGGGTGGATCTGCTGCACAGGCAGGTAGTGTAGACAGGGCGGATCTGCTGGACAGGCAGGTAGTGTAGACAGGGTGCACCTGCTGGACAGGCAGGTAGTGTAGACAGGGTGGACCTGCTGGAAAGGCAGGTAATGTTGACAGGGTGGACCTGCTGGACAGGCACGTAGTGTAGACACGGTGGATCTGCTGGACAGGCACGTAGTGTAGGCAGGGTGGATCTGCTGGACAGGCAGGTAGTGTAGACAGGGTGGATCTGCAGGACAGGCAGGTAGTGTAGACAGGGTGGACCTGCTGGATAGGCAGGTAGTATAGACAGGGTGGATCCGCTCAACAGGCAGGTAGTATAGACAGGGTGGATACGCTGGACAGGCAGGTAGTGTAGATAGCGTGGATCTACTGGCCAGGCCGGTAGTGTAGACAGGGTGGATCTGCTGGGCAGGCAGGTAGTGTAGACAGGGTGGACCTGCTGGCCAGGCAGGTAGTGTACACAGCGTGGATCTGCTGGCCAGGCAGGTAGTGTAGATAGCGTGGATCTACTGGCTAGGCAGGTAGTGTAGACTGGGTGGATCTGCTGGCCAGGCAGGTAGTGTAGATAGGATGGATCTGCTGGCCAGGCAGGTAGTGTAGATAGGATGGATCTGCTGGCCAGGCAGGTAGTGTAGACAGGGTGGATCTGCTGGCCAGGCAGGTGGTATAGACAGGGTGGATCTGCTGGCCAGGGAGGTGGTATAGACAGGGTGGATCTATTGGACTGGGAGGTAGTATAGAAAGGGTGGATCTACTGGCCAGGCAGGTAGTGTAGACAGGGTGGATCTGCTGGGGAGGCAGGTAGTGTAGACAGGGTGGATCTGCTGTGGAGGCAGGCACTGTAGACAGGTAGGATCTGCGGGGCAGGCAGGTAGTGTAGACAGGGTGGACTTGCTGGACAAGCAGGTAGTGTAGACAGGGTGGATCTGCTGGCCAGGCAGGTATTGTAGATTGCGTGGATATGCTGGACAGGCAGGTAGTGTAGACAGGGCGGATCTGCTGGCCAGGCAGGTAGTATAGACAGGGTGGATCTATTGGACAGGCAGGTAGTATAGGCAGGGTGGATCTGCTGGCCAGGCAGGTAGTGTAGATAGCGTGGATGTACTGGCCAGGCAGGTAGTGTAGACAGGGTGGATCTGCTGGGGAGGCAGGTACTGTAGACAGGGTGGATCTGCGGGGCAGGCAGGTAGTGTAGACTGGGTGGACCTGCTGGACAGGCGGGTAGTGTAGACAGGGTGGATCTGCTGGCCAGGCACCTAGTGTAGATACCGTAGATCTGCTGGCCAGGCAGGTACTGTAGATAGCGTGGATCTACTGGCGAGGCAGGTTGTGTAGACAGGGTGGACCTGCTGGACAGGCACGTAGTGTAGACACGGTAGATCAGCTGGACAGGCAGGTAGTGTAGACAGGGTGGATCTGCTGGACAGGCAGGTAGTGTAGACAGGCTGGATCTGCTGGCAAGGCAGGTAGTATAGACAGGGTGGATCTGCTGGCCAGGCAGGTAGTATACACAGGGTTGATCTGCTGGCCAGGGAGGTAGTATAGACAGGGTGGATCTACTGGACAGGCAGGTAATGTAGACAGGGTGGATCTGCTGGGCAGGGAGGCAGCGTAGACAGGGTGGACCTGCTGGATAGGTAGGTAGTGTAGAAAGGGTGGACCTCCTGGGCAGGCAGGTAGTATAGAGAGGGTGAATCTGCTGGACAGGCAGGTAGTGGAGATAGCGTGGATCTACTGGCCAGGCAGGTAGTGTAGACGGGGTGAATCTGCTGGTAGGCACGTAGTGTAGACAGGGTCGACGTGCTGGACAAGCAGGTAGTGTAGAGAGGGTGGATCTGCTGGCCAGGCAGGTAGTGTAGACAGGGTGGACCTGCTGGACAGGCAGGTAGTGTAGACTGGGTGGATCTGCTCGCCAGGTACGTAATGAAGACAGGGTGGATCTGCTGGGCAGGCAGGTAGTGTAGACAGGGTGGACCTGCTGGACAGGCAGGTAGAGTAGACTGGGTGGATCTGCTCGCCAGGTACGTAATGAAGACAGGGTGGATCTGCTGGGCAGGCAGGTAGTGTAGACAGGGTAGATATGCTGGATAGGCAGGTAGTATAGACAGGGTGGATCTGCTGGGCAGGCAGGTAATGTAGACAGGGTAGATATGCTGGATAGGCAGGTAGTATAGACAGGGTAGATCTGCTGGACAGGCAGGTAGTGTAGACAGGGTGCACCTGCTGGACAGGCAGGTAGTGTAGACAGGGTGGACCTGCTGGACAAGCATGTAGTGTAGACAGGGTGGATCTGCTGGTAAGGCAGGTAGTGTAGATGGCGTGGATCTGCTGGGCAGGCAGGTAGTGGAGATAGCATGGGTCTACTGGCCAGGCAGGTAGTGTAGACAGGTTGGATCTGCTGGGTAGGCAGGTAGTGTAAACAGGGTAGATCTGCTGGATAGGCAGGTAGAATACAGAGGGTGGATCTGCTGGACAGGCAGGCAGTGTAGACAGGGTGGATCTGCTCGACAGGCAGGTAGTGTAGATAGGGTACAGGTGCTGGACAGGCTGGCAGTGTAGACAGGGTGGACCTGCTGGACAAGCAGGTAGTGTAGACAGGGTGCATCTGCTGGCAAGGCATGTATTTGTAGATAGCTTGGATCTACTGGCCAGGCAGGTAGTGTAGACAGGGTCGATCTGCTGGACAGGCAGGTAGTATAGAGAGGGTAGAACTGCTGGATAGGCAGGAAGTGGAGATAGCGTGGATCTACTGGCCAGGCAGGTAGTGTAGACGGGGTGGATGTGCTGGCAGGCAGGTAGTGTAGACAGGGTGGACGTGCTGGACGAGCAGGTAGTGTAGAGAGGGTGGATCTGCTGGCCAGACAGGTAGTTTAGATAGCGTGGATCTACTGGCCAGGCAGGTAGTGTAGACAGGGTGGATCTGCTGGGCAGGCAGGTAGTGTAGACAGGGTGGACATTCTGGATAGGCAGGTAGTATAGACAGGGTGAATCTGCTCGAAAGACAGGTAGTATAGACAGGGTGGATCTGCGGGACAGGCAGGGAGTGTAGATAGCATGGATCTAATGGCCAGGCAGGTAGTGTAGACTGGGTGGACCTGCTGGACAAGCAAGTAGTGTGGGCAGGGCGAATCTGCTGGCCCAGCCGGTAGTGTAAATATCGTGGATCTACTGGCCAGGCAGGTAGTATAGACAGGGTGGATGTGCTGGGAAGGCAGGTAGTGTAGACAGGGTGGATCTACTGGACAAGAAGGTAGTGTAAACAGCGCGGATCTGCTGGGCAGGCAGGTAGTGTAGACAGGGCGGACCTGCTGGGTAGGCAGGTAGCGTAGACAGGGTGGTCTGCTGGACAGGCAGGTAGTATAAACACGGTGGATCTGCTGGCCCGGCATGTAGTATAGACAGGGTGAATCAGCTGTCCAGGGCGGTAGTATAGACAGGGTGGATCTGCTGGACAGGCAGGTAGTATAGACAGGGTGTATCTGCTGGCCAGGTAGGTAGTGTAGATGGCGTGGAGATAATGGCCACCCAGGTAGTGTAGAGAGGTTGGATCTGCTGGCCAGGCAGGTAGTGTAGATAGCGTGGATCTACTGGACAGGCAGGTAGTGTAGACAGGGTGGATCTGCTGGCCAGGGAGGTAGTATAGACAGGGCGGATATGCTGGACAGGCAGGTAGTGTATACAGGATGGAAGTGCTGGAGAAGCAGGTATTGTAGACAGGGTGGATCTGCTGGCCAGGCACGTAGTGTAGATAGCGTGGATCTACTGCCCAGGCAGGTAGTATAGACAGGGTGGATCTGCTGGGCAGGCAGGTAGTGTAGACAGGGTAGATCTGCGGGATAGGCAGGTAGTATAGGTAGGGTGGACCTGCTGGACAGGAAGTTAGTGTAGACAGGGTGGACCTGCTGGACAAGCAGGTAGTGTAGACAGGGTGGACGTGCTGGACAAGCAGGTAGAGTAGACAGGGTGGATCTGCTCGCCAGGTAGGTAGTGAAGACAGGGTGGATCTGCTGGCAGGCACGTAGTGTAGACAGTGTGGACCTGCTGGAGAAGCAGGTAGTGTAGACTGGGTGAATCTGCTGGCCATGGAGGTAGTGTAGATACCGTGGATCTACTGGCCAGGCAGGTAGTGTAGACAGGGTGTATCTGCTGGGAAGGCAGGTAGTGTAGACAGGGTGGACCTGCTGGACAAGCAAGTAGTGTAGACAGTGCGGATCTGCTGGCCAGGCAGGTAGTGTAGATTGCGTGCATCTACTGGCCAGGCAGGTAGTATAGACAGGGTGGATCTGCTGAGCAGGCAGGTAGTGTAGACAGGGTGGATCTGCTGGACAAGCAGGTAGTGTAGACAGGGCGGATCTGGTGTGTAGGCATGTAGTATAGACAGGGCGGATCTGCTGGGCAGGCAGGTAGTGTAGACAGGGTGGTCTGCTGGACAGGTAGGTAGCGTAGACACAGTGGATCTGCTGGCCAGGCAGGTAGTATAGACAGGGTGGACCTGCTGGACAAGCAGATAGTCTAGACAGGGTGGATCTTTTGGGCAGACAGGCAGTGTAGAAAGCGTGGATCTACTGTCCAGGCAGGCAGTATAGACAGGGTGGATATGCTGGGCAGGCAGGTAGTGTAGATAGGGTGGATCTACTGGCCAGGTACGTAGTGTAGACAGGGGAGATATGCTGGAGAGGCAGGTAGTTTAGACAGTGTGGATGTGCTGGAGAGGCAGGTAGCATAGACAGGGCGGATCTGCTGGACAGGCAGGTAGTGTAGACAGAGTGGATCTGCTGCCCAGGCAAGTAGTATAGACAGGGCGGTTCTGCTGGACAGGCAGGTAGGAGTGATAGAGTGGAACTACTGCCCAGGCAGGTAGTGTAGACAGGGTGGATCTGCTGGGCAGGCAGGTAGTGTATACAGGGTGGACCTGCTGGACAAGCAAGTAGTGTAGACAGTGCGGATCTGCTGGCCAGGCAGGCAGTGTAGATTGCGTGGATCTACTGGCCAGGCAGGTAGTATAGACAGGGTGGATCTGCTGAGCAGGCAGGTAGTGTAAGCAGGGTGGACCTGCTGGACAAGCAGGTAGTGTAGAGAGGGTGGATCTGCTGTGTAGGCAGGTAGTATAGACACGGCGGATCTACTTGGCAGGCAGGTAGTGTAGACAGGGTGGACCTGCTGGACAAGCAAGTAATGTAGACAGTGCGGATCTGCTGGCCAGGCAGGTAGTGTAGATTCCGTGGATCTACTGGCCAGGCAGGTAGTATAGACAGGGTGGATCTGCTGAGCAGGCAGGTAGTGTAGACAGGGTGGATCTGATGGACAAACAGGTTGTGTAGACAGGGCGGATCTGCTGTGTAGGCATGTAGTATAGACACGGCGGATCTGCTGGGCAGGCAGGTAGTGTAGACAGGGTGGTCTGCTGGACAGGCAGGTAGCATAGACACTGTGGATCTGCTGGCCAGGTAGGTAGCATAGACAGGTTGGATCAGCTGGCCTGGGAGGTAGTATAGAGAGGGTGGATCTGCTGGACAGGCAGGTAGTATAGACAGGGTGTGTCTGCTGGCCAGGCAGGTAGTGTAGATAGCGTGGAGCTAATGGCCAGGCAGGTAGTGTAGACATGGTGGATCTGCTGGGCAGGCAGGTAGTGTGGAAAGGGTGGATCTGTTGGGCATGCAGGTAGTGTAGACAGGGTGGATCTGCTGGACAGGCAGGTAGTATGGACAGGGTGGATCTGCTGGACAGGCAGGTAGTATAGACAGGGCGGATCTGCTGGCCAGGGAGGTAGTCTAGACATGGAGGATCTGCTGGACAGGCACGTAGTGTACAGAGGGTGGACCTGCTGGACAAGCAGGTAGTGTAGACAGGGTGGATCTGCTGGCCAGGCTTGTAGTGTAGATAGCGTGGATCTACTGGCCACGCAGGTAGAATAGACAGGGTGGATCTGCTGGACAGGAAGGTAGTAAAGAGAGGGTAGATCTGCTGGACAGGCAGGTAGTGGAGATAGCATGGATCTACTGGCCAGGCAGGTAGTGTAGACAGCTTGGGTCTGCTGGTAGGCACGAAGTGTAGACAGGGTGGACCTGCTGGACAAGCAGGTAGTGTAGACTGGGTGGATCTGCTGGCCAGGGAGGTAGTGTAGATACCGTGGATCTACTGGCCAGGCAGGTAGTGTAGACAGGGTGGATCTTCTGGGCAAGCAGGTAGTGTAGACAGGGTGGACCTGCTGGATAGGCAGGTTGTATAGACAGGGTGGATTGGCTCGAAAGGCAGGTAGTATGGACAGGGTAGCTCTGCTGGACAGGAAGGGAATATAGATAGCATGGATCTACTGGCCAGGCAGGTAGTATAGACAGGGTGGATCTGCTGGGCAGGCAGGTAGTGTAGACAGGGTGGACCTGCTGGATAAGCAAGTAGTGTAGACAGTGTGCATCTGCTGGACAGGCAGGTAGTGTAGATAGCGTGGATCTACTGGCCAGGTAGGAGTATAGACGGCGGATCTGTTGGGCAGGCAGGTAGTGTAGACGGGGCGGATCTGCTGGATAAGCAGGTAGTGTAGACAGGGTGGATCTGCTGGGCAGGCAGGTAGTGTAGACAGGGTGGACCTGCTGGACAGGCAGGTAGTATAGACATGGTGAATCTGCTCGACAGGCAGGTAGTATAGACAGGTTGGATCTGCTGGACAGGAAGGTAGTGTAGATAGTGTGGGTCTACTGTCTAGCCAGGTAGTGTAGACAGGGCGGATCTGCTTTGCAGGCAGGTAGTGTAGACAGGGTGGACCTGCTGGACAAGCTGGTAGTGTAGACAGGGTGGATCTGCTGGCTAGGCAGGCAGTGTAGATAGCGTGGATCTACTGGCCAGGCAGGTAGTATAGATAGGGTGGACCTGCTGGACAAGCAGGTGGTGTAGACAGGGTGGATCTGCTGGGCACGCAGGCAGTGTAGATAGTGTGGATCTACTGTCCAGGCAGGTAGTATAGATAGGGTGGATCTGCTGGGCAGGCAGGTTGTGTAGATAGGGTGAATCTACTGGCCAGGCAGGTAGTGTAGACAGGGGGTTCTGCTGGACAGGCAGGTAGTATAGACAGTGTGGAGGTGCTCAAGAGACAGGGAGCATAGACAGGGCGGTTCTGCTGGACAGGCAGGTAGTGTAGGCAGAGTGGATCTGCTGGACAGGCAAGTAGTATAGACAGGGCGGGTCTGCTGGAGAGGCAGGTAGGGGAGATTGCGTGGAACTACTGCCCAGGCAGGTAGTGTAGACAGGGTGGATCTGCTGGACAGGCAAGTAGTATAGACAGGGCCGGTCTGCTGGACAGGCAGGACAGGGGATACTGTGGAACTACTGCCCAGGGAGGTAGTGTAGACAGGGTGGATCTGCTGGGAAGGGAGGTAGTGTATACAGGGTGGATCTGCTGGAGAAGCAGGTAGTGTAGAGAGGGTGGATCTGCTCGGCAGGCAGGTAGTGTAGACAGGGTGGACCTGCTGGACAAGCAAGTAGTGTAGACAGTGCGGATCTGCTGGCCCGGCAGATAGTGTAGATTGCGTGGATCTACTGGCCAGGCAGGTAGTATAGTCAGGGTGGATCTGCTGAGGAGGCAGGTAGTGTAGACAGGGTGGATCTGTTGGACAAGCAGGTTGTGTAGACAGGGCGGATCTGCTGTGTAGGCAAGTAGTATAGACAGGGCAGATCTGCTGGGAAGGCAGGTAGTGTAGACAGGGTGGTCTGCTGGACAGGCATTTAGCATAGAGACGGTGGATCTGCTGGCCAGGCAGGTAGCATAAACAGGTTGGATCAGCTGGCCAGGGAGGTCGTAGAGACAGGGTGGATCGGCTGAACAGGCAGGTAGTATAGACAGGGTGTATCTGCTGGCCAGGCAGGTAGTGTAGATAGCGTGGAGCTAATGGCCAAGCAGGTAGTGTAGACATGGTGGATCTGCTGGGCAGGCAGGTAGTGTAGATAGCATGGATCTACTGGGGAGGCAGGTAGTGTAGAAAGGGTGGATCTGCTGGGCAGGCAGGTAGCGTAGACAGGGTGGATCTGCTGGACAGGCAGGTAGTATGGACAGGGTGGATCTGCTGGGGAGGCAGGTAGTGTAGAAAGGGTGGATCTGCTGGGCAGGCAGGTAGCGTAGACAGGGTGGATCTGCTGGACAGGCAGGTAGTATGGACAGGGTGGATCTGCTGGACAGGCAGGTAGTACAGACAGGGCTGATCTGATGGCCAGGGAGGTAGTATAGACGTGGCGGATCTGCTGGACAGGCGCACGTAGTGTAGGTAGCGTGGATCTACTGGCCAGGCAGGTAGAAGAGACAGGGTGGATCTGCTGGGCAGGCAGGTAGTGTAGACAGGGTAGATCTACTGGATAGGCAGGTAGTATAGACAGGGTGGATCTGCTGGACAGGCAGGTAGTGTAGACAGGGTGGATCTGCTGGACAGACAGGTAGTGTAGATAGGGTGGACCTGCTGGACGGGCAGCTAGTGTAGACAGGGTGTACCTGCTGGACAAATAGGTAGTGTATACAGGGTGGTTCTGCTGGCCAGGCAGGTAGTGTAGATAGCGTGGATCTATTCTCCAGGCAGGTAGTGTAGACAGGGCAGATCTGCTGGTCAGGTAGGTAGTATAGACAGGGCGGATCTGCTGGCCAGGCCTGTAGTGTAGATAGGGTGGATCTACTGGCCAGGCAGGTAGTGTAGACAGGACGGATCTGCTGGACAGGCAGGTAGTATAGACATGGTGGATATGCTGGAGAGGCAGGTAGTACAGACAGGGCGGATCTGCTGGACAGGCAGGTAGTGTAGACAGAGTGGATCTGCTGGACAGGTAAGTAGTATAGAGAGGGCGGGTCTGCTGGACAGGCAGGTAGTGGAGATAGCGTGGAGCTAATGGCCAGGCAGGTAGTATAGACAGGGTGGATCTGCTGGACAGGCAGGTAGTATAGACAGGGTGTATCTGCTGGCCAGGCAGGTAGTGTAGATAGCGTGGAGCTAATGGCCAGGCAGGTAGTGTAGACATGGTGGATCTGCTGGGCAGGCAGGTAGTGTAGATAGCATGTATCTGCTGGGCAGGCAGTTAGTGTACATAGCGTGGATCTGCTGGCCAGGCAGGTAGTATAGACAGAGTGGATCTGCTGGACAGGCAGGTAGTGTAGGCAGGGTGGACCTGCTAGACAAGCAGGTAGAGTAGACAGGGTGGATCTGCTCGCCAGGTAGGTAGTGAAGACAGGGTGGATCTGCTGGGCAGGCAGGTAGTTTATACAGGGTAGATATGCTGGATAGGCAGGTAGTATAGACAGGGTGGATCTGCTGGGCAGGCAGGTAGTGTATACAGGGTGGATCTGCTGGAAAGGCAGGTAGTGTAGTTAGGGTGCACCTGCTGGACAGGCAGGTAGTGTAGAGAGGCTGGACCTGCTAGACAGGCATGTAGTGTAGTCAGGGTGGATCTGCTGGTAAGGCAGGTAGTGTAGATAGTGTGGATCTGCTGGCCAGGCAGGTAGTGGAGAGAGGGTGAATCTGCTGGACAGGAAGGTAGTAAAGAGAGGGTGGATCTACTGGCCAGGCAGGTAGTGTAGACAGCTTGGATCTGCTGGCAGGCACGTAGTGTAGACAGGGTGGACCTGCTGGACAAGCAAGTAGTGTAGACAGGGTGGACCTGCTGGACAGGCAGGTAGTATAGACAGGGTGGATCTGCTCGAGAGGCAGATAGTATAGACAGGTTGCATCTGCTGGACAGGAAGGTAGTGTAGATAGCATGGGTCTACTGGCAAGCCAGGTAGTGTGGACAGGGTGGATCTGCTTTGCAGGCAGGTAGTGTAGACAGGGTGGACCTGCTGAACAAGCAGGTAGTATAGACAGGGTGGATCTGCTGGCCAGGCAGGCAGTGTAGATAGCGTGGATCTACTGGCCAGGCAGGTAATATAGACAGGGTGAACCTGCTGGACAAGCAGGTAGTATAGACAGGGTGGATCTGCTGGGCAGACAGGCAGTGTAGATAGCGTGGATCTACTGGCCAGGCAGGTAGTATAG
Organism: Pan troglodytes; assembly: GCF_028858775.2. Classification (NCBI taxonomy): domain Eukaryota; kingdom Metazoa; phylum Chordata; class Mammalia; order Primates; family Hominidae; genus Pan; species Pan troglodytes. Next base: position 748,707 of record NC_072402.2, on the reverse strand, counting down.
ATAGGGTGGATCTGCTGGGCAGGCAGGTAGTGTAGATAGGGTGGATCTACTGGCCAGGCAGTTAGTGTAGACAGGGGGGATCTGCTGGACAGGTAGGTAGTATAGACAGTGTGGATGTGCTGGAGAGGCAGGTAGCATAGACAGAGCGGATCTGCTGGAGAGGCAGGTAGTGTAGACAGAATGGATCTGCTGGACAGGTAAGTAGTATAGAGAGGGCGGGTCTGCTGGACAGGCAGGTAGTGGAGATAGCATAGATCTATTGGCCTGGCAGGTAGTATAGACAGGGTGGATCTGCTGGGCAGGCAGGTAGTGTAGACAGGGTGGACCTGCTGGACAGGCAGGTAGTATAGACAGTGTGGATGTGCTGGAGAGGCAGGTAGCATAGACAGGGCGGATCTGCTGCACAGGCAGGTAGTGTAGACAGAGTGGATCTGCTGGACAGGCAAGTAGTATAGACAGTGCGGTTCTGCTGGACAGGCAAGTAGGGGAGATAGCGTGGAACTACTGCCCAGGCAGGTAGTGTAGACAGGGTGGATCTGCTGGGAAGGCAGGTAGTGTATACAGGGTGGACCTGCTGGACAAGCAGGTAGTGTAGAGAGGGTGGATCTGCTGGGCAGGCAGGTAGTGTAGACAGGGTGGACCTGCTGGACAAGCAAGTAGTGTAGACAGTGCGGATCTGCTGGCCAGGCAGGTAGTGTAGATTGCGTGGATCTAGTGGTCAGGCAGGTAGTATAGACAGGGTGGATCTGCTGAGCAGGCAGGTAGTGTAGACAGGGTGGGTCTGCTGGACAAGCAGGTTGTGTAGACAGGGCGGATCTGCTGTGTAGGCAGGTAGTATAGACATGGCGGATCTGCTGGGCAGGCAGGTAGTGTAGACAGGGTGGACCTGCTGGACAAGCAAGTAGTGTAGTCAGTGCGGATTGCCTGGCCAGGCAGGTAGTGTAGGTTGCGTGGATCTACTGTCCAGGCAGGTAGTGTAGACAGGGCGGATCTGCTGGGCAGGCAGGTAGTGTAGACAGGGTGGTCTGCTGGACAGGCATTTAGCATAGACACGGTGGATCTGCTGGCCAGGCAGGTAGCATAGAGAGGTTGAATCAGCTGGCCAGGGAGGTAGTATAGACAGGGTGTATCTGCTGGACTGGCAGGTAGTATAGACAGGGTGTATCTGCTGGACTGGCAGGTAGTATAGACAGGGTGTATCTGCTGGCCAGGCAGGTAGTGTAGATAGCGTGGAGCTAGTGGCCAGGCAGGTAGCGTAGACATGATGGATCTGCTGTGCAGGCAGGTAGTGTAGATAGCGTGGATCTACTGGGTAGGCCGGTAGTGTAGAAAGGGTGGATCTGCTGGGCAGGCAGGTAGTGTAGACAGGGTGGACGTGCTGGACAGGGTGGATCTGCTGGACAGGCAGGTAGTATAGACAGGGCGGATCTGATGGCCAGGGAGGTAGTATAGACATGGCGGTTCTGCTGAGCAGGCACGTAGTGTATAGAGGATGGACCTGCTGGGTAAGCAGGTTGTGTAGACAGGGTGGATCTGGGAAGTGAGGAGCGCCTCTTCCCGGCCGCCATCCCATCTAGGAAGTGAGGAGCGTCTCTGCCCGGCCGCCCATCATCTGAGATGTGGGGAGCGCCTCAGCCCTGACGCCCCGTCTGGGATGTGAGGAGCGCCTCGGCCAGGCCGCGACCCCGTCTGGGAGGTGAAGAGCGTCTCTGCCCGGCCGCCCCGTCTGAGAAGTGAGGAGACCTTCCGCCTGGCAACCGCCCCGTCTGAGAAGTGAGGAGCCCCACCGTCCGGCTGCCACCCTGTCTGGGAAGTGAGGAGCGTCTCCGCCCGGCAGCCACCCCGTCCGGGAGGGAGGTGGGGGTCAGCCCCCGCCAGGCCAGCGCCCCGTCCGGGAGGGAGGTGGGGGGCTCAGCCCCCCGCCCAGCCAGCCGCCCCATCCGGGAGGTGAGGGGCGCCTCTGCCGGCCGCCCCTACTGGGAAGTGAGGAGCCCCTCTGCCCGGCCAGCCGCCCCGTCCGGGAGGGAGGTGGGGGGGTCAGCCCCCTGCCCGGCCAGCCGCCCCATCCGGGAGGGAGGTGGGGGGGTCAGCCCCCCGCCCGGCCAGCCGCCCCGTCCGGGAGGGAGGTGGGGGGCTCAGCCCCCCCACCCGGCCAGCCACCCCATCCGGGAGGTGAGGGGCGCCTCTGCCCGGCCGCCCCTACTGGGAAGTGAGGAGCCCCTCTGCCCGGCCAGCCGCCCCGTCCGGGAGGGAGGTGGGGGGGTCAGCCCCCCGCCCGGCCAGCCGCCCCGTCCGGGAGGTGAGGGGCGCCTCTGCCCGGCCACCCCTACTGGGAAGTGAGGAGCCCCTCTGCCCGGCCAGCTGCCCCATCCGGGAGGGAGGTGGGGGGGTCAGCCCCCTGCCTGGCCAGCCGCCCCGTCCGGGAGGGAGGTGGGGGGTCAGCCCCCCGCCCGGCCAGCCGCCCCGTCCGGGAGGGAGGTGGGGGGCTCAGCCCCCCACCCGGCCAGCCACCCCATCCGGGAGGTGAGGGGTGCCTCTGCCCGGCCGCCCCTACTGGGAAGTGAGGAGCCCCTCTGCCCGGCCAGCCGCCCCATCCGGGAGGCTGGTTTATTTTTATTTTTATTTTTATTTTATTTTTATTTTTATTTTTATTTATTTTTATCTTTTTGAGACAGAATCTCACTCTGGTTTGAGACAGAATCTCACTCTGTTCCCCAAGTTGGAGTGCGGTGGTGCGATCTCGGCTCACTGAAACCTCTGCCTCCTGGGTTCAAGCGATTCTCCTGCTTCACCCTCCGAGTAGCTGGGATTACAGGTGTGCACCACCACACCCAGCTAATTTTTGTATTTTTAGTAGAGACGATTTCGCCACATTGGCCAGGTTGGTGTCAAACTCCTGGCCTCAAAGTGATCCGCCCACCTTGGCCTCCCAAAGCGGAGCCCCCATGCCCCTTGTTTGTGACCTGTCAATATAAATATGCTCAGTAGTGGGGGGAGGGGTGGGGGGTGAAAAAGGAAATATGTTTAATATTAAGACTTTGGCCTTTTAGTGTAAACTGATATTCAAAAATTTCTTCATAGAACATTTGCTTCTTTGCTTGATCATTTTTCTAATTCTGTACATCTAAAATACCCAGAATTTGAGTTGCTGTTATAGTCTACTAACATAGAACTTTGGAGTAATAAGATGGGAATTTGTCTCTCTTTTGCCAAGACAAGCATTCGTAATCTAACACAGTATTGTTGCCACGAGTATGAGTATGTGATAGACTGTTGAGAATAAAGAAAGCAGGCACAGTTGGTCAGTCCTAAGATAAAGGAGATGTTTTTTCTTATATGTTTGTGCATTAAAGAAAAAAAAATCTTGAATCTGACCAATGATGTTTTTTTTCCTTGTAAGAAAATTTAAGAAATGTTTGGCAAGCTTCTGGAATCTAAATTTGAAATTATACATTTGTCATTTTCTTTAAATATTTCTTCACCTTAGCTTTGATTATGAGAAATCACTGTCCTCTGCTGTTCTTTTTTTTTTTTTTTCTTTTGAGGCGGAGTCTCACTCTGTGCCAGGCTGGAGTGCAGTGGTGCAATCTCGGCTCACTGCAACCTCCACTTCCTGGGTTCAAATGATTCTCCTGCCGCAGCCTCCCGAGTAGCTGGGACTACAGGTGCGTGCCACCACACCCAGCTAATTTTTGTATTTTTGGTAGAGACAGGGTTTCACCACGTTGTCCATGGCCAGGATGGTCTTGATCTTGACCTTGTGATCCGCCCGCCTCGGCCTCCCAAAGTGCTGGGATTGCAGGCATGAGCCACCGCGCCCGGCCTGTCCTCTGTGGTTTTCTGGGCTTATGTTAAAATTATAACTCAATCACCAGTCTTTATAAATTTGCTTTTTTATATTTAAACCAAACTTAATGCTAATTGTGATATGTTATTTATTCTCAGCTGATTTGAATCATTGGATTCAATTAAATGAGTTTAATGATCATTAAATAATTCTAAGAGAAATAATGTCTATTCGGATGGTGGGAATTTTCTTTCTACATGCAGCCCCATTCTGAATGAATGAAATCAAATCACGTGAAGATCAGGGTCCTAGAGTAACTTAATATTTTGTACATTGGTTATTTGACTCCTCATTTTTATATTACATGTTATATCAAGGGAGGGGGTATAAAAGAAATACAAAAATTGCAGAGGTATCTGGAATGTACCTATTTGTTAATTCTATTTGTCATTTCTTTTGTTTCATCTTTTGAGTAATAAGCTGCTTGGAAAAGTTTCTGTTCTTTAGCTGATTTTTTAGCAATAAAAATGTATTTGAAAAGCTCATAAATTTCAGGATTGAAAAGATAATTGAAAGTTTAAAAAAAACCTAATTCATTGAAGTAATAACCAAATAATTTTCAATCTTGATTCAACTGTGATTCAAATCTTACACCATTTGCCCACTTCTATGAATTTTATGTATAAAATTTTTTAAGAGTCAGAGTTTTTTTTTCTTGATTAATTGGATGTATTTCACAGAATTTCCAACTGCTCACGTTAGTTTCCTTCCTTTTAGAGTTGATCTCTCTAATGTATTAGATCTTCATGCCTTTGATAGTCTCTCTGGAATAAGGTATGTTTTGTATAATTTGGTTACTTTTATTGTTATGTACCTTTTTTCCCCATAGTTAACAGGAATGATTTGCACAATTGCATCCATGATTTAAGCTTCCTGCCATTCCTTTGGCATACAAGACCATTCTTAATGAGGTATATTCTTGGAAGTTTTACTAATTGGTTGTTTGGAAATCATATTGCATTTTCCTGTAGAAATTATAGTGTAAATGATAGATAACTTTAGAGGCTAATCGTTAACACTTCTACACCAAACACTATGTCTAATACTCTTTCTATGAGAAAATGCATGAAATACATAGAAAATTTTAGCTTAGCGTTTTCACACAAATAACTCTCTTAATTTTTTTATTTTTTATTTTTCTTGAGTTTTTTTTAAAATTTATTTATTTATTATTATTATACTTTAAGTTTTAGGGTACATGTGCACAATGTGCAGGTTAGTTACATATGTATACGTGTGCCATGCTGGTGCGTTGCACCCACTAACTCGTCATCTAGCATTAGTTATATCTCCCAGTGCTATCCCTCCCCCCTCCCCCCAACCCACAACAGTCCCCAGAGTGTGATGTTCCCCTTCCTGTGTCCATGTGTTCTCATTGTTCAATTCCCACCTATGAGTGAGAATATGCGGTGTTTGGTTTTTTGTTCTTCCAATAGTTTACTGAGAATGATGATCTCCAATTTCATCCATGTCCCTACAAAGGACATGAACTCATCCTTTTTTATGGCTGCATAGTATTCCATGGTGTATATGTGCCACATTTTCTTAATCCAGTCTATCATTGTTGGACATTTGGGTTGGTTCCAAGTCTTTGCTATTGTGAATAATGCCGCAATAAACATACATGTGCATGTGTCTTTATAGCAGCATGATTTATAGTCCTTTAGGGTATATACCCAGTAATGGGATGGCTGGGTCAAATGGTATTTCCAGTTCTAGATCCCTGAGGAATCGCCACACTGACTTCCACAATGGTTGAACTAGTTTACAGTCCCACCAACAGTGTAAAAGTGTTCCTATTTCTCCACATCCTCTCCAGCACCTGTTGTTTCCTGACTTTTTAATGATTGCCATTCTAACTGGTGTGAGATAGTATCTCATTGTAGTTTTGATTTGCATTTCTCTGATGGCCAGTGATGGTGAGCATTTTTTCATGTGTTTTTTGGCTGCATAAATGTCTTCTTTTGAGAAGTGTCTGTTCATGTCCTTCGCCCACTTTTTGATGGGGTTGTTTGTTTTTTTCTTGTAAATTTGTTTGAGTTCATTGTAGATTCTGGATATTAGCCCTTTGTCAGATGAGTAGGTTGCGAAAATTTTCTCCCATTTTGTAGGTTGCCTGTTCATTCTGATGGTAGTTTCTTTTGCTGTGCAGAAGCTGTTTAGTTTAATTAGATCCCATTTGTCAATTTTGGCTTTTGTTGCCATTGCTTTTGGTGTTTTAGACATGAAGTCCTTGCCCATGCCTATGTCCTGAATGGTAATGCCTAGGTTTTCTTCTAGGGTTTTTATGGTTTTAGGTCTAACGTTTAAGTCTTTAATCCATCTTGAATTGATTTTTGTATAAGGTGTAAGGAAGGGATCCAGTTTCAGCTTTCTACATATGGCTAGCCAGTTTTCCCAGCACCATTTGTTAAATAGGGAATACTTTCGCCACTGCTTGTTTTTCTCAGGTTTGTCAAAGATCAGATAGTTGTAGATATGCGGCGTTATTTCTGAGGGCTCTGTTCTGTTCCATTGATCTATATCTCTGTTTTGGTACCAGTACCATGCTGTTTTGGTGACTGTAGCCTTGTAGTATAGTTTGAAGTCAGGTAGCGTGATGCCTCCAGCTTTGTTCTTTTGGCTTAGGATTGACTTGGCGATGCGGGCTCTTTTTTGGTTCCATATGAACTTTAAAGTAGTTTTTTCCAATTCTGTGAAGAAAGTCATTGGTAGCTTGATGCGGATGGCATTGAATCTGTAAATTACCTTGGGTAGTATGGCCATTTTCAGGATATTGATTCTTCCTACCCATGAGCATGGAATGTTCTTCCATTTGTTTGTATCCTCTTTTATTTCCTTGAGCAGTGGTTTGTAGTTCTCCTTGAAGAGGTCCTTCACATCCCTTGTAAGTTGGATTCCTAGGTATTTTATTCTCTTTGAAGCAGTTGTGAATGGGAGTTCACTCATGATTTGGCTCTCTGTTTGTCTGTTGTTGGTGTATAAGAATGCTTGTGATTTTTGTACATTGATTTTGTATCCTGAGACTTTGCTGAAGTTGCTTATCAGCTTAAGGAGATTTTGGGCTGAGACGATGGGGTTTTCTAGATATACAATCATATTGTCTACAAACAGGGACAATTTGACTTCCTCTTTTCCTAATTGAATACCCTTTATTTCCTTCTCCTGCCTAATTGCCCTGGCCAGAACTTCCAACACTATGTTGAATAGGAGTGGTGAGAGAGGGCATCCCTGTCTTGTGCCCGTTTTCAAAGGGAATGCTTCCAGTTTTTGCCCATTCAGTATGATATTGGCTGTGGGTTTTTCATAGATCTCTTATTATTTTGAAATACGTCCCATCAATACCTAATTTATTGAGAGTTTTTAGCATGAAGCGTTGTTGAATTTTGTCAAAGGCCTTTTCTGCATCTATTGAGATAATCATGTGGTTTTTGTCTTTGGTTCTGTTTATATGCTGGATTACATGTATTGATTTGCATATATTGAACCAGCCTTGCATCCCAGGGATGAAGCCCACTTGATCATGGTGGATAAGCTTTTTGATGTGCTGCTGGATTCAGTTTGCCAGTATTTTATTGAGGATTTTTGCATCAATGTTCATCAAGGATATTGGTCTAAAATTCTCTTTTTTGGTTGTGTCTCTGCCCGGCTTTGGTATCAGGATGATGCTGGCCTCATCAAATGAGTAAGGGAGGATTCCCTCTTTTTCTATTGATTGGAATAGTTTCAGAAGGAATGGTACCAGTTCCTCCTTGTACCTCTGGTAGAATTCGGCTGTGAATCTATCTGGTCCTGGACTCTTTTTGGTTGGTAAGCTATTGATTATTGCCACAATTTCAGATCCTGTTATTGGTCTATTCAGAGATTCAACTTCTTCTTGGTTTAGTCTTTGGAGGGTGTATGTGTTGAGGAATTTATCCATTTCTTCTAGATTTTCTAGTTTATTTGTGTAGAGGTGTTTTTAGTATTCTCTGATGGTAGTTTGTATTTCTGTGGGATCGGTGGTGATATCCCCTTTATCATTTTTTATTGTGTCTATTTGATTCTTCTCTCTTTTTTTCTTTATTAGTCTTGCTAGCGGTCTATCAATTTTGTTGATCCTTTCAAAAAACCAGCTCCTGGATTCATTAATTTTTTGAAGGGTTTTTTATGTCTCTATTTCCTTCAGTTCTGCTCTGATTTTAGTCATTTCTTGCCTTCTGCTAGCTTTTGAATGTGTTTGCTCTTGCTTTTCTAGTTCTTTTAATTGTGATGTTAGGGTGTCAATTTTGGATCTTTCCTGCTTTCTCTTGTGGGCATTTAGTGCTATAAATTTCCCTCTACACACTGCTTTGAATGCGTCCCAGAGATTCTGGTATGTTGTGTCTTTGTTCTCATTGGTTTCAAAGAACATCTTTATTTCTGCCTTCATTTCGTTATGTACCCAGTAGTCATTCAGGAGCAGGTTGTTCAGTTTCCATGTAGTTGAGCGGCTTTGAGTGAGATTCTTAATCCTGAGTTCTAGTTTGATTGTACTGTGGTCTGAGAGATAGTTTGTTATAATTTCTGTTCTTTTACATTTGCTGAGGAGAGCTTTACTTCCAAGTATGTGGTCAATTTTGGAATAGGTGTGGTGTGGTGCTGAAAAGAATGTATATTCTGTTGATTTGGGGTGGAGAGTTCTGTAGATGTCTATTAGGTCTGCTTGGTGCAGAGCTGAGTTCAATTCCTGGGTATCCTTGTTGACTTTCTGTCTCATTGATCTGTCTAATGTTGACAGTGGGGTGTTAAAGTCTCCCATTATTATTGTGTGGGAGTCTAAGTCTCTTTGTAGGTCACTCAGGACTTGCTTTATGAATCTGGGTGCTCCTGTATTGGGTGCATATATATTTAGGATAGTTAGCTCTTCTTGTTGAATTGATCCCTTTACCATTATGTAATGGCCTTCTTTGTCTCTTTTGATCTTTGTTGGTTGAAAGTCTGTTTTATCAGAGACTAGGATTGCAACCCCTGCCTTTTTTTTTTGTTTTCCATTTGCTTGGTAGATTTTCCTCCATCCCTTTATTTTGAGCCTATGTGTGTCTCTGCACGTGAGATGGGTTTCCTGAATACAGCACACTGATGGGTCTTGACTCTTTATCCAATTTGCCAGTCTGTGTCTTTTAATTGGAGCATTTAGTCCATTTACATTTAAAGTTAATATCGTTATGTGTGAATTTGATCCTGTCATTATGATGTTAGCTGGTTATTTTGCTCGTTAGTTGAGGCAGTTTCTTCCTAGTCTCGATGGTCTTTACATTTTGTCATGATTTTGCAGCGGCTGGTACCGGTTGTTCCTTTCCATGTTTAGCGCTTCCTTCAGGAGCTCTTTTAGGGCAGGCCTGGTGGTGACAAAATCTCTCAGCATTTGCTTGTCTATAAAGTATTTTATTTCTCCTTCACTTATGAAGCTTAGTTTGGCTGGATATGAAATTCTGGGTTGAAAATTCTTCTCTTTAAGAATGTTGAATATTGGCCCCCACTCTCTTCTGGCTTGTAGAGTTTCTGCCAAGAGATCCGCTGTTAGTCTGATGGGCTTCCCTTTGAGGGTAACCCGACCTTTCTCTCTGGCTGCCCTTAACATTTTTTCCTTCATTTCAACTTTGGTGAATCTGACAATTATGTGTCTTGGAGTTGCTCTTCTCGAGGAGTATCTTTGTGGCATTCTCTGTATTTCCTGAGTCTGAATGTTGGCCTGCCTTGCTAGATTGGGGAAGTTCTCCTTGATAATATCCTGCAGAGTGTTTTCCAACTTGGTTCCATTCTCCCCGTCACTTTCAGGTACACCAATCAGACGTAGATTTGGTCTTTTCACATAGTCCCATATTTCTTGGAGGCTTTGTTTGTTTCTTTTTATTCTTTTTTCTCTAAACTTCCCTTCTTGCTTCATTTCATTCATTTCATCTTCCATCGCTGATACCCTTTCTTCCAGTTGATCGCATCGGCTCCTGAGGCTTCTGCATTCTTCACGTAGTTCTCGAGCCTTTGTTTTCAGCTCCATCAGCTCCTTTAAGCACTTCTCTGTATTGGTTATTCTAGTTATACATTCTTCTAAAATTTTTTCAAAGTTTTCAGCTTCTTTGCCTTTGATTTGAATGTCCTCCTGTAGCTCGGAGTAATTTGATCGTCTGAAGCCTTCTTCTCTCAGCTCGTCAAAGTCATTCTCCATCCAGCTTTGTTCCGTTGCTGGTGAGGAGCTACGTTCCTTTGGAGGAGGAGAGGCGCTGCGTTCCTTTGGAGGAGGAGAGGCGCTCTGCTTTTTAGAGTTTCCAGTTTTTCTGCTCTGTTTTTTCCCCATCTTTGTGGTTTTTATCTACTTTTGGTCTTTGATGATGGTGATGTACAGATGGGTTTTTGGTGTGGATGTCCTTTCTGTTTGTTAGTTTTCCTTCTAACAGACAGGACCTTCAGCTGCAGGTCTGTTGGAGTACCCGGCCGTGTGAGGTGTCAGCCTGCCTCTGCTAGGGGGTGCCTCCCAGTTAGGCTGCTCGGGGGTCAGGGGTCAGGGACCCACTTGAGGAGGCAGTCTGCCTGTTCTTAGGTCTCCAGCTGCGTGCTGGGAGAACCACTGCTCTCTTCAAAGCTGTCAGACAGGGACACTTAAGTCTGCAGAGGTTACTGCTGTCTTTTTGTGTGTCTGTGCCCTGCCCCCAGAGGTGGAGCCTACAGAGGCAGGCAGGCTTCCTTGAGCTGTGGTGGGCTCCACCCAGTTGGAGCTTCCTGGCTGCTTTGTTTACCTAAGCAAGCCTGGGCAATGGCGGACGCCCATCCCCCAGCCTCGCTGCCGCCTTGCAGTTTGATCTCAGACTGCTGTGCTAGCAATCAGCGAGACTCCGTGGGCGTGGGACCCTCCGAGCCACGTGCGGGACACAATCTCCTGGTGCGCCGTTTTTTAAGCCCGTCGGAAAAGCGCAGTATTCGGGTGGGAGTGACCCGATCTTCCAGGTGCCATCTGTCACCGCTTTCTTTGACTAGGAAAGGGAACTTCCTGACCCCCTGCGCTTCCCAAGTGAGGCAATGCCTCGCCCTGCTTCGGCTCGCGGATGGTGCACGCACCCACTGACCTGCGCCCACTGTCTGGCACTCCCTAGTGAGATGAACCCGGTACCTCAGATGGAAATGGAGAAATCGCCTGTCTTCTGCGTCTCGCACGCTGGGAGCTGTAGACCGGAGCTGTTCCTATTCGGCCATCTTGGCTCCTCTCTCCTCTCTTCACTTTAATAATGGATTAGTTTTCTGCCTTCTCCTGTGGGGAATCTTTTTGGTAAGGGAGGGAAGAAAGATTAGTTATTCTTGTGCATCAGTATCTTTTTCTTTTTTTATTGTAGTAAGAACATCTAACATGAGATCTACCCTCTTAACAATTTTTTAAGTGTACAATACAGTATTGCTAACTATAGGCATGAGGATGTGCAGCAGATCTCTGGAACATTTCACTCTTTATAACTGAAGCTTTATACCCCTTGAATAGCAGCTTCCCATTTCCCTGTCTTCATAGCCCCTGGCATCCACCATTCTACACTCTTTCTGTGGGGTTGACTATTTTAATTACCTGACACAAGTGGAATCATGCATTATTTGTCTTTCTGTGACTAGTTTATTTCACGTAGCATAAAGTCATCAAGGTTCATCCATGTTTTTGCATATGGCAAGGTTTCCTTTTTAAGTCTGAATAACATTCCATTTTCTACATATACCACATTTACTTTATCCCTTTTTCTGTTAGTGGACATTTAACTTGTTCTCACAGCTTGGCTATTGCAAATAATGCTGCAATGAATATCTCATAAGTCTCGTATATGTCCATAGAAGATCATGAAAATGGACATGTCTCTGGGTATTTTGAATTGGTGGGGCAGTTTTGCTTAAGGGTAGGCATAGTGGGTGGCTCTATACTTGAGAGTTCTAATTCCCATTCCTATATATATTTCTTTTCTTTTTATTTATTTTTTTGAGGTGGGGTTCTCTGTCACTCAGGCTGGAGTGCAGTGGCACAAACATGGCTTACTGCATCCTCAACTTCCTGGGATCAAGTGATCCTCCTATCTCAGCCTCCCAAGAAGCTGGGACCACAGGCATGTGTCATCATGCCTAATTTTTTTTTAAATTTTCTGTAAGCGTGGGGTCTTGCTATGTTGCCTAGGCAGGTCTCAAACTCCTGGGCTCAAGTGATCCTCATGCCTCAGCCTCCCAAAGTGCTGGGATTACATGTGTAGGCCACCACACCCAGCCTTATATATATATTTCTAATTTTGCCTTAGCCATGCCCTTAAAAACTAATTCTACTTTCAACTAGGGTGCCGCTCCCCCTGCGATGGGGGTCCCAAGAGCCAGGGGGGGAAGAGCGGCTGGTTCTAAGTCCACACCTCGCAAGGGGTGCATCCCCCCACTGCGATGGGGGTCCTAAGAGCCAGGAAGGGAAGAAGGGCTGACTCTCAGTCCCTGCCTCGCGGGGGGTGCCTCACCCCCTGCGATGGGGATCCTAAGAGCCAGGTGGGGAAGAGGGGCTGGCTCTCAGTCCCCACCTCGCTGGGCGTGCCTCCCCCTCCTGCGATGAAGGTCCTAAGAGCCAGGAGGGGAAGAGGAGCTGGCTCTCAGTCAACACCTCGCGGGGGGTGCCTCCCCCACTTGTGATGGGGGTCCTAAGAGCCAGTGGGGGAAGAGGGGCTATGAGTCCCCGCCTCGCGGGGAGTGCCTCCCCCCTCTGCGATGGGGGTCCCAACACACGGTGGGGGAAGAGGGGCAGCCTATCAGTCCCGGCCTCGTGGGGGGTGCTTCCCCTTCCTGCGATGGGGGTCCTAAGAGCCGGGGGGGGGGGAGAGGAGCTGGCTCTCAGTCCCCGCCTCGCGGGGGGTGCCTCCCCCCCTTTCGATGGGGGTCCTAAGAGCCAGGAGCGGAAGAGGGGCTCGCTCTCTCTACTCGCCTAGCGGGGGGTGCCTTCCCGCCCTGTGATGGGGGTCCTAAGAGCGAGAAGGCTTAGAGGGGCTGGCTCTCAGTCCCCGCCTCTCGGGGTGTGCCTCCTCCCCCTGTGATGCGGGTCCTAAGAGCCAGTGGGGGAATAGGGGCTGGCTCTCACTCACCGCCTCGCGGGGGGGTGCCTCCGCCCGCTGTCATGGGGTTCCTAAGAGGCAGGGGGGGAAGAGGGGTTGGCTCTCAGTCCCCGCCTCGCCGGGGGTGCCTCCTCACCCTGCGATGGGGGTCCTAAGGGCCCAGGAGGAAGAGGGGCTGTCTCTCAGTCCCCGCCTCGCGGGGAGTGCCTCCCCTTCCTGCGATGGGGGTCCTAAGGGCCAGTGGGGGAAGAGGGGTTGGCTCTCAGTCCCCGCTTCGCCGGGGGTGCCTCCTCCCCCTGCGATGGGGGTCCTAAGGGCCCAGGAGGAAGAGGGGCTGTCTCTCAGTCCACGCCTCGCGGGGAGTGCCTCCCCTTCCTGCGATGGGGGTCCTAAGAGCCAGGAGGGGAAGAGGGGCTGGCTTTCAGGCACCACAGCTTGGGGGGCCTTTATGTTCTGGTTTTACCCAAGAGTCAGCTGATTTGCTTCTTGTACTAGCAGGGCAGTTGCTGCCAAGGCCCTCAAACAGGGTGGCCATCCTTTAGAAACCCTGTCTAGCTGTTTAGAGAGGTAGGCCACCGGCCTCAGCCAGGGCCCCACAGTTTGGGTTTAAAGTCCAGCTGCCATCTTTTCTCTGACGCATACAGTGGAAAAGGCTTTGTGAGATCCGCTAGCCCCTGGGCTGGGGCTCTCAGAAGATTTTCCTTTAAGTCATGAAAGACTTGCTGTTGTTGGAATCCCCATTCCAAATGTTCCCGGTCCCCGCCCCCTTTGTGACGTCATACAAAGGCGTGGCTAATACTGCAAAGTTGGGCTCCCCAGTCTACAAAACCACACAGCTCCTAGGAATTCTCTCACCAGCCTTCTGCCCTTAGGCTCCGGAAGATTGGAAATGACCTGCTTTCTTTCGGATCCCGGGCTGCTTTCGGACACCTGTCGAATAGTAAATCCCAAGTAAGCTACCTGCGGTCGTCGGCAGATCTGAGTTTTCTTCTTGGACACCTAATACCCACAGCCCTCCAGGTCGGTCCTAAGGATCTTAGAATCCTCGATGGGGGTCATAAGCCAGGTGGGGAAGAGAGACTGGCTCTCAGTCCCCACCTCGCGGGGTGTGCCTCCCCCGTGTGATGGGGATCCTCAGAGTTGGGCGAGGAAGAAGGGCTGGCTCTCAGTCACCGCCTCGCGGGGGGTGCCTCCCCTCCCTGCGATTGGGGTCCTAAGAGCCAGGGGGGAAAGAGCGGCTGGCTCTCAGTCCCCGCTTCGCGGGGGGTGCCTTCCCCCCTGCGATGGGGGTCCCAAGAGCCAGGGGGGGAAGAGCGGCTGGCTCTAAGTCCGCGCCTCGCCAGGGGTGCATCCCCCCACTGCGATGGGGGTCCTAAGAGCCAGGGGAGGAAGAAGGGCTGACTCTCAGTCCCCGACTCGCGGGGGTGCCTTGCTACCCTGCGATGGGGGTCCTAAGAGCCAGGCAGGGAAGAGGGGTTGGCTCCCAGTCCCCGCCGCGCGGGGGGTGACTCCCCTCCCTGCAATGGGGTTCCTAGGAGCCAGGGGGGAAAGAGCGGCTGGCTCTCAGTCCCCGCCTCGCGGGGGGTGCCTCCCCCCTGCGATGGGGGTCCTAAGAGAAATGGAGGGAAGAGGGGCTGGCTCTCAGTCCCCGCCTCGCGGGGGGTGCCTCCCCCCCTGCGATGGGAGTCCTAAGAGAAATGGAGGGAAGAGGGGCTGGCTCTCAGTCCCCGCCGCGCGGGGGGTGCCTCCCACCCTCGCGATGCGGATCCTAAGAGCCAGGGGGGGAACAGGGGCTGGCTCAGTCCCCGCCTCGCGGGGGGTGGCTCACTCCGCTGAGATGGGCATCCTAAGAGCCAGGGGAGGAAGAGGGGGAGAGGATGATAATTTCAGCATCGCAGGCTGTGTTCACCCAGCCTGTTAAATTGTTATTAGTATCCTGAAAGGGAGAGGATGATATTACTCCCCATAACAGACAGATATGACTCCCCATCGTAGAGCACGAGGTCTACACCCGCCCTGTGATTTTCTTCCTCATATTCAGAGACCGAGAGGTTGATGTCACTCCCAATATCGGAGGAAGTATACACCCCCATGTGAGATGTTCCTTAATGATATTCCACGGCGGAGGGGGTGATATGACTACATACATGGCAGAAAGTGGAAACCCCCCAGGGATATTATTCCCACGATCCTGGAGGGAAGAAGATGATGTTACTTTCAATATGACAGAAGGTGGATGAAGTGGTGGACTGCCCCTCCACACCTGTGAGTATTTCTAGTTGGGTGGGACGAGAGACTGAGAAAAGAAATAAGACACAGAGAGAAAGTGTAAAGATACAACAGTGGGTCCAGGGGACCGGCGCTCAGCACACCAAGTACCTGCACCGGCACCAGCCTCTGAGTTCCCTCAGTTTCTATTGATTATGATTTTCATTATTTTAGCAGAAAGGAATGTAGTAGGAGAGCAGGGTGATGATAAGGAGAGAGTCAGCAGAAGACATGTGAGCAAAAGAATCTATGTCATAATTAGGTTCAAGGGAAGGTACTATGACTGGACGTGCACGTAAGCCAGGTTTGTTTCTCTGCACCCAAACATCTCAGTGGAGTAAAGAAGAACAAGGCAGTGTTACTGCAAACATGTCTCGCCTCCCGCCACAGGGCAGCTTTTCTCCTATCTCAGAGTTGAACGAATGTACAATCGGGTTTTACACCGAGACATTCAGTTCCCAGGGGCAAGCAGGAGATAGTGGCCTTCCTCCATCTCAGCTGCAAGAGGCTTTCCTCTTTTACTAATCCACCTCAGCACAGACCCATTACGGGTGTCGGGCTGGGGGACAGTCAGGTCTTTCTCATCCCATGAGGCTATATTTCAGACTACCACATGGGGAGAAAGCTTGGACAATACCCTGCTTTCAAGGGCAGAGGTCCCTGCGGCTTTCCACAGTGCATTGTGTCCCCGGTTTATTGAGACTAGAGAATGGCGATGACTTTTACCAAGTACACTGCTGGTAAACATTTTGTTAACAAGGCACGTCCTGCACAGCCCTACATCCCTTAAACTTTGATTTTATACAACACATGTTTTTGTGAGCTCCAGGTTGGGTCAAAGTGGCTGGGGCCAAGCGGCTAGGGCAAAGCTACAAATTAACAACATCTCAGCAAAGCAATTGTTTAAAGGACAGGTCTTTTTGAAAATGGAGTCTCTTATGTCTTTCCTTTCTACATGGACACAGTGACAGTCTGATCTCTCTTTCTTTTCCCTACAGGTGGACACGCCCCCACTGATATTCCTTCTAATTGCAACGTGGGAGAGGAGGATATGACACGCGATATCGCAGGGAGCAGAAACACCCCTGTGATACTGTTCTTCATATTCAGGGAGGAAGAGGATGATATTACTCCCAATACAGACGGGTGTACACCCTCTGTACACCGAGGGTGTACACCCGTCTGTGAAAGAGTTCGTAATCTCCAGAGGGGGAGATGATATTACTCACAATATGGTAAAGAGGCTGTGAGTCCACGGAGGATCCTCAGAGCCAGCGGGGGAAGAGGGGCTGGCTCTGAGACCCCGCCTCGCTGGGGGAGCCTCCCCCCACTGCGATGGGGGTCCTAAGAGACAGTGGGGGAAGAGGGGCTGGCTCTGAGACCCCGCCTCGCTGGGGGTGCCTCCCCCCCCTGCGATGGGGGTCCTAAAGGCCAGTGGGGGAAGAGGGGCTGGCTCTGAGACCCCGCCTCGCTGGGGGTGCCTCCCCCCCCTCCGATGGGAGTCCTAAGGGCCAGTGGGGGAAGAGGGGCTGGCTCTGAGACCCCGCCTCGCTGGGGGTGCCTCCCCCCACTGCGATGGGGGTCCTAAGAGACAGTGGGGGAAGAGGGGCTGGCTCTGAGACCCCGCCTCACGGGGGGTGCCTCGCTCCCCTACGATGGGAGTCCTAAGGGCCAGTGGGGGAAGAGGGGCTGGCTCTGAGAACCCGCCTCACGGGGGGTGCCTCCCCCCCCTGCGATGGGGTTCCTAAGGGCCAGTGGGGGAAGAGGGGCTGGCTCTCTGTACCCGCCTCGCGGGGGGTGCCTCCCCCCCCCCCCCCGTGATGGGGGTCCTAAGAGCCAGGAGCAGAAGAGGGGCTGGCTCTCTGTACCCCCCTCGCGGGGGGTGCCTCCCCCCCCGTGATGGGGGTCCTAAGAGGCAGAAGGCTTAGAGGGGCTGGCTCTCAGTCCCCGCCTCGTGGGGGGTGCCTCCTCCCCCTGCGACGGGGGTCCTAAAGGCCAGTGGGGGAAGAGGGGCTGGCTCTGAGACCCCGCCTCACTGGGGGTGCCTCCCCTCACTGCGATGGGGGTCCTAAGGGCCAGTGGGGGAAGAGGGGCTGGCTCTGAGACCCCGCCTCGCTGGGGGTGCCTCCTCCCCCTGCGATGGGGGTCCTAAGAGCCGGGGGGGAAGAGGGGCTGGCTCTCAGTCCCCGCCTCGCGGGGAGTGCCTCCCCTTCCTGCGATGGGGGTCCTAAGAGCCAGGAGGGGAAGAGGGGCTGGCTTTCAGTCACCACAGCTTGCGGGGCCTTTATGTTCTGGTTTTACCCAA
Source organism: Pan troglodytes (assembly GCF_028858775.2). Lineage (NCBI taxonomy): Eukaryota > Metazoa > Chordata > Mammalia > Primates > Hominidae > Pan > Pan troglodytes. Next base: position 731,219 of record NC_072402.2, on the reverse strand, counting down.
GAGTCAGCTGATTTGCTTCTTGTACTAGCAGGGCAGTTGCTGCCAAGGCCCTCAAACAGGGGGGCCATCCTTTAGAAACCCTGTCTAGCTGTTTAGAGAGGTAGGCCACCGGCCTCAGCCAGGGCCCCACAGTTTGGGTTTAAAGTCCAGCTGCCATCTTTTCTCTGACGCATACAGTGGAAAAGGCTTTGTGAGATCCGCTAGCCCCTGGGCTGGGGCTTTCAGAAGTTTTTCCTTTAAGTCATGAAAGACTTGCTGTTGTTGGAATCCCCATTCCAAATGTTCCCGGTCCCCGCCCCCTTTGTGACGTCATACAAAGGCGTGGCTAATACTGCAAAGTTGGGCTCCCCAGTCTACAAAACCACACAGCTCCTAGGAATTCTCTCACCAGCCTTCTGCCCTTAGGCTCCGGAAGATTGGAAATGACCTGCTTTCTTTCGGATCCCGGGCTGCTTTCGGACACCTGTCGAATAGTAAATCCCAAGTAAGCTACCTGCGGTCGTCGGCAGATCTGAGTTTTCTTCTTGGACACCTAATACCCACAGCCCTCCAGGTCGGTCCTAAGGATCTTAGAATCCTCGATGGGGGTCATAAGCCAGGTGGGGAAGAGAGACTGGCTCTCAGTCCCCGCCTCGCGGGGTGTGCCTCCCCCGTGTGATGGGGATCCTCAGTTGGGCGAGGAAGAAGGGCTGGCTCTCAGTCACCGCCTCGCGGGGGGTGCCTCCCCTCCCTGCGATTGGGGTCCTAAGAGCCAGGGGGGAAAGAGTGGCTGGCTCACAGTCCCCGCCTCGCGGGGGGTGCCTCCCCCCCTGCGATGGGGGTCCCGAGAGCCAGGGGGGGAAGAGCGGCTGGCTCTAAGTCCGCGCCTCGCCAGGGGTGCATCCCCCCACTGCGATGGGGGTCCTAAGAGCCAGGGGAGGAAGAAGGGCTGACTCTCAGTCCCCGGCTCGCGGGGGTGCCTTGCTACCCTGCGATGGGGGTCCTAAGAGCCAGGCAGGGAAGAGGGGTTGGCTCCCAGTCCCCGCCGCGCGGGGGGTGACTCCCCTCCCTGCAATGGGGGTCCTAGGAGCCAGGGGGGAAAGAGCGGCTGGCTCTCAGTCCCCGCCTCGCGGGGGTGCCTCCCCCCCCTGCGATGGGGGTCCTAAGAGAAATGGAGGGAAGAGGGGCTGGCTCTCAGTCCCCGCGGCGCGGGGGGTGCCTCCCCCCCTGCGATGGGGGTCCTAAGAGAAATGGAGGGAAGAGGGGCTGGCTCTCAGTCCCCGCCTCGCGGGGGGTGCCTCCCCCCCTGCGATGGGAGTCCTAAGAGAAATGGAGGGAAGAGGGGCTGGCTCTCAGTCCCCGCCTCGCGGGGGGTGCCTCCCCCCCTGCGATGGGAGTCCTAAGAGAAATGGAGGGAAGAGGGGCTGGCTCTCAGTCCCCGCCGCGCGGGGGGTGCCTCCCCCCCTCGCGATGCGGATCCTAAGAGCCAGGGGGGGAAAAGGGGCTGGCTCAGTCCCCGCCTCGCGGGGGGTGGCTCACTCCGCTGAGATGGGCATCCTAAGAGCCAGGGGAGGAAGAGGGGGAGAGGATGATAATTTCAGCATCGCAGGCTGTGATCACCCAGCCTGTTAAACTGTTATTAGTATCCTGAAAGGGAGAGGATGATATTACTCCCCATAACAGACAGATATGACTCCCCATCGTAGAGCACGAGGTCTACACCCGCCCTGTGATTTTCTTCCTCATATTCAGAGACCGAGAGGTTGATGTCACTCCCAATATCGGAGGAAGTATACACCCCCATGTGAGATGTTCCTTAATGATATTCCACGGCGGAGGGGGTGATATGACTACATACATGGCAGAAAGTGGAAACCCCCCAGGGATATTATTCCCACGATCCTGGAGGGAAGAAGATGATGTTACTTTCAATATGACAGAAGGTGGATGAAGTGGTGGACTGCCCCTCCACACCTGTGAGTATTTCTAGTTGGGTGGGACGAGAGACTGAGAAAAGAAATAAGACACAGAGAGAAAGTGTAAAGATACAACAGTGGGTCCAGGGGACCGGCGCTCAGCACACCAAGTACCTGCACCGGCACCAGCCTCTGAGTTCCCTCAGTTTCTATTGATTATGATTTTCATTATTTTAGCAGAAAGGAATGTAGTAGGAGAGCAGGGTGATGATAAGGAGAGAGTCAGCAGAAGACATGTGAGCAAAAGAATCTATGTCATAATTAGGTTCAAGGGAAGGTACTATGACTGGACGTGCACGTAAGCCAGATTTGTTTCTCTGCACCCAAACATCTCAGTGGAGTAAAGAAGAACAAGGCAGTGTTACTGCAAACATGTCTCGCCTCCCGCCACAGGGCAGCTTTTCTCCTATCTCAGAGTTGAACGAATGTACAATCGGGTTTTACACCGAGACATTCAGTTCCCAGGGGCAAGCAGGAGATAGTGGCCTTCCTCCATCTCAGCTGCAAGAGGCTTTCCTCTTTTACTAATCCACCTCAGCACAGACCCATTACGGGTGTCGGGCTGGGGGACAGTCAGGTCTTTCTCATCCCATGAGGCTATATTTCAGACTACCACATGGGGAGAAAGCTTGGACAATACCCTGCTTTCAAGGGCAGAGGTCCCTGCGGCTTTCCACAGTGCATTGTGTCCCCGGTTTATTGAGACTAGAGAATGGCGATGACTTTTACCAAGTACACTGCTGGTAAACATTTTGTTAACAAGGCACGTCCTGCACAGCCCTACATCCCTTAAACTTTGATTTTATACAACACATGTTTTTGTGAGCTCCAGGTTGGGTCAAAGTGGCTGGGGCCAAGCGGCTAGGGCAAAGCTACAAATTAACAACATCTCAGCAAAGCAATTGTTTAAAGGACAGGTCTTTTTGAAAATGGAGTCTCTTATGTCTTTCCTTTCTACATGGACACAGTGACAGTCTGATCTCTCTTTCTTTTCCCTACAGGTGGACACGCCCCCACTGATATTCCTTCTAATTGCAACGTGGGAGAGGAGGATATGACACGCGATATCGCAGGGAGCAGAAACACCCCTGTGATACTGTTCTTCATATTCAGGGAGGAAGAGGATGATATTACTCCCAATACAGACGGGTGTACACCCTCTGTACACCGAGGGTGTACACCCGTCTGTGAAAGAGTTCGTAATCTCCAGAGGGGGAGATGATATTACTCACAATATGGTAAAGAGGCTGTGAGTCCACGGAGGATCCTCAGAGCCAGCGGGGGAAGAGGGGCTGGCTCTGAGACCCCGCCTCGCTGGGGGAGCCTCCCCCCACTGCGATGGGGGTCCTAAGAGACAGTGGGGGAAGAGGGGCTGGCTCTGAGACCCCGCCTCGCTGGGGGTGCCTCCCCCCCCTGCGATGGGGGTCCTAAAGGCCAGTGGGGGAAGAGGGGCTGGCTCTGAGACCCCGCCTCGCTGGGGGTGCCTCCCCCCCCTCCGATGGGAGTCCTAAGGGCCAGTGGGGGAAGAGGGGCTGGCTCTGAGACCCCGCCTCGCTGGGGGTGCCTCCCCCCACTGCGATGGGGGTCCTAAGAGACAGTGGGGGAAGAGGGGCTGGCTCTGAGACCCCGCCTCGCTGGGGGTGCCTACCCCCCTTGCGATGGGGGTCCTAAAGGCCAGTGGGGGAAGAGGGGCTGGCTCTGAGACCCCGCCTCGCTGGGGGTGCCTCCCCCCCCTCCGATGGGAGTCCTAAGGGCCAGTGGGGGAAGAGGGGCTGGCTCTGAGAACCCGCCTCACGGGGGGTGCCTCGCTCCCCTACGATGGGAGTCCTAAGGGCCAGTGGGGGAAGAGGGGCTGGCTCTGAGACCCCGCCTCGCGGGGGGTGCCTCCCCCCCCTGCGATGGGGTTCCTAAGGGCCAGTGGGGGAAGAGGGGCTGGCTCTCTGTACCCGCCTCGCGGGGGGTGCCTCCCCCCCCGTGATGGGGGTCCTAAGAGCCAGGAGCAGAAGAGGGGCTGGCTCTCTGTACCCCCCTCGCGGGGGTGCCTCCCCCCCCGTGATGGGGGTCCTAAGAGCCAGAAGGCTTAGAGGGGCTGGCTCTCAGTCCCCGCCTCGTGGGGGGTGCCTCCTCCCCCTGCGACGGGGGTCCTAAAGGCCAGTGGGGGAAGAGGGGCTGGCTCTGAGACCCCGCCTCGCTGGGGGTGCCTCCCCTCACTGCGATGGGGGTCCTAAGGGCCAGTGGGGGAAGAGGGGCTGGCTCTGAGACCCCGCCTCGCTGGGGGTGCCTCCTCCCCCTGCGATGGGGGTCCTAAGAGCCGGGGGGGAAGAGGGGCTGGCTCTCAGTCACCACAGCTGGCGGGGCCTTTATGTTCTGGTTTTACCCAAGAGTCAGCTGATTTGCTTCTTGTACTAGCAGGGCAGTTGCTGCCAAGGCCCTCAAACAGGGGGGCCATCCTTTAGAAACCCTGTCTAGCTGTTTAGAGAGGTAGGCCACCGGCCTCAGCCAGGGCCCCACAGTTTGGGTTTAAAGTCCAGCTGCCATCTTTTCTCTGACGCATACAGTGGAAAAGGCTTTGTGAGATCCGCTAGCCCCTGGGCTGGGGCTTTCAGAAGTTTTTCCTGTAAGTCATGAAAGACTTGCTGTTGTTGGAATCCCCATTCCAAATGTTCCCGGTCCCCGCCCCCTTTGTGACGTCATACAAAGGCGTGGCTAATACTGCAAAGTTGGGCTCCCCAGTCTACAAAACCACACAGCTCCTAGGAATTCTCTCACCAGCCTTCTGCCCTTAGGCTCCGGAAGATTGGAAATGACCTGCTTTCTTTCGGATCCCGGGCTGCTTTCGGACACCTGTCGAATAGTAAATCCCAAGTAAGCTACCTGCGGTCGTCGGCAGATCTGAGTTTTCTTCTTGGACACCTAATACCCACAGCCCTCCAGGTCGGTCCTAAGGATCTTAGAATCCTCGATGGGGGTCATAAGCCAGGTGGGGAAGAGAGACTGGCTCTCAGTCCCCGCCTCGCGGGGTGTGCCTCCCCCGTGTGATGGGGATCCTCAGTTGGGCGAGGAAGAAGGGCTGGCTCTCAGTCACCGCCTCGCGGGGGGTGCCTCCCCTCCCTGCGATTGGGGTCCTAAGAGCCAGGGGGGAAAGAGCGGCTGGCTCTCAGTCCCCGCCTCGCGGGGGGTGCCTCCCCCCCTGCGATGGGGGTCCCGAGAGCCAGGGGGGGAAGAGCGGCTGGCTCTAAGTCCGCGCCTCGCCAGGGGTGCATCCCCCCACTGCGATGGGGGTCCTAAGAGCCAGGGGAGGAAGAAGGGCTGACTCTCAGTCCCCGGCTCGCGGGGGTGCCTTGCTACCCTGCGATGGGGGTCCTAAGAGCCAGGCAGGGAAGAGGGGTTGGCTCCCAGTCCCCGCCGCGCGGGGGGTGACTCCCCTCCCTGCAATGGGGGTCCTAGGAGCCAGGGGGGAAAGAGCGGCTGGCTCTCAGTCCCCGCCTCGCGGGGGGTGCCTCCCCCCCTGCGATGGGGGTCCTAAGAGAAATGGAGGGAAGAGGGGCTGGCTCTCAGTCCCCGCGGCGCGGGGGGTGCCTCCCCCCCTGCGATGGGGGTCCTAAGAGAAATGGAGGGAAGAGGGGCTGGCTCTCAGTCCCCGCCTCGCGGGGGGTGCCTCCCCCCCTGCGATGGGAGTCCTAAGAGAAATGGAGGGAAGAGGGGCTGGCTCTCAGTCCCCGCCGCGCGGGGGGTGCCTCCCACCCTCGCGATGCGGATCCTAAGAGCCAGGGGGGGAACAGGGGCTGGCTCAGTCCCCGCCTCGCGGGGGGTGGCTCACTCCGCTGAGATGGGCATCCTAAGAGCCAGGGGAGGAAGAGGGGGAGAGGATGATAATTTCAGCATCGCAGGCTGTGATCACCCAGCCTGTTAAATTGTTATTAGTATCCTGAAAGGGAGAGGATGATATTACTCCCCATAACAGACAGATATGACTCCCCATCGTAGAGCACGAGGTCTACACCCGCCCTGTGATTTTCTTCCTCATATTCAGAGACCGAGAGGTTGATGTCACTCCCAATATCGGAGGAAGTATACACCCCCATGTGAGATGTTCCTTAATGATATTCCACGGCGGAGGGGGTGATATGACTACATACATGGCAGAAAGTGGAAACCCCCCAGGGATATTATTCCCACGATCCTGGAGGGAAGAAGATGATGTTACTTTCAATATGACAGAAGGTGGATGAAGTGGTGGACTGCCCCTCCACACCTGTGAGTATTTCTAGTTGGGTGGGACGAGAGACTGAGAAAAGAAATAAGACACAGAGAGAAAGTGTAAAGATACAACAGTGGGTCCAGGGGACCAGCGCTCAGCACACCAAGTACCTGCACCGGCACCAGCCTCTGAGTTCCCTCAGTTTCTATTGATTATGATTTTCATTATTTTAGCAGAAAGGAATGTAGTAGGAGAGCAGGGTGATGATAAGGAGAGAGTCAGCAGAAGACATGTGAGCAAAAGAATCTATGTCATAATTAGGTTCAAGGGAAGGTACTATGACTGGACGTGCACGTAAGCCAGGTTTGTTTCTCTGCACCCAAACATCTCAGTGGAGTAAAGAAGAACAAGGCAGTGTTACTGCAAACATGTCTCGCCTCCCGCCACAGGGCAGCTTTTCTCCTATCTCAGAGTTGAACGAATGTACAATCGGGTTTTACACCGAGACATTCAGTTCCCAGGGGCAAGCAGGAGATAGTGGCCTTCCTCCATCTCAGCTGCAAGAGGCTTTCCTCTTTTACTAATCCACCTCAGCACAGACCCATTACGGGTGTCGGGCTGGGGGACAGTCAGGTCTTTCTCATCCCATGAGGCTATATTTCAGACTACCACATGGGGAGAAAGCTTGGACAATACCCTGCTTTCAAGGGCAGAGGTCCCTGCGGCTTTCCACAGTGCATTGTGTCCCCGGTTTATTGAGACTAGAGAATGGCGATGACTTTTACCAAGTACACTGCTGGTAAACATTTTGTTAACAAGGCACGTCCTGCACAGCCCTACATCCCTTAAACTTTGATTTTATACAACACATGTTTTTGTGAGCTCCAGGTTGGGTCAAAGTGGCTGGGGCCAAGCGGCTAGGGCAAAGCTACAAATTAACAACATCTCAGCAAAGCAATTGTTTAAAGGACAGGTCTTTTTGAAAATGGAGTCTCTTATGTCTTTCCTTTCTACATGGACACAGTGACAGTCTGATCTCTCTTTCTTTTCCCTACAGGTGGACACGCCCCCACTGATATTCCTTCTAATTGCAACGTGGGAGAGGAGGATATGACACGCGATATCGCAGGGAGCAGAAACACCACTGTGATACTGTTCTTCATATTCAGGGAGGAAGAGGATGATATTACTCCCAATACAGACGGGTGTACACCCTCTGTACACCGAGGGTGTACACCCGTCTGTGAAAGAGTTCGTAATCTCCAGAGGGGGAGATGATATTACTCACAATATGGTAAAGAGGCTGTGAGTCCACGGAGGATCCTCAGAGCCAGCGGGGGAAGAGGGGCTGGCTCTGAGACCCCGCCTCGCTGGGGGAGCCTCCCCCCACTGCGATGGGGGTCCTAAGAGACAGTGGGGGAAGAGGGGCTGGCTCTGAGACCCCGCCTCGCTGGGGGTGCCTCCCCCCCCTGCGATGGGGGTCCTAAAGGCCAGTGGGGGAAGAGGGGCTGGCTCTGAGACCCCGCCTCGCTGGGGGTGCCTCCCCCCCCTCCGATGGGAGTCCTAAGGGCCAGTGGGGGAAGAGGGGCTGGCTCTGAGACCCCGCCTCGCTGGGGGTGCCTCCCCCCACTGCGATGGGGGTCCTAAGAGACAGTGGGGGAAGAGGGGCTGGCTCTGAGACCCCGCCTCGCTGGGGGTGCCTCCCCCCACTGCGATGGGGGTCCTAAGAGACAGTGGGGGAAGAGGGGCTGGCTCTGAGAACCCGCCTCACGGGGGGTGCCTCGCTCCCCTACGATGGGAGTCCTAAGGGCCAGTGGGGGAAGAGGGGCTGGCTCTGAGAACCCGCCTCACGGGGGGTGCCTCCCCCCCCTGCGATGGGGTTCCTAAGGGCCAGTGGGGGAAGAGGGGCTGGCTCTCTGTACCCGCCTCGCGGGGGGTGCCTCCCCCCCCGTGATGGGGGTCCTAAGAGCCAGGAGCAGAAGAGGGGCTGGCTCTCTGTACCCCCCTCGCGGGGGGTGCCTCCCCCCCCGTGATGGGGGTCCTAAGAGCCAGAAGGCTTAGAGGGGCTGGCTCTCAGTCCCCGCCTCGTGGGGGGTGCCTCCTCCCCCTGCGACGGGGGTCCTAAAGGCCAGTGGGGGAAGAGGGGCTGGCTCTGAGACCCCGCCTCGCTGGGGGTGCCTCCCCTCACTGCGATGGGGGTCCTAAGGGCCAGTGGGGGAAGAGGGGCTGGCTCTGAGACCCCGCCTCACTGGGGGTGCCTCCTCCCCCTGCGATGGGGGTCCTAAGAGCCGGGGGGGAAGAGGGGCTGGCTCTCAGTCACCACAGCTGGCGGGGCCTTTATGTTCTGGTTTTACCCAAGAGTCAGCTGATTTGCTTCTTATACTAGCAGGGCAGTTGCTGCCAAGGCCCTCAAACAGGGGGGCCATCCTTTAGAAACCCTGTCTAGCTGTTTAGAGAGGTAGGCCACCGGCCTCAGCCAGGGCCCCACAGTTTGGGTTTAAAGTCCAGCTGCCATCTTTTCTCTGACGCATACAGTGGAAAAGGCTTTGTGAGATCCGCTAGCCCCTGGGCTGGGGCTTTCAGAAGTTTTTCCTGTAAGTCATGAAAGACTTGCTGTTGTTGGAATCCCCATTCCAAATGTTCCCGGTCCCCGCCCCCTTTGTGACGTCATACAAAGGCGTGGCTAATACTGCAAAGTTGGGCTCCCCAGTCTACAAAACCACACAGCTCCTAGGAATTCTCTCACCAGCCTTCTGCCCTTAGGCTCCGGAAGATTGGAAATGACCTGCTTTCTTTCGGATCCCGGGCTGCTTTCGGACACCTGTCGAATAGTAAATCCCAAGTAAGCTACCTGCGGTCGTCGGCAGATCTGAGTTTTCTTCTTGGACACCTAATACCCACAGCCCTCCAGGTCGGTCCTAAGGATCTTAGAATCCTCGATGGGGGTCATAAGCCAGGTGGGGAAGAGAGACTGGCTCTCAGTCCCCGCCTCGCGGGGTGTGCCTCCCCCGTGTGATGGGGATCCTCAGTTGGGCGAGGAAGAAGGGCTGGCTCTCAGTCACCGCCTCGTGGGGGGTGCCTCCCCCCCTGCGATGGGGGTCCTAAGAGAAATGGAGGGAAGAGGGGCTGGCTCTCAGTCCCCGCCTCGCGGGGGGTGCCTCCCCCCCTGCGATGGGAGTCCTAAGAGAAATGGAGGGAAGAGGGGCTGGCTCTCAGTCCCCGCCGCGCGGGGGGTGCCTCCCCCCCTCGCGATGCGGATCCTAAGAGCCAGGGGGGGAACAGGGGCTGGCTCAGTCCCCGCCTCGCGGGGGGTGGCTCACTCCGCTGAGATGGGCATCCTAAGAGCCAGGGGAGGAAGAGGGGGAGAGGATGATAATTTCAGCATCGCAGGCTGTGATCACCCAGCCTGTTAAATTGTTATTAGTATCCTGAAAGGGAGAGGATGATATTACTCCCCATAACAGACAGATATGACTCCCCATCGTAGAGCACGAGGTCTACACCCGCCCTGTGATTTTCTTCCTCATATTCAGAGACCGAGAGGTTGATGTCACTCCCAATATCGGAGGAAGTATACACCCCCATGTGAGATGTTCCTTAATGATATTCCACGGCGGAGGGGGTGATATGACTACATACATGGCAGAAAGTGGAAACCCCCCAGGGATATTATTCCCACGATCCTGGAGGGAAGAAGATGATGTTACTTTCAATATGACAGAAGGTGGATGAAGTGGTGGACTGCCCCTCCACACCTGTGAGTATTTCTAGTTGGGTGGGACGAGAGACTGAGAAAAGAAATAAGACACAGAGAGAAAGTGTAAAGATACAACAGTGGGTCCAGGGGACCGGCGCTCAGCACACCAAGTACCTGCACCGGCACCAGCCTCTGAGTTCCCTCAGTTTCTATTGATTATGATTTTCATTATTTTAGCAGAAAGGAATGTAGTAGGAGAGCAGGGTGATGATAAGGAGAGAGTCAGCAGAAGACATGTGAGCAAAAGAATCTATGTCATAATTAGGTTCAAGGGAAGGTACTATGACTGGACGTGCACGTAAGCCAGGTTTGTTTCTCTGCACCCAAACATCTCAGTGGAGTAAAGAAGAACAAGGCAGTGTTACTGCAAACATGTCTCGCCTCCCGCCACAGGGTAGCTTTTCTCCTATCTCAGAGTTGAACGAATGTACAATCGGGTTTTACACCGAGACATTCAGTTCCCAGGGGCAAGCAGGAGATAGTGGCCTTCCTCCATCTCAGCTGCAAGAGGCTTTCCTCTTTTACTAATCCACCTCAGCACAGACCCATTACGGGTGTCGGGCTGGGGGACAGTCAGGTCTTTCTCATCCCATGAGGCTATATTTCAGACTACCACATGGGGAGAAAGCTTGGACAATACCCTGCTTTCAAGGGCAGAGGTCCCTGCGGCTTTCCACAGTGCATTGTGTCCCCGGTTTATTGAGACTAGAGAATGGCGATGACTTTTACCAAGTACACTGCTGGTAAACATTTTGTTAACAAGGCACGTCCTGCACAGCCCTACATCCCTTAAACTTTGATTTTATACAACACATGTTTTTGTGAGCTCCAGGTTGGGTCAAAGTGGCTGGGGCCAAGCGGCTAGGGCAAAGCTACAAATTAACAACATCTCAGCAAAGCAATTGTTTAAAGGACAGGTCTTTTTGAAAATGGAGTCTCTTATGTCTTTCCTTTCTACATGGACACAGTGACAGTCTGATCTCTCTTTCTTTTCCCTACAGGTGGACACGCCCCCACTGATATTCCTTCTAATTGCAACGTGGGAGAGGAGGATATGACACGCGATATCGCAGGGAGCAGAAACACCACTGTGATACTGTTCTTCATATTCAGGGAGGAAGAGGATGATATTACTCCCAATACAGACGGGTGTACACCCTCTGTACACCGAGGGTGTACACCCGTCTGTGAAAGAGTTCGTAATCTCCAGAGGGGGAGATGATATTACTCACAATATGGTAAAGAGGCTGTGAGTCCACGGAGGATCCTCAGAGCCAGCGGGGGAAGAGGGGCTGGCTCTGAGACCCCGCCTCGCTGGGGGAGCCTCCCCCCACTGCGATGGGGGTCCTAAGAGACAGTGGGGGAAGAGGGGCTGGCTCTGAGACCCCGCCTCGCTGGGGGTGCCTCCCCCCCCTGCGATGGGGGTCCTAAAGGCCAGTGGGGGAAGAGGGGCTGGCTCTGAGACCCCGCCTCGCTGGGGGTGCCTCCCCCCCCTCCGATGGGAGTCCTAAGGGCCAGTGGGGGAAGAGGGGCTGGCTCTGAGACCCCGCCTCGCTGGGGGTGCCTCCCCCCACTGCGATGGGGGTCCTAAGAGACAGTGGGGGAAGAGGGGCTGGCTCTGAGACCCCGCCTCGCTGGGGGTGCCTCCCCCCACTGCGATGGGGGTCCTAAGAGACAGTGGGGGAAGAGGGGCTGGCTCTGAGAACCCGCCTCACGGGGGGTGCCTCGCTCCCCTACGATGGGAGTCCTAAGGGCCAGTGGGGGAAGAGGGGCTGGCTCTGAGAACCCGCCTCACGGGGGGTGCCTCCCCCCCCTGCGATGGGGTTCCTAAGGGCCAGTGGGGGAAGAGGGGCTGGCTCTCTGTACCCGCCTCGCGGGGGGTGCCTCCCCCCCCGTGATGGGGGTCCTAAGAGCCAGGAGCAGAAGAGGGGCTGGCTCTCTGTACCCCCCTCGCGGGGGGTGCCTCCCCCCCCGTGATGGGGGTCCTAAGAGCCAGAAGGCTTAGAGGGGCTGGCTCTCAGTCCCCGCCTCGTGGGGGGTGCCTCCTCCCCCTGCGACGGGGGTCCTAAAGGCCAGTGGGGGAAGAGGGGCTGGCTCTGAGACCCCGCCTCGCTGGGGGTGCCTCCCCTCACTGCGATGGGGGTCCTAAGGGCCAGTGGGGGAAGAGGGGCTGGCTCTGAGACCCCGCCTCGCTGGGGGTGCCTCCTCCCCCTGCGATGGGGGTCCTAAGAGCCGGGGGGGAAGAGGGGCTGGCTCTCAGTCCCCGCCTCGCGGGGAGTGCCTCCCCTTCCTGCGATGGGGGTCCTAAGAGCCAGGAGGGGAAGAGGGGCTGGCTTTCAGTCACCACAGCTTGCGGGGCCTTTATGTTCTGGTTTTACCGAAGAGTCAGCTGATTTGCTTCTTGTACTAGCAGGGCAGTTGCTGCCAAGGCCCTCAAACAGGGGGGCCATCCTTTAGAAACCCTGTCTAGCTGTTTAGAGAGGTAGGCCACCGGCCTCAGCCAGGGCCCCACAGTTTGGGTTTAAAGTCCAGCTGCCATCTTTTCTCTGACGCATACAGTGGAAAAGGCTTTGTGAGATCCGCTAGCCCCTGGGCTGGGGCTTTCAGAAGTTTTTCCTGTAAGTCATGAAAGACTTGCTGTTGTTGGAATCCCCATTCCAAATGTTCCCGGTCCCCGCCCCCTTTGTGACGTCATACAAAGGCGTGGCTAATACTGCAAAGTTGGGCTCCCCAGTCTACAAAACCACACAGCTCCTAGGAATTGTCTCACCAGCCTTCTGCCCTTAGGCTCCGGAAGATTGGAAATGACCTGCTTTCTTTCGGATCCCGGGCTGCTTTCGGACACCTGTCGAATAGTAAATCCCAAGTAAGCTACCTGCGGTCGTCGGCAGATCTGAGTTTTCTTCTTGGACACCTAATACCCACAGCCCTCCAGGTCGGTCCTAAGGATCTTAGAATCCTCGATGGGGGTCATAAGCCAGGTGGGGAAGAGAGACTGGCTCTCAGTCCCCGCCTCGCGGGGTGTGCCTCCCCCGTGTGATGGGGATCCTCAGTTGGGCGAGGAAGAAGGGCTGGCTCTCAGTCACCGCCTCGTGGGGGGTGCCTCCCCCCCTGCGATGGGGGTCCTAAGAGAAATGGAGGGAAGAGGGGCTGGCTCTCAGTCCCCGCGGCGCGGGGGGTGCCTCCCCCCCTGCGATGGGGGTCCTAAGAGAAATGGAGGGAAGAGGGGCTGGCTCTCAGTCCCCGCCTCGCTTGGGGTGCCTCCCCCCCCTGTGATGGGAGTCCTAAGGGCCAGTGGGGGAAGAGGGGTTGGCTCTCTGTACCCGCCTCTCATGGGGTGTCTCCCCCCCCCCGTGATGGGGGTCCTAAGAGCCAGGAGCGGAAGAGGGGCTGGCTCTCTGTACCTGCCTCCCGGGGGGTGCCTGCTCCCCCTGCGACGGGGGTCCTAAAAGCCAGTGGGGAAGAGGGGCTGGCTCTGAGACCCCGCCTCGCCGGTCGTGCCTCCTCCCCCTGCGATGCTGTTCGTAAGAGCCAGGGGGGGAAGAGGGGTTGGCTCTCAGTCCCCGCCTCACCGGGGGTGCCTCCTCCCCCTGCGATGGGAGTCCTAAGATCCAGGAGCAGAAGAGGGGCTGGCTCTCTGTACCCGCCTCGCGGGGGGTGCCTCCGCCCCCTGTGGTGGGGGTCCTAAGAGCCAGAAGGCTTAGAGGGGCTGGCTCTGAGCCCACGCCTCGCGAGGTGCCTCCCCACCTTGCGATCGGAGTTCCAAGAGCCAGGGGGGAAGAGGGGCTGGCTCTCTTTGTGGATGATTCTTTTTCCATTCTCAGGCAGTTTTCTTTTTTCTTTCTTTCTTTTTTTTTTTGAGACTGAGTCTTGTTCTGTTGCCCATGCTTTGCTGGATCTCAGGTGACTGCAACCACTGCCTCCCAGGTTCAAGAGATTCTCCTGCCTCAGCCTCCTGAGTAGCTGCGACTAGAGGCGTGTGTCACCACACCCAGCTAATTTTTGTATTCTTAGTAGAGATGGGGTTTCACCATGTTTGCCAGGATGGTCTCTATCTCCTGACCTTGTGATCCACCCACCTCAGCCTCCCAACGTGCTGGGATTGCAGGTGCGAGCCACCGGGTCCAGCCTTTCAGGCGATTTTCATACCTGCATACTCTGATCACTACTCTGTTAAACAGTCAAGGAGGGTAAGTATTATCTTCAGATTTCCAGAGCTCTGTCTCTGTACAGCCCTCTCCTCCTCAATGTTCTGCCCTATGAATTCTAGCCACATTGGCCTTCCCAGACTCACAGTTCTGTCCTCTCAACTCAGGAAGATCTCTGAGCTCCATCTGCATTCTTTCTTCCTGTGCTGTGGCCTGGAAAGTTTTCTAAGGTGTTTGGGAGGTCAATTGTGGGGCTAGCCTCATTGGTTTCTCATTTCTTGAGGATCACTGCCTTTTGATGCTTGATTCCAGTGATTGATTCCCTTTGTTGCTTGAGGGCCATAGTTTCATATATTTTGTCCAGTATTTTTGTTGTTTTAGGTCAGAAAGGAATTTTGGTCTCTGTTACTCCATCTTGGCCAGAAGTGTAAGACCTAAGCATTTACACATCAAAATACTGCACACGTAATTTTAGTTTAAGCTACTTTTTAAAAAATCTCCTTCATTTTCCATTTAGCATTCTATTTAGGGTATTACATTGGTTTTTTTGAAATTCTGTTATTGGCAGTTTCTATTGCCTATCAATCCCATTTAAAGATAGTGCATAGGGTATTCTAAAATAGCTGTTAAGCAGAGAGAAAATTGGGCCTGATAGGGTGAGAATCACAGCTCTAATACCTAGAGTGACCTTATAATGTATTGTCCAAAGGAGATATTTTTGACAGTGAAAGAGGGTGTTGTTAGTAATTATATCAGGACCATGGCCTAAACCAGGACTATCCCAGGCAGCCTGGGACATATTTGTACCCCATCTCTATTTAATGCCTTTATACAATTCTTTACTTAATTCTACCAGCCTTTATTGAGCCTGCTTTCTTTGTCTAGCTGAATGCCACGTGCTGACATCACTAAGATCAATACAGCAAACTCTGAAAGATGGACAGAGAGACAGGAGATCGTCCTTTATAATTCAGTGTGATCTGTGCTGCAATAGAGGTGAGCACAAGGGCCTTACGAAGGCTCAATGAAGAGCATGCTTGACTGCAGGGGAGGGTACTTAGGTTAGAAAAGATGAATCGAAGTATGTTCATAGGGAGCATGGGAGGAGAGGTGGTGGGAAAGGTGTTCCAGACAGTGTGTGTCAAGGCCAAGAGCCAGGGGAACACAGGTGGGGCTTCTTTTTTTTTCTTCTAAGATGGAAGAGTGTTCTGATCGGCTGGAAAACAACGCACATGGGAAGCTGTACAGAAATGAGTGGGGAAAGTTAATATTTAACAGCAATAGCAGTTAATATTTAGTGCCCACTTACGACATGCTGGACACAGTTCCGGGTACTCTGAACATATTCGCTCATTTAATCTTTACAACAACCCTATGAGGTAGGTACTATTATTATCCCCATTTTCAGGTGAGGAATCTGAGGCACAGAGAGAGTAAGTATGTTGCCCAGGGCCACGCACCAAGTATGTGGTAGGTCCTGGAGTTGAATGCAGAGCCCCTCCACTCTAAACTCCTGAAAGCCAGATGCTACAAGGCGTTGTTATTCCAAGTGGAGGAATGCTAAGGACAGCATCCTGCAGGTGACCAGGAAACCCTGAAGCATTCAAAGCAGGGGAATGGCTTAAAACAAGGTGGTATAAGAAAGTGCTCCCAGAACAGCATGAAAGTCTGGTGTAGTGGACGTCTCCGCTAGCCACAAGAGGTGGTAAGAGGCTGAGCTGAAGCAGCTGCAGCAGGGATGCAGAGGGTACATTCCCCAAACCCTTATGGGCAGAGTCCTTTGGCTTCAGTGACCACGGCCAAGGATGCAGAGGAGAAGCCCAAGAAGATGCCAGGTGTCTGGCTTATGCCCCTGTGTGAACGTGAAGCCTCTCATTGACATGCAGGTTACAGGAGGAAAAGCAGGTTTATTTGGGAAGGAGGCTTCTAGACCATGACTTCCATTTTAGCCATGTAGTTTTTGAAGTGCTTGTACAAGTTCTAGGTGGAAATGTCCAGGAGGCAGTGGGGAACTCAAAGTAGATCTCAGGAGAGAGGCTTAGGCCAGAGGGCTTGGGGAATCATCAGCATGGGGGTGGGAGGAGAGCTGGTATTTGGATGAGATTGCAGTGGAGCATGAACAGAGTGGGAAAAGGTGGTGATGAACCCAGGGACTCCAGTATGCGGTAGCTGGCTGTGAGATTAGGAAGCAATGAAGGAGGCCAAGAAGGATGTGGGGGAGAAGCATCAATAAGGAATAAATGAGTTGCACGTGCTCCAGAGAGGCCAAATAAAGACTGGATTTGGCTCTCGCAGGTCATACACGAAAGAATCTTGGAACCAAAAGGAAAACGGTGGTGGTTTAAAGGGTATATTCAGTTTCTAGGTCTGCTGTCACAAAATACCAGAAACTGGGTGTCTTGTTAAAACAACAGAATTTTTTTGTCTCACAGTTTTGGAAGCTAGAAGTTCAAAATGAGGTGTTGGCAGCACCATGCTCTCTCTGAAGATGCTAGGAAGAATCTGCTCCATGCCTTTCCATTCGCTTCTGGGGTTTCCTGCAAGCCCTGACATTCCTTGGCTTGTAGATGCATCACCCCAGTTTCTGCCCCCATCATCACGTGGCCTCCTCTCTGCGTGTGCCTCTGCGTTCCCTCTATTCTTCTTCTAAGGACACCGACACCAGTCATAGTGGATTAAGGGTCCACTCCTAACTAATTACATCTGCAACAACCGTATTTCCAAATAAAGTCACATTCTAAGATTCCTAGGGAGAACATGAATTTTTGGGGGTGTGTGGATACTGTTCAACCTGGGACATGGAGTAAATAAATGGCAAGGAAGATTACAGATGACTTTAAGCTAAAGAGGGAGATAGGGTTAAATGTAGGACTTTTTTTTTTTTCCAGGACGGGAGAGGTTTAAACATGTTACTACATTGAATAAATGAAATAACCATGAACATGGAGTGGCTAAAGATTCTGAACTAAGTGCAAGTAATTGATAGCGCAAGCTCCCAAGGGGCTGGGGCCTGGAGCGCAGATGGATGGATCCACTGTGGGCAGAACTGGGGCGTGGGAGGGGTGTGCCGATGCAGATGTGTTTGAGTGTGGGGGGCCAGAAGCTGAGTGGGATGAAGCGTGACAGTGCAGCTCCAAGCCCGCTGGAGGTGTTCACCAAGCAACTCAAGAGCAGATGGCAGAACGAGCAGCTGAAATAACAGCTTGTGAAATCAACCCTACTTTGTGGGGAGAGGATTGGTTAAGGATTCTAGCCATGAGAACCAAGAAGAGGAGGATAATCTGTTCATGCCTATTATGGGGCTTTGGGGGAGCAGTTTCAGCCTCAATCTGGAGAATGTTTTAGAAGGCCAGAGAAAGGAACCCTGCAAATCATGTGAGCTGGCCCCTCACTTTGAGATGAAGTGTCCATACAGCAGTAACGCCACCCTCTGTAGTGGTTCTAGAGTGTGGCAATCTGGAGGGGTCATTATGGAAAAGGGCTGAAGCATAAGAATGTAGGCCCAATACTGAGATAGAAAGAGGATTCTCTGAGATGACTTAGGCAGGGTGATGGTGGTGGAGGTGGGTGTAAGAAGCCCTCTGCTGCCTCAGTTCGAGCATGGAATTCAATTGGTCAAGAGCAGAGGCAATCACCATTTAGGCCCCCTTGTTAGCCTTAATTTATTCCTCAGGTATGGAGAATACTCCTCAAGATGCATTCAGAGTGTAAGCTACCTCTTCCTCAGCAGAGGACTGCCCTGCAGGTTTGCAGTTCTGTCATTTGGGAACTCCCTGATGTGTCCCTTGGCTCTTCCCATTCTTTTGCTTCAACACATTTCAAGACCGGGCACCTTAACTGCAGAAACAGCATGAAAAACAAGTAGGTTTCAGGAAAAATTATCCCAAGTGGAGTCTCTACTGTGCTCTGTTTATCAGATGTAAAGCTTAAAATAGTGTAAGAGTTTTTACAGAGTGTATTCATATCACACCAGTTTTGGGTCCATAGACAGGGGCTTTTTCTAGATCAAACCGTTCAATTGTCCTGTTGATCCTGGCCTAAAATCTGAGTGGATAAAAAATATTTTAGGAGAGATGAGATTCTAACCCTCAATGGCAAAAAGCAGGGCTGAGCCCTAAGCCCACGTTTTTACACATATTTTACAATTGAATGTGTTGCACTACCGCTAGAACACTAGTTCTCAACCAGGGGCGATTTTGCTTTCCAGGGGACATTGGCAATGTCTGGAGACATTTTTTTTTCCATTTTCAAAAATTGTGGCAAAGCACATAACATAAAATTAGCCATTTGAACCATTTTCGTGTGTATAGTTCAGTGGCACTAAGCACCTTCACACTGATGTGCAACCATCACCACCATCCATCCATAGAACTCTTTTCATTTTGCAAAACTGTAACTCTGTACCCATTAAACACTAACTCGCCATTTCCCTCTTCTCCCAGCCCCTGACAACCATCATTTGACTTTCTGTCTCCATGATTTTGACTACTCTAGGTACCTCAAATAAGTGGAATCATACTGTTGAGGGATTTTTGATGGTCACAACTTGGGATGGGGTGCTGCTGGTGTCTAGTGGGTAAAGGCTAGGGAGGCCACTTAACATCCTGCAATGCACAGGATGGTCCCCACAAGAAAGCAATAACTAACCCCAAACGTCAATTCTACCAAAATTGAGAAACTCTGAGCTAGAAAAATCCCATGAGTAATCTTACACCATGGAGTATCAGTCAATAGAGACTAGTTATGTTGCAATAAGAAACCACCTCCAAATTTCTGTGGTTTAAAACAACTTATATTTTTGCTCTAACATGGAGCATCCTTAATCAGCAATCCAGGCTGGTGGGAGTTCCATCCTGACCTGGGCTTCTACGATGACTGAAACAGAACAAGGATCAGTGATAAATTGTGCACTGGCTTTTAAAGCTCCCATTGGAAGTGTCCAGGTCATTTTCGGTCACACTTTCTTGGCCAGATCAAATCACAGGTCCACATCTCACTTCAAAGGGAGGAAGGAAGTGCATTTTTACTCTGAGGAAATACAACCACCACACCTAGCAATTAAAAATAAACCTCATAGTGTTATCACCTGCTTGAAGTGCTGATATCAGAGCAAGCCTACCAGTAGGAGTGGTGCAGGCTGCAGGTTTTTGGTTTTGTCTTGTTTTGTTTTGTTTTGTTTTTGGAGACTGCACTCCAGCCTTAGTCTGTCATGCAGGCTGGAGTACAGTGGTGTCATCACAGCTTATTGCAGCCTTGACCTCCCCACACAAGTGATCCTCCCACTTCAGCCTCCTGAATAGTTGAGACTACAGGCCCGTGCCACCACGCCCGGTTAATTTTTTGTATTTTTTTGTAGAGATGGGGTTTCACTATGTTGCCTAGACTGGTCTTGAACTCCTGGATGCAAGTGATCCACTTGCCTCGGCCTCCCAAAGTGCTGGGATTACAGGCGTGAGCTGCCATGCCTGGCCTAGAAGCTCATTCTTATTGGCTAGAAGCTAGAGAGTGATCTAAAGTCTCCAAGCCAGGCCAGACTGGTTTCAAGCCTTAGGGCTAGTGTATTAATGAATGAGGTTCGAGCTTCTATGGCATGGGAACTGAGGGGCACCACAACACTCAGCTTACTCAAGGGACCAATTCTAGCAGCCTTCGAAGGAGTCTGAAAAAGGTAGCCTTGAATTAGTTTCCGGGTGAAAAATATTTGTCCCAATTGAAGCAAGTACTACTAGTGACTGCCTCTGCTATGGAAGCAGGGGTTACCTGCTTACCTGTGAGCAATAGGATTTCTTGGGGTTGATTTTGCAGGAACATGTACCTCCATGTGGCCAAACAAGCAGGCTTGCTTAGATTTGCACCACAGGATATTAAAGTGGAAAGGAATCTTAAACATCTAATTGAGGGATGGCAAATTGGGTTCATTGTAAGGGTCACCTCTGACCCTTTGGTTGTGGCTGCTAGGAGCACTGGGTGGGAAGAATTCTGTAGTTTTTTCCAGAGAGAGACCGCCACGCTTCATTAGAGAGTCTAGTGGGCATGGAAGGGAGGGGGTGAGTTGTTGTGCCTGTAACAGGATTTTGCCATCCCTAGTTCTAATCTAACACTTTGAGAGCTGAGGCTCAGCTCCACGAGTGATTTATAGAGGTCCTTCCTTTATTGCTTTTATGTCACCACATCTAGAATTAGGTCTTCTGCTTCCAAGAAAGTCAGCTGCCTCATTACCATGTAGCATAGTTAGATTCCCCATTTCACCTAGAAAATAAATATTTATTGAGGGCTGGTCAAGTGCGGTGGCTCACGCCTGTAATCCCCGCATTTTGGGAGGCCAAGGTGGATGGATCATTTGAGGTCAGGAGTTCGAGACAAGCCTGGCCAACATGGTGAAACCCTGTTTCTACTAAAAATACAAAAATTAGCCAGAAATCCCTTGAACCCAGGAGACGGAGGTTGCAGCGAGCCAAGATCGCACCACTGCACTCCAGCCTGGGCGGAAGAGAGAGATTCCGTCTCAAAAAATAAAATAAATAAATAAATAAATTCACAAAAATATTTATTGAGGGCCCACTTGGTTTTTAGCACTGAAATAGGAGCCGAACATAGAGCAGTGAATGAATAGGCCAAGTCCCTGCTCTTCTTGGCCTTACATTTTGGGGGAGGAGACAGATTAGTAATTATTAGGAGAATTATTAGTAATTATTAGGAGAAAGCAGGAAATTTCTGCTTTCATGGGTGGGATACCAGAAGGTAAATCATTATGCAAGGATATTTTGGGACAAGTTTCTATAGCATAGATGTATTTTAGGATGACTGGGGCTGTGTGTTGTGAGCACGGGATCTCTGAGGCAGTCAAAGGGCACCAGGAACCTCATCTCTTAAGACGTGCATGCACCGTAGGCTGCCGTTTGTGTCCCTCACTCTGGCCAAGCTCCCTTCTTCATCATGGCCTTTGCACTTGCTGTTCTCTGTCTGGGGAAGAATGCTCTTTCCCTAGAGATCCAAATGGCTCACTCCTTCAGTGTCTTCAAATCTCTGTCAAATATCACCTAAACAGAGAGGCTTTCCCTGGCCTCTAGAGGACAAAGTAGCACATTTTCTCACCCACTTACCCTGCTCATCCTTCTTTATAGCACCCCTCACCACCTGCTGTATTATTTGTTTATCTTTCAGCTTTCTCTCTAAAATGGAAGATCTATGAGAACAAGAACCTGTCTGCTCATTGAGGTGTTACTCTAGAAAAATGTCTGGCCCATAGCAGGTGCTTAATCAACAATTTTTGAAGGAAAAGTGGAGGAAAAAAGATAGGAGAAAGCAAACTCATGAAGAAGAGTGCTTGGGTGGGGTGGGAGGAGAAGAGGGCAATGGATCCAGGCCCTACAGGGATTCACTGTTCAAGCAGAAAGTCCAGGGAAAGCCACATGGCCTCCTTCAATCGGATGAGCTGGAGCTGCTGACATCCCCTGCAACCTGGGAGCCAGTGCATGCAATGCTCCAGCTGGGTCTAAGGACAGAAGGAGGCTAATGAACAGCCACCTTCGGAGCAACAGGGTCACTTCAGTCCTCCCTGTTTACTTCCAAGCTGCTGGGAGTCTTATGCACATTTCCTCTTCTCACTTGCCTCTTCACATCCCTAGCTGCCACAGGAATTTATGGCTTAATTAAAGTGGGAAGCAGGGTTTATACATGTTTATATAAAGTTATATTTTCCTCCACCTCTTTGTTGGAAGAAAACTCAAATGTTAAAATTCTTAGGAGCCCAGGAGTTCGAGACTAGCCTGGGAAACATTGCAACCCCATCTCTACAAAGAATAAAAAAATTAGCTGGGAGTGGTGGTCCCAGCTACTTGGGAGGCTGAGGCAGGAGAATCATTTGAGCCCAGGAGGTTGAGGCTGCAGTGAGCCATGTTAGTGCCATTGCACTCCAGCCTGGGTGAGAGAGTGAGATCTTGTTTAAAAATAAAGAAAGAAACACCTAGAAAGGACACTAGAGATAAATCTAGTTCATGCTCCTTGTTTTCTATGGGAGGACACTGAGGTCCAGGGTCACACAACTCACAAATGGCCAGCCTACGGAAACCCTGTAAGAGGCAGAGTGTGAGGAAAAGGCAGGCACTTGTGATAACCCCACTGGTGGGCAGGAGCTAAGCCTCCATAGGTGGGGAAGGGAATTAACCCCAGGACACAGGCTCCAGTCTGGGGGCTTGAGATGCTCAGGGGACACCAGTTAGAACTAAGGCAGGAGGCCAAGGCAGAAGCTGTGCTCCTCTGCCTGGATGTATGAGGGCAGAAGAGGAAGAAGAGTTGGCAAAGCAGCCCAGAAACACATGAAGAGGAGGAGTGAATGTAAGTAGAGCATGCCAGAGATGGCAGATCAAGGCAGGGAGTTAAATTGAAGGAGGAGGCGGCCGCGGCCAAGGGTGCAGAGTGATTCAAAGTTACAGTTGGTTATGGGCTGAGGAAACAGCTTTCTGTTTCACTGCTGTGAGAGGCAACCAGGTTGCAAGGAAAGGAGGGGAAGAGGGAGGCGTTAACATGGAGGAGTGAATGTAGACAGAACCTTCCAGATGTTGGCTGAAGATAGAAAGGAGAGGGAGGAGGGGTTCTGGAGGGAGAAAGAAGTTAAAGAGTATTTTTTTATATGGGAAGATATGGGAGTTTTGGGTTTTATTTTTGGCTTGTGAGAATGAGCTAATCTTGTATAAAGGGATTAAAGATTTTTTTAAAAATTTATCTCTGAGCCTTAGGTCTTTCAACTTTAAAACGAAGATAAAAAATCTATGTCTTTGGCTTATGAGGATTAAAATGTGAAAACACATTACTCCAGTGCCTGGCACATTATAAACACATAATACATGGTAGCTATTTTAAACATTTGATTATAAACTTATGTAGTGCTCATCTGGAGGCCTAGGAAAGTGTTATTGAAAGTATTTTAAATCTTAGTATCTTATATTTATCATTTATAGGGTATAGTAGATTAAGAAATACTTCACGTATTTTGAAAGATTGGGCTGGAAACATACCCGAAGAAGCATTCTTTTTATCTCTCATGTACATGTGGACATTATACATTTTAATTCAGTGTTATTATATGAGCCAAATTCCCTCCTCATGGGTGTTAGTAGGAGTTGACCTCGAAGGAGGGAGGATTTGGTTGTGGATTTATGACTCACATCTGCGAAAGGAGTAAGGGCGAATAAGAACAGGAAACTCTCTGATAAGCAATTTTACTATGTTTTCATTTTTATCTGAAACTCTGTAATCCAAGACTGGGGTAACTTTTCATATTTTTTAAAAATACTTTTTTATAGGCTGGAGTGATCTTGTGTAAGCAAGGATAAATCATAGACGTTAGAGATACGTTTGTCTCTGTGCTCTTTGGTGCAAATTCCATGAAAAAGAGCCAAGGCAGGGGGTGGGGGTGGTTGTCAGGAAACCAAGGGATGAGATGTTTTTCTTTTTCAAAGATGACACCTGTGATGCCAACTAGTGAGCATGGGCGAACAGAGCGGAAAGGAATTCGTTACAGTCCTAAAGAGGGATAAATGCATCTGGTGTCAGATTAACTCCAGCGAACAGCCTCACTCAGTCCTAAATACTGACTCAAAAGCATGTTGATTTCAGTGTGAGAAACAGATGTGTAAAGGTGACTTCTCATGAGGTAAAATATAAAGCAACATGCCTAGGTCTTAAAATCATGATGTTGAGTGCAACTATAAGAAAAAAATGGGCTTACTGATATAATGTTATTATGTAATTTAAAGCCACATTTGCATATCAAACAACCTTGCCTATTTCTACAGAGATAGTTGTTTTTTCTTTTTTTTTTCTTTTCTTGTGACAGGGTCTCACTCTGTTGCCCAGCCTGGAGTGCAGTGGCGCCATCTCAGCTTACTGCAGTCTTGACCTCCCCAAGTGATCCTCCCGCCTCAGCCTCCCGAGTAGCTAGGATTACAGGCACAGGCCACCATACCTGGCTAAATTTTTTTGTTTTTTATTTTTAGTAAAGATGAAATCTTACTATGTTGCCCAGGCTGATCTCAAACTCCTGGGCTCAAGTGATAGACCCACCTCCATCTCCCAAAGTGCTGAGATTACAGCCACCGCGCCCCCGGCCAAGATAGAAAGTTTAAGGACACATATCAAACATACTAGAGAGGTTGCTGATGGGATAGGGAGGATGAGTGTGAGCATCACAGACGAGGGAAAAAGCAAAATGAGACAGCGGCTTTGCCCAGATGGACAATGAAAATGTGCTATGAGTTAAAGAGCATGATTTTTAAAAGGAGAGAAATCTTTTAGTCATTGGTCTTCTCTTTGTTCTGGCTTAATGAATCTGCTGCAAAGGCAAATAGCTTTCAGGCACACTTGCTGTCCTAGTGGTAACATTGGCTTCAAGGACTCCTCGAGCGGTTTGGGATGGCTTCCTGAGGGTGACAAAGAGGAGCTGTGTTTTCAGCCAAATATCAGAACCAGGGCCACTGCCTGCCACCAAACCCCAGCGGGCACCCCTACTTTGTGTTTATCTGTGGTGGCTATGCTTGCCCACCTGGGTGGGAACCCCGAGAATGACTCCAGACTTTTCCAGGGACTGCATGCCAGGGTATTTTTACAATTTATGTGTAGACTTTGTTCGGGTGGAAAAGTTATTTTATGAAGATGAAACAAGCAATTGGGGTACCTACCTTATGGCATTTTTTACATTGAGAGTGTTAAAAATACCCCTCCCCTAACCAAAACCCTGACAAATAGAGCCAGGGAAGGCCATGCAAAAAAGGATTCTTGGGCTTGTATGCCTGATAACAAAAACTTATCACAGAAGACTGCAAAAAACACAATCTTGCACAAAGCCCATTGCAACTTTGCACACAACAATGCTTCTGAAGGATATTTGCCCAACAACTGCCTGTCCAACCTGGGCCTGGCATCACCTTTGTTATTGATCTTTGTAGCCAAGGATAATCATTTCCAAATGATCATATAATCTTCCTCATATTTTTTTTTGTCTTCCTTTACCTCCGTGAATATGCATATAGTTTACTCTGGCTTGCCTATTTCTATTGCAAGGCTCTGTTTCCAAACGAATATCTTTTTCTTGTGGAGAGCCTCTCTCTGTTTGTTATTTAGGTTGATAAGAGAAATGTGAACATTTGAGAGGTCAGGTAAAAGGCCTTAGTTTACAGTAAAACTTTTTTGCACCCTTAGATGCTTACTTCCACTACAACTTGCAGGTGGGCCTTGGAAAGTTCTTGGAATAAGTTTGAGCTTTGATCTTGTCCGGTTCATTTAGCATAGATTCTCAAAATGTGGTCCCTGGACCCACAGCATCAGCATCACCTGGAGATTGTTAGAAATGCAAATCATCGGGCGTCATTCCAGACCCTCAGCTGGAAACTCTAGGGGCATGGCCAGACCCTCTGTAGCTGAACAAGCCATCCAGGTGGTTTTGATGCAGCTAAAGTTCTGGAACAACTAATGTAGCCCCATTTGGAAAACTTGGCTGTACAGGCCTCCCTAGCTAGTAAGCTGCTAGCATTTTTTGTTTGTTTGTTTGTTTTGATACAGGGTCTTGCTCTGTTGACCAGACCGTGACCTCCTGGGTTCAAGCGAGGACTCAGCCTCCTGAGTAGCCGGGACTACAGGTATGTGCCACCACCATGCCCAACTACTTTTTGTATTTTTTTTTTCTAGGGATGGGGTTTTAGCCCAGGCTAGTCTCAAACTCCTGGACTCAAGCAATCTGCCCACTTTGGCCCACGAAGTGCTGGGATTATAGGCATGAGCCACTGTGCCCGGCCCTGCCAGCTTTGTATAAGCTGAGGAGTTTTTAAAAATACCTAGACTCAGGGCAAACCCCAGACACTTAAATCAGATTCTCTGGGAGGTGAAGCCCAGGCACTGGTATTTTTAAAGTCTCTACAGATGGTTCTAATGTGCTGCTAAGTAAGAGAACTGCTGATCTAGACCAGGCCTTTTCAAACTTAATGTGCACGTGAATTGCCTGGACCTTGTTAAAATGCAGATTCAGTCTGCATAGGCCTGGGGTGGAACCTGAGCTTCTGCATTTTTAACAAGTCTCTAGAGGATGCTGCTGCATCTGGGCTGCTAACTACACTTGGAGATAGGAGGTTCTGGAGAGCAGAGGAAAGAGCATGAACCATAACCTAGGGGCTGGTAGTCCTGACTTCTGAGCCAAGGTTTGCCTTTATGTGGCTGGCAACTTGCTTGGACTCCTACCTCAATTCTTTGGGCCCAAGGTTTGTCCTGCCTCAGAAGGATGTCAAGAAAATTGAGTGAGTAATGCAGAATTGTTTCTTAAAGTGTGTGCAGATGCTCCATGAATTTAGAGAGTATGTGGATGCACATTACTAAATTTTAATAGTTGTGAACATGTTGTTATGAGTACTTAGATCAAGTAATAATGGCTTTTGATGTATAGTAGTAAGAAAGCTTCCTTTTAAAAGGCATGTATTTAAGTTTCAAAAGTGGGGCTATTTAAAAATATATGAAATAAATAATAGTAGAGGTAATTGACAGAGCAAAATTATGAAGGCAGGATGAGAATGACTCAAGTTTGGGAAATGCTGAGAAAGCAGATGCCCAAGGGCTATGAAAACTTAAAAAAATAGGTAGCACTTGATTTTGATTGGCTGAATGAGATGATGTGTTTGATCATTTATGGGGTTGGCATTTGGCAACATGCACTGGGTGGCTGGGATCACTGTTTATTAAAAAATATTTGAGTCTCTACTTTGCACTAGATACTCTTTTAGTCTCTTGGAAAAGGGATTGGGGGGGCAGGCAGGATAAAAACAAATCATTTATGCCCACAAGAAAATTGCAGGAAGATAAAAGTCATGAAATAAACTCTGTGCTTCTAATTTAATATTTTTTTATAGATTATGAGGAAAAAGTTTTGCTCACTATCAGCTAGGAAAGCTGTCTTAGCACAACCATTCATTCTTGCACAAATCAAAATCAAGATGAGCCAGATTTAATTTAATATTTTTTTACAGATTATGAGAAAAAAGTTCTAATTTAATTTTTTTATAGATTATGAGAAAAAAGTTTTGCTCACTATCAGCTAGGAAAGCTGTCTTAGCACAACCATTCATTCTTGCACAAATCAAAATCAAAATGAGCCAGAAGGCTCCATTCTGACAGCTTCTAATGGAGAAGCTACATTTACTGGACATGGGGAAAGTTGCTGGGCTCTAAGGACTGTGCTCATTTCTTGAACTAGATAAATGGTCTTGGTGTAGCATAATACCAAAACTTCTTGTCGCAGCCCGTAAGGACAGAACTCAATCAGCCTGAAAAGGAAGTCAGTGACTCCGACTCAACACAGGAATGTTCTGTGATTCCTAAAGAAGGATGTAGGAGTGTGGCACAATTCAACCACAGTCTGTGGCCCTGTGCCTCTGCCTTGACATGAGTGGGATTTCCCAGCTGGTCATTTTCTTCTTATCTAAGACATTGGGAACAAATTACTTGACCTCCTCTGGGCTTCAGTACTCCCACTCATCAAATTAGAGGACTGGGCAGTCGCTAGGCTCTTTTTAGGCATCATATTTTAGTTTCTGTGATTTTAAATTTGAGAAGGGGTGTCTAAGGGAGAATACATAGGGGAGGGGGAAAGGCTTATTAAAAGTGTAGTTAGACACTGAATTTTTAAGAATTGCATTTTGTAATAATACCTTTACCTAATCAGGACTGACAATCTTACCTGATGACAGCACCTGGAGGAATGGCTGCATTCAAAAATAAAAATGAAATAAAACAACACCTTATTTGAACTTAGCAATAATGCTGATTCCTCTTTTTGATTTGAGGAGGTTATAGCTGTTGTAAATGCTTGAATTGGGTCTGCCCAGGCAAAACGGAGTCAAGAGTCCATGTCTGATGAATTTTAACAATGTAGACAATAGAAAGGGTTGCTTAAACTGCCCCTCTTTTACCAAAACACATTTACAAATGAAAGAACAACACTTCCATTTTTTAAAAACATTTTTTGAGATGAAGTCTTGCTTTGTCACCCAGAGTGGAGTGCAGTGGTGCGATCTTGGCTCACTGCAAACTTTGCCTCCCGGGTTCAAGTGATTCTCCTGCCTCATCCTCCCGAGTAGCTGGGACTACAGGCGCCCACCACCATTCCTAGCTAATTTTTGTATTTTTAGTAGAGACAGGGTTTCACCATGTTGGCCAGGCTGGTCTCGAACTCCTGACCCCAGGTGATCCGCCGACCTCGGCCTCTGAAAGTGCTGGGATTACAGGCGTGAGCCAACACGCGTGGCCAAAAAATTTCCATTTTTAATTGCAGGGTCTGGGGAATTAAAATGCATCCATAATTTCTTGCATCTCTCCGCTCGGGCTTGCATGAATGCAGAGGGATGGGGAGGACTTCTTGAGGCAAGCATCCCCCTCTTGTCGCCTGCCATCTGGAGAGAGAGGGCTGTGATTTATCTCACTTTAATCAGGAAGGACCTGATGGGTGGATGGAGAGGTCTGATGGCTTTGTTGCTCCATGTGGGAAAGAAACGGACAGAGTGAATTTGTGTATGATCCCTAAGGAGAAAGCGTCTTTGTGCTCTATTTCTTTTTGACCTGGAGCCCCTGAAAGCAAGCTAGTTACAAGTTGAAATAGGCCATTTCTAAAGTGTGATTTTGTTTGTGTATGAGCCTTGATTACAAAGGGGAAAAAAACCCGCTTAATTTACATACACCACATGTAGTGCAGGATCCCCTGGGCTGTCTTTTCAGGTATCAGGAAACTTTCATGAAAGTCGCTTGTCTCACCTAGGAGTCATTTCATATTGTTTAGCGGAGCCTGGTATTAACATTTCCTTCCAACTGTTTACTGGAATCTGTGTGTTCCCTTCAAGTGATGCATACTAGGTGCACAAGCTTCCTGCCACTGTCATCCTAATCTTTCCGTGCAGACAGGAGCAGAGGGGAGAGCGCTGAGCCAGGCCCCAGCTTGCTTTTGTTTCCTGACACAGCCCGGCTCCGCTGCACTTCTCCGCTCTTGCTGTAGGTGGTGCTGTTTGACCATTTTCTTCATGTGACCCTCCACTCGGTAATATAAATTCATTCGGAGGATGACCTGATATCAAAAAAAATTCCTTTTGATTAGTAGAATCAACTTGTTTCTTCACACGATACTCTTCCCACTGAGACACATGGAGACAATTCTGACTCCAGGTTTGCAACCTTGAGATATCTCTCAGATGCAATAAAAAAAACAAAAAAGCATTTTGAGTGGCACAGTGATGCCTAGTGCATGATCATGTTTGTCTGCTCAAACATTAAAGGGAAACTGGTGGGTTTGAGGATGCCCAGCAGCACGACAGCTGCCAATGTAAATGAGCCGTATAGAGAGAGAGGGGGCGGGAGGGGACTACAAACTTCAGAATATGAGCTGATCGTTTATAAGTTAAAAAAAAAAAAAAAAAAGTCAAAAGGGAGCCCAGGATGGTGCAGGAAAAAGGAGAAAGGAAGATTTTCCTTGCAGCTAATCAGGAGAGTTCATAAGGGCTGATTACATGAGTGGAAGCCTTAAGTTCTTTTTTTAAAAAAATGTGAAAGTTTGCATGTATGTATGTATGTATGTATGTATAGCTTCGTGTATTACCATTATTATTGCAATCAGCAAATGGATTTACTTCCTTTATCTCATGGGCTCCTTCCCACTCACTTCTGGCAGCACATTTTCCTTTCTCCTTCATCCCAGAACACCAAAGAACAGATGCGCTTCCTAACCCTGGCTCCAGGGAACTTTATACAATGTAAACAGTGCACCTCTAACGTGGTTCACCGCTTAGAGAACGTGTGTCCCATTTTAAAACTGTGACTCCTTTATATTTTGCAGTGCTTATTTTAATAAGAGACATTGGACTTGTGACTTATTTTTCATGGAGGAGTGAGCTTCATGGTTGAAAGTAATCGATAAACTTGTTTTTCCTCTGATGCCATCAGCCAAGATCCTATGGCAATAGTAAGAGGATGACACTGGGCTGGCACCCCCTCCATAACATATTTGGACCATTTTTTTCCCCCAGAATGCACATGCAATAGCTTTGGTTTGGTAAGAGAGAGATGGTGTACTTGGTTTCCTTCTGTCACACTTTTGGTGAAATGAATTAGACTTTTAAATCAGGAAATTCAGCGAGATGAGTTAGATTTTTACACAAGAGCAGTGGAGGACTTCCAGCTGGTTGGGGGAATGATACAGAAATATCTTGCTAAATCAGGGTCTGGTGGAATGCTGCTCCCCTGGCAGGCTCCTCTTCACAGGGAGCAATCTGTGGGTTGCTTATAGAACAGAGCGAGCAGGAGGCATAGCATGGTCTTGCTCGTGGGAAGACCCGGTGTTCAGATGTTTGTCATTAGGAACTGGGTGTGGGCTTTTTCAAGCTAAACTGAAGCAGCAGTTCTATTAGGAAGAGCCTACCCAGATCAGCATCTTCTGTTTCTGGATACTCTCCCTTTGAAAAGCCAGATTTCAGCAAAAAGCTTTGCTAATGGTGAAATTGCACAACTGAAACCCTATGGGAGCAATGGGAAAGATGGAGAAAGAGGTGGTTATATCATGTACTTCAACAGTTTATTTAGAGGCTGTTGACGTTAGAATAACAAGCCAAGACAAACAAAAATACTCATTTTGGATGAAAATATTGTCTTTTCATGTTATTATAGATAGCTGAGTCCTAAGACTTATACAGAAACACATTTTCCTAATGAGTGGCTGATTTTTCTGGTTGTGCAAGTAATATCCAAATTATTGTACAAATTTTTGGCTCAGGAGCAAACACTGTATTGCATATTGAGCTAATCACTTGCCCTTTCTAAGGTAAGCCCTTACCTCTGCTTTCCCTTCATCTTGTCATTTCTGTTTGTTGGGTACAGGTTTCCTGTTGGTTCTTTCTTTTGGCTCTGATGTAACATGAATGCAGTTCTTAACATCCTTTCAGACATAAACACAACTTAGCTCATTGTTTCTGAGTTCATATAGAGGTTTTCTTGCCCCTGAGACTTTCGTGTCAGACAGCTGGATGTTGCTGTGTTCAAGGCTCTATATGTTGATTTTGTATCCTACAACTTTACTGATTTCACCTATCAGTTCAGTTCTAACAGTTTTCAAATTTTATTTATTTGTTTTTGTTTTTTAAATATTGTATGTTTCATTTTAGAGTCAGGAGGGTAGATGTACAGGTTTCTTACACAGGTATATTGCATGGTGCTGAGGTCTGGGCTTCTAATGATCCCACCACCCAAGCAGTGAGCATAGTAATCGATAGGTAGTTTTTCAACCCTTGCTCCCACCATCCTTCCCTCCCACCTTTGGAGTCCCCCAGTGTCTATTGTTCCCTTCTTTGTGTTGAGTTCTAACCTTTTTTTAGTGAAGTTTGTAGGGTTTTCTATATATAACAAGATCACGCTGTCAGTAGAGACAGTTTCACTTCTTCCTTTCCTATTAGGATGCCTTTTATTTCTTTCTTTTGCCTAATTACCCTGAGAAGTGGTGTCCGTGGGCATCCTTGTCTTGTTCCTGATGGTAGAGGAAAAGTTTCAACTTTTCACCACTGATTATGGTGTTAGCTGTGGGTTTGTCATATATGGCCTTTATTTTGTTGGGATACAGTCCCTCAATGCGTGATCTGTTGGGTGTTTTTTTTTTTTAACCATGAAAGGGTTTCGAATTTTGTCAAAAGCTTTTTCTATATCTATTGAGATGGCCATATAGTTTCTATCCTTTATTTTTCTAATATGGTATATTATATGTATTGATTTGCTTATGTTGACCCATGACATGATCATGGTGAATGATTCTTTCAATGTGCTATTGAATTTGGTTTGCTAGGATTTTGTTGAGGATTTTTGCATCTATGTAGATCAAGGATATTGGCCTGTCATTTTCCTTTCTTGTAGTGTTCTTGTCTGGCTTTGGAATCAGGGTAATGCTGGCCCTGTAAGATGAGTTTGGAAGTATTCCCTCCACTTCAGCTTTTGGAAGAGTTTGAGAAGGACTGGTATTAGTTCTTCTTAAAATATTTGGTAGAATTAATCTGGGAAGCCATCTGGTTTTGGGTTTTTCATTGATAGGAGACGTTTTCTTACTGATTCAACCTCCTTGCTTGCTATTAGTCTGTTCAGATTTTTTAATTTCTTCATGAGTCAATCTTGGTAGGTTTTATGTGTCTGGGAATTTATCCATTTCTTCTAGATGATCCAATTAGTGTGTAATTATACCTAGCAGTTTCTTAGGATCCTTTGTATTTCTGTGATATTGGCTATGATGTTTCATCTTTCATTTCTGATTTTATGCTATATTGAAAACATGAGGCATAGCAGGTAGGGGGCACTGGTCAGGACTTGGGGTATAAACTGGCAGTTGTTAAGGTAGGTGATTCTGGTTAACTCAGAAACTCCGAAGTCCCGTGTGGAAGAATTAACTGCCTGTACTCACCTAGTAATGTATATCCTTGGTCAAAAAAAGATCCAGCTGAGAATGTTGGATGAAGGGACCAAATCAATATTCATCATTATATTGAAAACAAGTCAGATTGGCTGTGGTCTTTTGACAGCAGGTCAGTGGCTAAGTCTATTTGAACAAAGTTAGGGCAGGTTCAAGGGAGAATCCTGAGATCGGTATTCATTGTTCCATACAACCTTGCCTTTCAGTTTCTTCTCCCCATGCCTCCAGGATGTTCCTGCACAGCCCGTAGGGCGCCCTCCTTCAGTACCTTGCCTTACGAAGGGGAGAAAATGAGTTTTCCAATGTTAGCATATATTTAGCCTTCCAAAATTTCTATTTCTATTTTAGGGGAGCTCTAGGAAAACAGCAGATTACTCTAAATCCCCAGGTAAAAATCTGAAATGGTGGAATTTCATATGACCAGGAGACATATTTTGGGGCAAGTGGGCTTTTCACAATCACTTGGACATGAAGGCATCTGCTTCTTCTATGCCTAAAATATTCCTTCAATTTAGTAGTTTAATTCCTCTTCCTCTTTTTCAAATTTCAAGACAATACATGTAGTGACTGAACAATTTGGATCCAAGTTTCACTATTTAACTGCCAGTGTGACCTTGGGTGGGTCGCTTAATCTTTTCAAGGCTCAATTTCATCATGTAAAGTGGAAGTACAAACAATCCCTGACTTACAATATTTTGACTTATGATTTTTCAACTTTCAGATAGTTTGAAAGCAATACACATTCAGCAGAAGCTGTACTTTGAGTACCCATACAACCATTCTGTTTTCCACTTTCAGTACAGTATTCATTATATTACATGAGATATTCAAAGCCCACTTTATTATAAAATGGGCTTTCTGTTAGATGATTTTGCCTAACCGTAGGTTAATGTGAGTGTTTAAGGTAGGCCGAGCTAAGCTATGATGTTTAGTAGGTTAAGTGTATTAAATGCATTTTCAGCTTACAATATTTTCATAAGTTTATTGGAATATAACCCCACTGTAAATAGAGGGGTATTTGTAATAATGATATCTCTTCAAGGAGACTTTGTGAGCCTCTCATAGGAAAATGCATACACAGATGCATATAAATATATAATCTTTATTTTCCATACATATGATATTCTTTAAAGATATTCAAAAATCTGGAAACAGTTGCCTCCAGGGAGATAAATGGTAGTGGGTTGGGAAACTTTTAACTGTATATGCTTTTGTACCTTTTGCATTTTGAATCAGATGAATGTATAATCTACATAAAATATTAATATTAAAACATCACCAAATAACTTATCAGGAGTTTGGTGAACATAAGGGAAGGCCGCCTATGGTGGCTGTATTTTATTCAGTGTTGGTCACTGTTGGGCACTTCATAGAGTTTATTTCATTTCATCCTCACAAGTGCCATAGGAGGAAGGGGCCCCAGAGGGATTCATGGTTAGAATAGCAGAGTAGGAGCATTTGGCAGCTATATTCTGTGTAGGTGATTACTTAAAAGATATTTTTGTTATAAAATGTTTCAAACATACAAAAAATATAGAGAAGCAGTTTTCTATAGTTATTAAATATTCTTAATGGGTAGTCACAGAAATTATCATCCAAAGTGGGATATTCTTGAGAGAAAAAGGAGGTTCTATTTATAATTATGGTGGGATAACAAACTTAAGATGAACAGCTCTGGACAAACTGGGTTGTATAGTCCCTGGAAAACAAGGATTACTGTAAATGTGAGTCCCGCCTTGTGCTTCTCTCTGTCCCACCAAGAAAATATGATCTTGATACAGATGTTCATTGTGTCAAGGCAACCATGGCAACCATGATCTAGATACACTGTTCAAGTTTTATGCTGATCCTACCTATATATGTCTCAGGAACTTTCCAGAGTTTCCTTTGAGTGCTTCTAAATTTTGCATAAATGGTATGTTGTCCCTTGTCTCTTTTTAAAACCAGTAAGCCATTTTCCCTTCTTTTCCTGGAAAATTAAAGGAACAAAGACCAGGAAATAACAATGTATTAGCTAAGGTTCTGTTGATTGAAAGCAACAGATCCTAATTCTGGTTAGCTTAAACCATGCTAGGATTTAATGAAGAATACTACAGAATCTTAGATATCTTATGACTGGGAAAGAGGAGGTTCAGGCAGTTCCTGGGACATCAGCAACAGGTAGCTGTCAATTAACTGCCCCCACACCACCCACTGCTGCCGTCATCAATATAGCACACCACAATGGCTCCCAGCCTCTGTACGTCTGGGTTCCGGTGTTCAAATTCTAGAGACAGCAAGAGAAATCCCATTGAGTCAGGGATCCTTCCCTGGGTCACACTCCCTGCATATGGTCAGAAATGCAGGATTATGTACTAAAGACACAGCTAAAGAGGACCCACTTCACTGTTTTGGGACCATTTGCAGGGGAGGCACAATTGTGAGCTACGCACTTAAAGAGGTGATAACCATAAGTTTGCAGGAAAAAAAAAATTGGAGAAGAGAAGGATAACACTATGCTACAGTTTCTTCTGAAAATGGACGAAGGGAATAGCATTTCCATTTGGAAATTCTCTCCTGGCATTTCAATATTTATGGATTCTGAATTCTGAGAAAAATCAGTTGAGAAATTAGGAAAATGGGAAGGAACATTCTAATTTTCCTGTGAAAATTACAGCTTAATAGTCAGTATAGAGAACTTACTGGCTTGAAGAAATGCACTGACTTCAAGTCAAGCAAGATGAGGAAGCACTGACATGTGGAGATGAAAGTTAAGGTGAACAGGACAGGAGCAGTAAAGGAGCCTCAGTCAGACTTTCTTGTATCTGTTGCTGTGTTACAAGTGTGTGTTCATGGCCTTGTCCACGGCTAACAGTGAACCATTTCTGCAAATAAATATTAATGTGTTCATAGGCATAGTATATGTTTTACAAATCCTATGAGAGGTTTTCTAAGAAATGCCAAGTTTTAGAAACAAAATATGCCCTTAAATCGGCAATTTTGACAGTTGCTTCTTTCTAGTGCTATTCATCTTGCCAGGAGATCAGAATGTTATGTTATTTAAATGGTATTGGAGGGGATGATTGATGCCTTGTTTAACAATGTCATGTAAACAATGATTAAAGCATTAAGTATTTGTGGTGTTACCTTTCAATCTTTAAAGGACTTTTCTTTAGCATTTATTTTGTGATAATATTCATTTCTTTTTAATGTTTTCTCTATTAATGCTATTGGATTTTATAATCTTGTTACAATATGTTGGCTCATAATAATAATAAATCATCATTTGTTATCATATCTTTTTAAAACAGAAGACTACTAAAACTTTTCATATAATCCTGTTACAGAAAAAAACGACTATTTGCTTGTTATTATAGTCACTTATTATTTTTCAAAAACTTGGAAGTGAAGTGTTATGAAAATCATATGAATTTGGGAATTCCCAAGCATTCTCAGAAATTCTATTTCCTTGTTCCCAAATCCCAATGATTAATATCTGCCAGGAGTCGGAAAACAGTGAAAGGAAGTAACATCCTATGTTGGGTACCTGGTAGGGTTAGTGAAGAAACGTTATTGCTGAGCTCTGTGTTATGCTCACGAATGATGCCATTGAGGAAGTCACACTTGTTGAAAGGAACGCAGATACACAAAGAGTTTTGCTGCTGTCTGTTAGATAAGAACCCCCTGGTCGATTTAGCTCCTACTGCAAGTTAGAAAAATCAATCCAAAGATAAATGAAAAGTGACCAGTGTGCTGGGAAATAACTTATTTTTTGGCTTCAGAGGAAATTTTAGAAACAGTGCCAAGTGAAACGTAAAAACAAACTACGAAGACGTTCATGAATTTCCCTCTGAAGCTGACAGCCATATTTTAGCAGATGGAACTCCTACTATTAGCCCAACTCTTGGGTTGAAACAGTGTGTCCAGGAAACCCTATGTTAAAATGCAATGTGTTGGGGATATTGTTCCTCTATTTGCTTGAGTTAATTTTCAAATTAGTGTACTCTTGCTTAGCTGTGCTCTGAGGGAATGAACAAAAGATTGGTAAACTCTGATGGAGAACACTGGTCAGGCAGGGCACATAGAATCCCTGGGGATGGTGGTTCCTGACAAAAGGGGGAGGAGGACCTGAGCCAGGCTTGGGCTGGGCTGGAGGAACATGAAGATGGGATCTACTCACAACCCCCAAAACTGAGGGGTCCTGATAACACATTATTTCACCCTCAGCCATGCAAATTCATTATTTTTATGGATAAAATAGCTTTAAAAACTAATTTACATTGAAATGTTAAAATATTTATATAGAGATTAGAAATATTTATATAGAGATTATTGGGAATCCCCTCCTAAAGCCCAAACATAAAAACTACCAAAAAAAAAAAAAAAATTCCGTGTAGGCTAAGATTGCAAATGACTGATGGAATGTAATTTAAATTAAACATGGAAAATATATTTCCTCTTTAATAAAGATCTAAATTCTATTCTTTTAAGGAGCCTTCAGAAATGAAATTCAACTATTAAAAAAGGTATAGAGAAGCCTTTAGAAAAGAAACTTTTCTTTTGCTGTATTATATAACAAAGAACTTTGATGAGAATAGTTCTAAAGTGTTTAATAATCGATTACACTGATGTTTCTAGGTATTGTGGGGAACACCTAGAAATTAAATCTTCATCTTTGGCAGATCAGAGGCCTATTATTTTTAGGTAAAACAATTAATATCTGCTTTTAATAAATCACAAATTTTGCAAGTTAGCCATTAATAGTAAGTGCTTTTCAAAGTTTGGCCCAATACATGAAAAAGCCAGAACACCATACCTGCATTAGTTTTGCCCATCACCTTCTTATGCTGGCCTCAGGAGATTTATTAACAGCATTCAATATTTTAGGTAGGCTGGATGTGGTGGCTCATGCATGTAATCCCAGCACTTTGGGAGGCTGAGGTGGGAGGATGGCTTGAGGCCAGGAGTTCAAGACCAGCCTGGTCAACCTAGTGAGCCCCTCGGTCTCTCTGAAAAGAAAAAAAAATTTAGGTATCCTGTGGCTACCTCCAAAAACAAACTCCAGAGGAACTGAATTTTTTTTTTATTTCATGTGTTGGGATAATGGCTTCTTTTGCAGTTACTTACGAAGAATTTAAGGGTCAGTAAAAATATTTTTTCATCCTTAATAACATGAATTCTCTAATTTGTGTGTGATATAACGCTAGATATTGTGCCAAAAGTGTTACATAGACATAACCCATGCCCGTTTTCAAAGATAATACTAATATAGAGAATAAGAATCATTATTATTGTAGTAATTATTATTTTAGTAATAGTAGTAATAATCAAAACAATTACATCAAACACTTATTAAACCCTTATTATGTGACAGGTACTGTGTAAGCAATCTCCACATATTAGCTCCTTAAATGTGATCACTGACCCCATGAGGTAGGTAGCATTATGTCCATTTTATAGATGCAGAAACTGAGCTTTGAAGAGGGAAAGCAACTTGCCCAAGGCCATGCAGGCAGTCATTGATAAGGGTGGGAAGCGAGAAGTTGAAGTCTGAGATGTAAGTTCACAGACACGAGTACGCAAACATGTACAAGATACTCGTATGACATGTGGGGTTGCTTGAAATATGTAATTGACTTTCCCCAGCACAAGAAAGTGTTTGGACAGATTTCAAAGGGATCTAACACTTCCTTAGAGGACTGCCCTACGACATTTTTCCGTGTGCTTTTCTGCCTCTTGTCCTATACTTTTGGCATTTCTTCTGCTCTTAGAGGCAATGAGTCAACAGCATATTTTTAGCACCTCCTGTGTGCATAGAAGTGGCCCCTGACTCAATGTGAGTGTATAACTACCATGGGCCAAATCAGTGTGCTTTCCTGTCAGCCAGGGGATTATAGAAGAACACGATCCCCTGATTCCAACAGAACTTGCTGCCACTCTGATGTCTTCATTGTAAGGCCTCTAAATGAATGTTCAAGAAATTCATGTTAAAGGCACATGTCATATGTGTAACTTGTAGACATTTGTGTACTTGTCTCTGTGTCCTTACACCTCAGGCTTCAACTCTTGTTTTTACCTTTATCAATGACTACCTGTGTGCTGTGTGGCTTTGGACCAATTGCTCACCCCCTCTAAAGCTCAGTTTCCGCATCTGTAAAACGGATATAATGCCATATATACATAGATATAGATGGACATACACAAATATATATACACAAATATATATGTGTGTATATACATATATATATAATATACAAACTGAAATATATAGTTATATAAATATTTCAGTTTAAGTTTCAAAAATCACTGGAGGGTATTTTTATAATACCCTTCGGCAATTTTACCTGCTGCCTTTGCACATTCTGGTGAATTTCTAAATGGAAGTCTGATAGAGATTAATCTTTTAATGCATCATAAATAAAAAAGAAAATCACAGAATGATGTAGCTGGAGAGGACCCTGGGGATCTAAAGTGTTTCATGAAAGATTAATGTCCTTGATCTGTTTGTAAGTGTTTTGGAAAAATCTTCCATGGTCAAATAAAACTTGGCAATGTTGGATTAAAGTTAAATAGGTTTTTTTTCCTGCAGAACTTCATAGTCTTTAATATGCTAATGTGTTTTGTGAATCTACAAGGAATGAAGTGTTTCAATACTTATTTTACCCAGATTCTCATCTTGGGACACGCTGGTCGAGCTGAGTCAGCTAGTATATTCTCTAGATGGAGATGATGGCTGATGCCTTTTTGAGAGCAAGAGAGTCCCCAGGGGAAGCAAGGGTATATCAGTTGCTCCTATTTCATGCCAAGGATCCTCAGTCTTTAGAGGCTCAGAGAAGGCTGAAAGGCTACTCTAGGCTATCAGGGCTACCATTCATTGTGACCCATGCTACAGAGAAGCTTTGAGCTCAGTGCAAAGGAGTGACCAGCCCTTGAGAATCAGGAAAATTTATTTATTCCTGACCTAGTCCACTGAGGACATACAAGGAATGGGGCAGGGGAGTGTCACCAGCTATGGTTACAAGCTAGTCTGATTCTCTTTCATTAAGAAAACTGGTCCCTGTGAGTTTAGATTGGGAAGCACCAGGTTAAAAAACTTTTAGGCCAGGAGTGGTGGCCACTGTACTCCAGCCTGGGTGACAGAGTGAGAATCTGTCTTAAAAAAAAAAAAAAGTTAAGTGATGTCTTCTCTTGAGGACCTCTCAGAACTTTTAATATGAAAGTGTGCATTGTGAAGAATGGGAGTAGAGTGTACAGGAGTTTTAAAAGCTACTTGGTCATGAAACTCTTGCTTTGTGTAGGATTCGAGGGGCACTAACATTCTGAGGAAAATATTTTGGGAAACATTGATCTAATCCAAACTTCTCATTTTACCAGCAAACAACTGTGGGGCCCTCTAAGTTTCCTTTCTCCATCATTGTGACAAATTCATTGGAATTAATTCAATTAAACCTGGGGTCAGCTTTGAAGAGATTTATTTAGCAGGTAAATCTGTTTTGTACATTTTGAGGGAGTTCTGAGTTTCCATAGTCAAAAACCACAGATCAATTTAACCAACCTTTATGGAATATCACCTATGGCCCAAAGACCCTTTAGCTACAGT
This sequence comes from Pan troglodytes, assembly GCF_028858775.2. Taxonomy (NCBI): domain Eukaryota; kingdom Metazoa; phylum Chordata; class Mammalia; order Primates; family Hominidae; genus Pan; species Pan troglodytes. Next base: position 691,110 of record NC_072402.2, on the reverse strand, counting down.
GATGGTCTACAAAAATATAAACTGTAATTCTTGCAATACAGAAGATTAGTAATAATGGTAAATATAATGATGATGACACCATGAATAGCTAACATTTATTGAATGCCTTTCTATTAGTCAGGCACTTTACTAAGTATTTTAATCCTCCCAACAATTTATGAGGTAGGGATTATAACAATTCCCATCTTATAGTGAGGACACTGAGGTTAGGAAATTATCCTAGCCTAAATGTTAAGTATAAGCATGAATAGAAAGGTGTTATCAGCCTATAAGACATTCCTTTATGAGTGATACAAAGTCCTATATAAATTCAGAGAAAAGAAAAGTGGTTTTAGAAATCCTTGATCAGTGAGTGTGAAGCATGTGGTGGCCCGGTTACTGTTTGGTTGCCCATCTGTCCTCCCTCTGGGGATCAGCACCCCCTTACTTTGGAAGAATTGTTTTCCTTTTCACTGTAAGGTTCTTTCTGGCTATGTGGTAGGGCACATTGCCTCAAACTAGCCCTGTTCCAGTCTTTGAGAACCTTGAAATTGGAACCAAGGGAAGAGGATTGCCTCTTGAATGGTAATTCTCTAAAATCTAGTCTGAGGTGCTGGTGCCTAATCCCTGGGTCTGTGGAAGGAGCTGGGCTGTGAGAGGGGAGAATGATGTTGATGTCAAGAGAGAGGCAGGTGCTAGGAGCAGAGAGATGGGGGCCTGGAGGGTTTCTGGGCTTCTCTGAGGCTTAGGGTTTGGATCATTGTCTTCGTTACTGGAACAAAGGATTTACCATACCTGCTCTTCTGGGAATGAAACTGTCCTGCTTTGCAAAATGAAGTGTCATTAGAAAGAGATCTTAAAAACCCCACACCATAGACAGGTGCACAGATCCCTAGAAGTGTTAAAGTTCTGTCTGTTGGATGCTAAGCCAAGACTCTTAAGTATGTTCTAAAGAGAAACTGGTGTGTGTAGGCTGTGCACTCCCAGGGAGATAAAAAGTTAGGAACTTTATGGGTTGGGCTTGGTGGCTCCCACCTGTAATCCCAGCACTGTGGGAGGCTAAAGTGGGCAGATTGATTGAGCTGAGGAGATCGAGACCAGCCTAGGCAACATGGTGAAACCCCATGTCTACAAAAACTACAAAAATTAGCTGGGTGTGGTGGTATGTACCTGTAGGCGGGAGGATCGCTTGAGCCCAAGAGGGAGAGGGTGCAGTGAGCCATGATTGTGCCACTGCACTCCACCTGGGTGACAGGAACTTTATGGGGAATGGGATCTTGGAGACTGAGTAGAGACTAGAGGAAAAAAAAAAAAAAACTACCTCCCCGACTGGCCACACTATTCTTTTAAAAAAATGTTAATTGACAAATTAAAATTCTATGTATTTATGGAGGTATAATGTGATGTTATGATATATGTATACATTGTGGAATAATTAAATCCAGAGAATTAATAGATTCATCACCTCAAAACCTATCTTTTTTGTGGTGAGAACATTTGAAATTTATTGTCTTAGCAATTTTGAAATACACAATACTTCATTGTTAACTACAGTCACCATGCTGTGCTGTAGATCTCAACAAAATGTATTCTTCCCGTCTCAACTAAAACATTGTACTCTTTGACAACATTTCCCCATTCCTCTCACCCCCTCCAAAAACACCCATTCTTTATGTTGAAGAGAATGGCTAAAAAGTCCCAGCAGGTTTCAACTGACGGCTTCACTGGTTTTCCCATCACACTTCAATGTTATTAATAGAAAGGGGAGGGGCAATACATAATTCGGACAGGCGGAAAGTACCATTGTAACCACTTTCTTGACTTCACAGAAAAAGTCCTCTTGTTTTCATCTGTAAAATGGGAACTGCGTGAATACCATTCTTCTTTTCTTCAGCCTCCAAAGAAAAAACAGATGCAAAGCCTTTTATCAATTGCAAAACAGTATACAATGTGTGTTATTACTCACAGTTGTCTTACTGTGACCAAACACTTTATAAGCCTGCGGCAAGTCAGCCTCACTCTCAGGAAGTGGACAATATTTGGGGAAGGAGAAGCAGCATGATATTTCAGGACAGTAGCCTTGGTGGGTCCAAAAATTCCTTGAGAGAAATGGGAGACAGAACTTTCTTCCTGCTTTGGGTTTTATCCTGTTAGTCTTTTCTCTCTTCACTCCTATTTTCTATGGAGAATTTCCTGGTTTTGGAGTTTGGGTGTGTTTTATGGAGAGGAGGCAGAAAATATTTAGCTCCAGCAGAATGATAGGATACATGCAAAGGAAACTAGCACAGTATGTGGTACCCAGTTCCCCTTTAACTTGGCTTTATTCATTCACTCCTGGTAGGGCATTAATAAGGGATTTAGCCCCCTCCTATTGAAAACGATTAATTCAGGGAAGAGTTCAGACAGTGTGGACAGATACAGTGTAGGCCAAGCCTGTTTCTAAGGCAGGAGCTGGGTAGGGAGGGTGAGAAGGGCGAGAAGAATAGGGAAATATGTGTCTGTGTTGCTGCTGTTGCAACCACCACAACAAACAAACAAGTGGAAAAAAAAAAAAGAATTGTCCATACCGGAAAGTGTGCTGTTTTGGAGGAGGCTGGGGCAAGTGTGGATGGCTCGAATGGGTCCTGTTGGATTGAAGTCTGACAGTGGTGATTCCCTTCAACAAATGGTCGGGGTGGGAGGGTACACACACACACACACACACACACACACACACACACACACACCCCACACGCAGCGCCCAGCCTCCGATTTCAGCGCTTGCAGGAGATAACCATTCTTAGCTCGCCTTTCCAGGGTTATTTTTGGCTGAGGCTGTTTGCTGATGGCAAAAGGTTTCAGCCCCCTCCCAAATCCCTCCCCGTCCTTGTTCTAAAGAGAAACTGGTGCGTGTAGGCTGCGCACTCCCAGGGAGACAGGGAGACGGGCCTGGCGCCGGAGAGGAACACGGACTCTGCCCAAAGTCTCGCCGCCCGCCGGCTGTTTTCTGGCGGAGGGTGTGCCCCGGAGGGCGGCGATCGCGGGTGAAGGCTGGGGCCAGGCGCGGGTGGAGGCGTCACCGGGGTCGGGCTAGCAGGCCCTGGAATCAGGCTTTTGGGACACCCCGAAAGTGAGTCCAACTTGGGGAGAAACTGAGGGCACCTCGGGCGGTCTGGCCGCGGAGAAGGTGGGCGGGAGAAAACTTTACAGGAAGGCAGAAGCAATCTCCGCCGAGGGAGTCAGCGAGCAGCCGCGCGGAGAGGAGGGGCGGGCGGTCCCCAGGCAGGCGGGCGCAGGGTGCCGACCTGCCGGAGAGGGGGCCCGGGCGCGAGGCGGAGTCCCGGCGCGCGGCCAGGCTGGCGGAGGCCCCTCGCAGGCTGCAGATTCCCTCCGGCCCCGGGAGCCTCAGCAGGACCGGCCAGGAGGCGCCACGGAGGGGAGCCCCATCCCGGTGCTGACAGTGCCCACCGCGCCCTACGAGGACCGGCGGCCGGCCGGCGGCGGGGGTCTGCGGCGACCTACCGGCCTCTTCGAGGGCCAGCGCAACTACCTGCCCAAATTCATCCAGAGCGTTCTATCGTCCATCGACCTGCGCGACCGCCGGGGCTGCACCACGGTGGTGGGCAGCGACGGCAGGTGCTTTAGCAGGACGGCCATCGAGATCGTGGTGCTGATTGCCGCTGGCCAACGGGGTGAGTGTCCAGATGCCCCTCGCTTCCCGCCGCGCTGCTGCCATGCCCTCTCCTAGTCCTTGTCCCCCTGCTGCCTCCAGGCCCAGCTGGGAGGCCCCTGCCCGGCCCCGGCTTTGCTTCCTCACTCCTGCGTCCTCACCCTCCAGCGCCCCACTCCCGCCGCGCTCGCAGCCTCCCCGGTGCACCCCGGACACTGGGTTCTATTAGTACCCACCGCCCCCAAAAGCCTTGAGGGGTGTCCGTCGTTCCTGGAGCCACTCCGGGCGCCCTGGACTCTTCTCCGACTCTGCACACATCCCGCACCTGCTCATTTTTCTTTCGGACATTCTCTTACCCGGCCCTGTAGATTCCAAGGCAGCTCCCAGTTTTCCATACTGTTCCCAACGCGTTCACTGCCCACAGTCCCCACACAAACTTCTTTCGCAGGCTCACAACATAGTCCCTCTGCCCCGTGCCCTTTTTGCAATAATCTGCCAGTCCCCTAAGTCTTAGCTCTGCCTATTTAACAGTAGTGGTGTCTCAGAACACACACACACACACATACACACACACACACACACACACACACACACACGCACACACGATCCCTGACATATTTGGCAAGAGTAGGCCCTGAAGGTTTTTAATATTTTGGTTCTTTAACCCAGTGGAATTACTGAATGTTTTATTTAGTTAGGGTAGGGATGGAGTGGATCCATTTGTTTGATGCTAAACAGCCTGAGCTCGCAGTTCCCAGGGGGCATATCTCTAAATGGTCTGAAATGAGATTTGCAGTGGTTTTCTTAATGCAATTCCCAACTTCTCTCCAAATGCCTTTTGACATTTGACAACATTTCATGCCTCTTCCCCTTTCGCTTTTCATCCTTGTTTTCTCTCCCTTCTCCCACGACCTCGGTAGTCTTCTGCAATCCAGATTCTCAGACTTCGGGTTTTTCTCCCTCTGCCCCTTTCCTCTCTGTCCTATAACTAGAAGCACCTTTTGGCATAGACCCGTATCCCAGTTTCCTCTTTCCCAGGTCCAGCAGCAACTCAAGGACATCTACAAGAGGGATACCTAATTTCAGGGGTCTCTGAATGATATGTGGGAAACATCGTCTAAAAAAGTAATTTTATCCTTATTCATGCAACCAGACCCACACTCATAGAACTTTTCTTTAAGGGGAGTGTCTTGCAGATGTATAAATGAGTGTTAACATCTTTAAAAGCGAAACTGAACAATTCCCTGGCATTTGAATTCCCTCCTTCCTTCCCAACCCTCTCCTTTTCATTTTCTCATTTATTATTAAAAACATTTTTAAAGGATCTCCATGCTTCATATTTATCTACTATAATTCCTCCTTCTCGGTGTTGCAGGGATGGGGAAAGAGGATTTTTTAAAAAACACAATAAAAAGCAATTGGGAGAAGCAGGGCCAGTGGTGTTGGGGTGGGTAGTGGAATTGTGATTTTTGACTCCAGTAGACAATGATGCTGGATATATGGGGTTTGATTTCTCTCTGGCTCCTCACTTGGGATTGATGAAGTTTGGCTAGAATCAGAGAGTTGAAGAGAGGTTGACAAATGGTCTTTCACTCTTCTCTGACAGGCTGTTCCTGTGGAGTGATGGAGAATAATGAGCCTTGGGAGAGCTATGGGAGCTCTCATACTCCTTCCCGAGCCAATTTTTTAGGGAGTGAGAGAAACATGGCCTGTCCAATACTTGTTGTGGGTCAGGATATTTTTGAAGCTACGGTTGTTGATTTGCATGGGAAAATTATTATGTTTTATTATTTCTTGTCCCACTTTACCATAAGGGCTCCTCAGCTTCTTACTTCAATGGGTCTTCCATGACAAACACACTTTATTAACTCTAAGAGTGGAATTTATTTTAACAGATAATTAGCATAGGTCAATATATGCTTAAAATAGAGTCAAATTAAACCTACTAGCTGTTATAAAGGACAGATGACAAAATCCACATAGAAGCATCGACTCTTAAATAATCTGAAAGTACTACTTCTAAGAGGGATGGGCATGGGTGAAGGGAATGGTGGACATGTTTCAGAATTTCAAACAGCCAACTTTAACCAATCTTTTCCTCATTTTGTTCACCTTCTTGGGGGCTTATGCTAAAGTGAAGTGAATAGCCATAAGGCTGGCTTCAGGAGAAAGGCGGTCTAAAAGAACTGGATAATTATAAGCAAAATTGGTCTTGAGTGATTGAAAATTGATGAGAATGTGCTTGTCTCCTGATTTGGCATCCTGAGTTAGACTCAGGAATACTGAACTTGGATCCCAAAGGCTTTGGTCTTTTTTGATATCCTATTGGGTAATCATAAGCAGGCTAGAAAAATAGAAAACTAGAATTTATTCTTTTTGAACTGACAAATCTGACCAGTGGGCTGCATTCTCTATATCTGAAAAATCTTGGTTTTGATGGAAAAAGTTAATTTTAAAAAGCAATTTTCATTTTTTAAATTAAATTTCATTTTTTTTTTGAGACAGGGTCTCACTTTGTTGCCCAGGCTGGAGTGCAGTGGCACAGTCTTGGCTCACTGTAGCCTTGACCTCCCCAGATTCAGGTGATCTTCCCACCTCAGCCTCCTGAGTAGCTGGGGCTATAGGTGCACGCCACTACGCACAGCTGATTTTTGTGTTTTTACTACTCATAGGGTTTCTCTGTGTTGCCCAGTCTAGTCTCAAACTCCTGATCTCAAGAGATCTGCCTGCCTTGGCCTCCTAAAGTGTCATGAACCACCATGCCCAGCCTACAAAGCAATGTTCTAGGAAAAACTACAGTTACTCTTTGATTATGTAATTGCTGGAGAAGAAAAACATGGCATTTCTAAAATGATGAACTATATTACTTATATTTTAATATCTCATAAAGTTTGAAATAGACATTTCAAACATAAACATGTATAAAAATTTTTATAAATTAAAAATATAAAATCAAAAACATTTTAAAATTATTTTATTATAAAATTATTATAGAATCAAAAACATTATAAATTTAAACAACTTTTTAAAAAATTTATTTTGGGATTTCCCATGGAGTGATGGAGAATAATGAGCCTTGGGAGAGCTATGGCAGCTCTCATACTCCTTCCTGGGCCAACTTTTTTAGGAAATGGGAGAAATATACCCTGTTCAATGTTTATTGTGGGTCAGGATATTTTTGAAGCTATAGTTGTTGATTTGCTTCAAACTTTAAAAAATTTATTATAAAATTATGGGATGTAAAAAAATTTATTATAAAACTTTGAAATTTTCAAACTTTCAGAAAGGCAGAGAGATGAGATTAATGGCACTCATAGGCAAACATAGAACATAGATTGTAAACATTTTGCTATATTTGTGTCATGATTATTTTTTGCTTGTGTTTGAAAGTATATTAAAGAAAATGATATTTTACCCCTAAGTTCTTTAGTACAGATTTCTAAAAAATAAGAACATTTTCCTGTATAGTTACAAAATCATCTTTTCAAACAAAATAAAAAATGGCTTTTTTATATCATTTATTACCCAGTCCACATTCAGATTTCCTCAATTATTATGAAATGTCCTTTTATTTTTTGAGACAAAGTCTTGCTCTTTCACACAGCCTGAAGTGCAGTGAAACAATCATAGCTCATTGCAGCCTCAAACTCCTGGGCTCAAGTGATCTTCCTGCCTCAGCTTCCTGAGTAGCTAGGACTATAGGTGCACACCACCATGCCCAGCTAATTTGTTGTTTTTGTAGAGATGGAGGTCTTACTACGTTGCCCAGGCTGGTCTCAAACTCCTGGCCTCAAGTGATCCTTCCAGCTTGGTCTCCCTGAAATATCTTTTGTGGCTGGTTTGTTCAAATTAGTTTCTTCTAATCAAGGGACACACGTTGCATTTGATTATTTAGCTCAAGACTTTTTTAACCTGGAAAATACCCTTACTTTTTGTTTATGTATTTATTTAGTGAAATTGACTTGTTGAAAAACTAGTCAGTTGTCCTGTAGAATATTTCCCCTTCTGGAATTTTCTGGTTGCTTTTTATGGTGTCATTTAACTTTTCACTCTGTTTTTTCCTGGTTAACTGGAAGTTAGTTCTAAAGGCTTTTAGGCCTGCTATTACAAAATACCAAAAACTGGATGACTTATAAAGAACAGAAATTTATTTCTCACAGTTCTAGAGACTAGCAAGTTTAAGATCAAGGAGCATGCGGTTTTGATATCTGGTTAGGACCAACTTTCTGGTTCATAGATTGGCCTTCTTGCTGGGCCCTCACATAGTGGGAGAGACTAGCTAGCTCTCTGGGGCCTCTTTTATAAGGGCACTAATTCCAATCATGAAGGCTCTGTCCTTATGATCTAATGACCCCCTAAAGGCCCCACCTTTTAATACCAGCACCTTTGGGGTTAGGATGTCAACATATTAATTTTGGGAAGACATACACGTTCAGCCCATTGCAAGGTTTAGTTAGGTTCAGGTTCGACTTCTTTTTTTAAAGACTATTTCATAGGCAATAATGTGTATTCACATCCCATCATTAGTGATGGTGAGATGATCGCAAGGTTAGGGTGATCACTGCCTATCTCCTCTGCTATATTCCCCCTTGGGTCAAGCCAGTAGTCTGTGACGTGAACTTTGTACCATGTGTATATTCAGTTATATTCTGTATCAATAGTTACTTGATTGTTTTAGCATTTATTAATGATCCTTGCTTGAGTTGATTATTTCATTAGGGGTTTCAAAATGGTGAATTTCTAATTCTCTAATTCTATCTACATGTTTTAGCTGGCATTTTTCTATAAGCAGACCATATTCTTCACAACTGGGTTATTTGGCTACCCTGAAACATAGTTCCTTCCGGGAAGGCAGAACATATGTTTATTTCTGTCTTTTAAAAATTACTGGTGTTTGGAGTGAAGATTAGGTGAGTTAACTACCTCCACAGGTGACAAATGAATTTTGTTTTGTCTCACTTTTGCTTTTTTGAATATCACTGTGGATGCTTGGATTTTTATATTTAATTTGAATGGATTAGGGAATAAATGAGAAGATAGGTTTTATCTGTTTCTGTAGTTTTTATGTGGCTGTGTGAACTTACTTTTAAAAATTCCCAGAAATATTTTAATTCTCCTTTAAAGATACAAACTAGTCATACTATAAAGCAAAAGAAAAACCAATCATGTGAAGAGTAAATAGTATCGTTTAAACGAATTGCGGTTAAGCTTAGTTTGTAACTAATTAGTTTTTTATTTTCTTTCTACTTTTATCTGCTTCAGAGCCTCTTCAGTGGTTTAGATCTTCTATGTGTCAAATTATTCTAATCTCTTTAAAAGTTTAAGAGCTAAAATACAACACAATGACTACAAGAATGCCTTTGTCCTTTTCTGGGTAGGTACACCTAAGGCAACTTCTTTTTCTCTTCTTTGTTCTCTTCTTCTTTCTTATTCTTAAATCATCTTCAATATTGGACAGATGACAGCACTATGCCTGCCTCAAGATGTTTCTGACTTTTTCTTTTTCTTTTCTTTTTTTTTTTTTGAGATGGAGTCTTGCTCTGTCACCCAGGCTAGAGTGCAGTGGCACAATCTTGGCTCACTACAACTTCCACCTCCTGGGTTCCAGTGATTCTCCCAACTCAGCCTCCTGAGTAGCTGGGGTTACAGTCATGCACCACCATGCCTAGCTAATTTTTTGTATTTTTACTAGAGACGGGGTTTCACCATGTCGGCCAGGCTGGTCTTGAACTCCTGACCTCAAGGGATCTGCCTGCCTTGGCCTCCCAAAGTGCTGGGATTACACGTGTGAGCCACTGCGCCCGGCCGTTTCTGACTTTTTCTAAACTCTTCTTTCTCTGGAGATGACATTATATAATAGCACTGTTCAATAGAAGTTTCTTTGATGATGGAACTGTTCTATAATCTGCATTGTCCCAGCCACTAGCCATATGTGACTACTGTAACACTTGAAATGTGGCTAGAGCAACTGAAGAACTGAATTTTGCATTTTACTTAATTTTAATTAATTAAAATAGAAATGCAAATAACCATAAGTGGTTAGTAGCTACCATACTGGACAGCGAAGATCTACAATTCAGCATTTAAAATCGATTTTGTTTTGTTTTCAAAAATGGAGTCAGACTGTTACAACCCAAAAGAACTGTAGGTTAAATTAAGGTAAATCACCAAATACTACATACACATTTGGGAAATCCAAACCAGATTTTTTCATGTGATAACCACACCCTCTTTTGACTTTAGCCTTGGAGGTAATGGAGTATGGCAGAAAAAACCCTGTATCAGCAGCTGGAAGACTCACCTTCTTTTCCTAGCTCTGCCATATATTGACCAAAAGAGTCAAAGTCCATTCAGATGGTTGAGGGGCCTTGGAATTTTGTTTTTGGTTTTCACATACAAGTTGGACGGCAGATGCATTAGCCTCTTGAAATACCCAGAAACCACTTGTTTCCTCATCTAAAAATCAGGTATGACAGGATCATTTAATTATCCTGGAAATCAGATGAAGCACTGCATATGAAAGCACTTTGTAACATCGATAGCACTGGGAAATGTAAAGACCTTTTACTGAAATATAAAGGTGTATGGTCAACTGAATATATCTCAGATAATTATGATTTGACTGTATATATTGAATATAACCTGTAGTGGGCCCCTTGGTAAACAGCTTACAGTTTTGTTGCAAGTTTTAGCCAAGAGAAAATTTATTTGTTGACTAGTCATGCCCTTTATTGGCCACATGATGAGCAGCAATGATATTAACACACAGTGCACCTTGCAGAATTCAAGAATGCCTCAGTGTCTTCTGAACTAGGAAGCTGAAATGCAGTGGTATGCAGAAGGCTGGCTCAGTAGGAGCCTTGGGAGTGTCCTCCAGATAGATGTTTGTGCAGGTTGTATTTGATTCCAGTTGGCCATGAAAAGCTGGTTGCTCTAAAGAATGAGAATATGCTTGGTTTTGCATTTACTAGAACTATCTGGGGAACAAATCTTGGGGTGGAAGAAAGAAGGGAGGGAGGGAAAGCTGTGCTTCAATACCTAGGGCTTCTTTCCTGGAATGGATCTGAGAATCTGGGGTGGCTAATATCTCATCTCTAGAAGGGAGAAAGAACTGGGTGGTGATGGCTTTGTATTTTCTACTGGAGTTCACTACAGAATAGGTGAATGGAATGGGCTGCTATGATCCAGACATTAGGGAGGACAGGTTTGTGATACATTAGAAAACTTGAATGAGCCCTTCTATGATTCTCTCTTCCCTCTTTCTGCTTCCCTTTCTGAATCACCATCCCCAGGTTGTGGAATTAGCAAATCTATTATGTGAGCAATAGCAAACTTACAGGAGCCCTTGGCTCCATCTATCTCCCTGTTTGTGTCAGTTCATTCTGGATGCTTTTAGTCTGTGGTCTTCATTCACTCTTTTTATGGGGAAGTAAAAGGAGTGGGACAGATTATGAGAACAGCTGGGTCCTCCCAGTTGCTGGGGTGGTTATTTTAAGCTTTGTTTAATGTGTCCAGAGACCCAGATGGCATTTTAAACTAAGCTGCTTTATTAAATCTTGTGATAAAGCATAGTGATGTTTATTGAAAAGGCAGACACACATCAGCAACGTTATGCGTGAAACTTGCTCTAAGAATTTTCTATAAAACATCTGTTCTCTTTGAGCCTTTTGTGAACTCTGGAAGTTTGCTAGTTTCTATACAGACTTGAGGACAAGAAGTTGGAACCCACTTTTGGAGATGTCCAAGCATAGGTATTGGAATCATTAATCCTAACCCTCTCAGTTTTAAGGCCCCGGATACCCTTCTGTTAGACAACAGTAACATGAGCAAGCACTGTAATAACATTTAAACAAGATTATTTGGAAATAATGGACAAGAAAAATTAGTATAAATTGTTTGGGAATTTTAAAATTAAAGATAAAAAGCTAGGGCTTCAATGACCTGTGCCAGCCTATAGCCTTAAGAGTCAATTTGCAAACACTCAAGATTTGGCCAATATGCCTCTACTACTTCTACTTAACACAGTCAAAGGGAAATTTTTAGATTCTTTCATCTGATTTGACTCTCTTAGTTACGAATAAGAGGATATCTAGAATATATATGTGACTTGTTAAAATGAAAATCCACCTTCTCTGAGTCTTCAAATATCTTTCATATCTTACATTTTTAGAAACATCAACTTTTGAAGTCATGTCCGTAGTTGTACGAAAAGAAAAATTTCAGGAACATTCAACCTTAAAAGTTCTTTTTCTTAGTCTGAAGTCATAGAAGCGTTTGACTTTTACTTTCTCTTTTTAAGTTTGTACTAGTAGGTATTTTATATAAATATAATATTTAGTTATTGCCTTTGTATTCTTTTTCTCTAGTAAACATCCTGGTTTTTAGCTATCAATATGTAGTTTTACATTTAGGGATTTCTAATGGAAAGAGAAAGGAATCTGAAATCAGAGGACAAGAGTTTATTCTACTTGACCAAACACATACAAAATACTGGAAGGAGAGTTTTAAAACAAATATTTAATATCTATGACATGTAAAAAGGTTTTCCAAATCAAGAAAATTCAAACAATTCAATACAAATATCATCAATAATAACAAATGAACAGGTGGCCAACCTTATTAATAACCAGAGAAATATAAATTAAAACAATCCATCAACTTATAAAAAAGATGAAATTACTCAGAGTTGGTGTAGGTGATGGAAAATTGTCATGTTTGTATACTGTTCATAGAAGTCAAATTGACATAACTTTTTGGTCAGGCAATTTGGAAGTATATATCTAAATTAATAGAGTAGTTTTCTAATAACCTGGGAATCTCTTAATCTAAGAATCTTTACTGCAGATTTTTCTAGAACAAATGTACAAACATCTATGTACAAGGGTACTCACTGCAGCATTTTGCTAAGGAAAAACTCAGAAAAAATCTATATGTTCAACAGAGAACAGGTACATAATTTATGACACAACTGCACAATATACACCACTAAAATAAAGGATATAAATTTATATATAGTATGAAAAAGATGTGAATGATAACTTGTTGGTGAAAAACAGCAATGACTGGAATATTGTGTGTAACGTAATCCTGCTTTTCTGTATATAATGTAGGCATAGAAAATAGGATTGAAAGGACATACTCTAGTCAACAGTGTATATAGCTTGGGTGGAGGGGCTGTATAATGGGGAAGGAGAGTCCCTTTTCCTATCTATTCCATATACATCTCTGGATTTAAAAGATCATACATGCATATGCATTACCTTCAAAATTAAAATGATAAAGACAAAAGGAGAAGCTTTGGATTTGAATCATGATACTACTGTTTGCAACTTCTATGACCGTGGGGAAGTTGCCTAGCCTCCTGGGGTTTATTTCCTCATTTATAAAAATAGGGAAAGTAATAATACTTGTCTACATATCTTCTAGGGTTGTTGGGAGGATTGAATGTGATAATGGGTTACAGCATTATGAATTATTTATTCATATAACACAATTATTATAAAAATATTTTGCTCTGATTAAAATAAAAGAAGGACGAGATCATGTGTGTTTTTCAGTCCCAGTAGCTTTACTAACCACAAAGCCCCTGCTGATGTGGTGATCACAGTTGCTTTGGTGCAGCTTCCTCTTGACTTTTGGCATTTCTCCATGCTGCTAGCTAAGGCTGAGGTGGCGACTGTTGAAGGTGTGATCTCCTCCCCCTCCCAGCACACATTTGTGTGCGTACTCACACTCATGCACACACAAACACACACATGCACACTCTATCACAGTATATGAGGTGGCAGCAGCTGCTCCGGCATAGACTTTCACACAACATAAAGGGCTTTTTTGGTGTGGTCTGTGCGTTATTTCCTGTTAAGCATGAGCTGAGTCAGTGCCATGCTTTTCCATGTGAAACCTTTCTGAGGCTCAGGCTGTGTTAAGAGCAAACCTTCTCCCCTCTATGCCCACCCCATGGCCCTCTACTGAAGCCAGATCTTAATCTGCTCATTTCATGAGGATTTTCAAACCGAATGGACTGGGCCATGTGAGAGATCACTGAAAGGAACAGACCAAGCAGAGGCTAAGAGACTCCACGCTAATCTGCTGAGTCGTCTGAAAATGCACAGCTGTGGGAGCTCACAGTGCTTTAAAGTACTTTGGCAGGATGTTTGTTCAGGGGGCCTGTTCCTGCAGCCCTGCTGAATGTTTGGTTAGGAGGCATAATCTTTTTTTGGACAGGATCTCCCAAATGTAAAGTGATAGATGCTAATGTGGAATATAATACAGAAGATCCAGCTTGGATGTCATAAATAACAATAAATTGTTTAATCTTGCTGAGCTGTATGTAAATCTATGATTGCCAGAGGTCTTTAGTTCACTGGAACATAGTATGGGGGCAGGGGCACTTAGCAAATAGGCAGTTATTATTTTCCAACCAGACAGAAACTGGTCTGATGGAATTTATCTAAAAAGGCATACACATGTATTTTAATTAATTGTGACAATTACTCAGAGAAAACACATGGCCCTAAAGAGGCTGAGGGTTTTTTTGTTCTACCTATAAATGTATATGTATATTCACCTATATTCTACCTATGTATAAGTAAGAGAATGAGTTTTTGTTTTGGGGATATATATTTATACGTATCTATACAGATAGATATACACATACTTAATTTCTGTCTACCTATTAAGGTGCGGTGCCAGATGGAAAGTATTTTTAAGCATTTAGATAGCTTATTCTATAGCATATGTGTGCATATAGCCCCCCCATAAAGCTTTGTCTCTTTTCTGGATATATTTAACAAGAGGCTAGAACAGAGTCCAAAATGTCAGAAATGTTTGAACATTCCATAGAAATGAAGGAGGTGTTTCCAAATGACCTATGTTTCTATGGCAATAAATAGAACTTGTGCTGCGTTGGATGGGTCAGGAGTAAGGAATATAAACAGTGTAAGTATGGCTATTCCAGGCAGAAATCTACCTTGTAAGCACAGCTTTGTGCAGTGAGCTCAACAACATTGATCAGTTAGCAGTCCGGTTCAGTACAACATTGATCAGGTAGCAAGCTGGTTCTGCAGTGCCAGTCGGAGACACAGATGGGGACAATCAAAGAAGATGCAGGTCAGGACAAGGATGCAGACATGTACCTGTCACTACCATGGATTTCAGCAGCTTCTTAGTGAGCAGGTTTATGATTAAAGAAGAAAGACATCGTTGATATGTAAGCATGTTACAATTAATTTGCTGTTTAGTTATTAGCAAACTACATCAAGTTTTTAGTTTTTAGGTTTTTTTTTTCTTTTTTCTTTTTTGAAACACGTTCTTATTCTGTCATCCAGGCTGGAGTGCAGTCGTTATCCAAGCTCACTGCAGCCTTAAACTCCTGGGCTCCGTGGATCCTCCCACCTCAGCCTCCCAAGAAGCTGGGACTACAGGTGCACGCCACCATGGCCAGCTAATTTTTCTTATTTTTTTGTAGAGATGAGGTCTTGCTGTATTGCCCAGGCTGCTCTTGAGCTCCTGGCTTCAAGCCATCCTCCTGTCTTGGTTTCCCAAAGTGCTGGGACTATAGGTGTGACTCACCATGCCTGGCCTACATCCAGTTTAATTTATACTACAGTGTGGGTTTAGTCCTCAAACATGTTTTTGTTTTACATATAAAAATTTGAGGTAAAAGAACATTTTTACATTGGTCAATAATGGTACATTTAAACAATGGACGACTATATCCATTAAAATCGTGTTGTGGAAGAATATTCAGTGACATGGAAAGATTGACTCAAGGGCAAGTGAAACGTGTCAAGAGTCTGTTAGGTACTAGACACTGTAAACTGGGTCTTGGCTGTGTTACTTGCTTACATCCTCCATCATGTGATCTTTTAGATAACAAAATCGAGATACATAGGGATTTGGGATCTTGCGCAAAGTCACTCAGGCAGTAGGTGGCAAAGTCAATTCTTACATTCTTTCCCATTGAACACCAAAATCTCAGCTTACCTCAGGGCACTCAACTCTGCTTTCTTGACCCACACCCAGGTAGACCCAATGGACACTTGTAGTTCTTATCCAGCTGGGGTGGTCACCTCATAAAATGGCAACAAGTGGGGCCCTTTCTTGTTCTAGTGAGTCAGACTGTATACCTTAAAGATTTCAGAGCACTTCCTATGTACTGAAATTGCCTCATTACCAGGAAGGACATACTTCCAATTTTCACCACCTCCATTTTGCATCCAAGGACGATTAGATTTCTTGATCTTCTCAATGAAATCTTGAGAAATGGGTGGGCCGATTGAAGAACAGGACTTGGGCCACACTTCTAGATGCCTGGGACTTTTCTGCACTTATTCAGATATTAGGAATTGATTATGAAATCCATGGTGGTTTGACGCTAATGAACTCTCATCTATCTCTCCAGCATGTGTGTAAAGACTTCCAGAGGTACAGGAAGTTGAGGATGAGCTCTCTTACTTCCATCTGGTCTCCATGTAACAAATCATATAACTGCACAATTATCCAAATGCAAATGAAGGAGTCCCTTGATGTTTGGATAACCACATTCATGCCTTGAGTTTGTTATTTCTTGAAATTGCCCTTATCCATCTCCTGTTTACCCATGGACAACACTACTTAAGGGCTGGCACTCTGCAACCCATGGCAGCTTGGCTTTGGGGTTCTTTCCAGTGTTTTGTTTTTGTTTTTAACCGAGAAGACAGGAAACAGGCATCTTTGTGTATATGGCTTGCCACAGCCCTTCATAGATGGACATGGTGGAGGCTGTGTGGTCCTGGAGAACACTTCCTCTGTGAAGCATCAGGGAAGTTTCTGTTCATTGTGTCTTCACTCTCTCCAATTCACTTGGGGAGTGATACGGATTACAACACAGTGAGCAGAGGATATTGGGGAATGTCATGCTTAATTTTCTTTTCTTTTTTTTTTCTTAAATGACATTTAAAGCTAAAAGAGACTCACAAAGGGTAAGTCTGATTTAAGACATTTCACACATGAAAGAAATCCTGCTTTCATGCGTGTTATGTCACAGGAAAAACTCATTTAGAGTCAACATTCTGCACCTACTCCGAAATTTTAGCCTGAGGGTTTAAATATTACCTCGCTGCTCTCTAGGACTTTAATTTGAGCTAATTAGAAATGGAACTCACACTAAAACTAATTTAGGAAAGAAGCTGTTGATGTTCTGAAGAAAAACAGCTGTCAGAAATAAGATCATTAAAAAACCATAGTTGTATATGGCACAAAATGTAAAGGAATAGAAATGCTGAGAGAAAGCTTTTATAGAATAACATTTTATCTTTCTTTGGACACTGGTCTAAGGCATGTGAAAGGGCATATTGATTCCCTTGGCACCTGGTATGCTCATTTATGGATGAAAAAGCCCAATGACATAATTTTGGTGAGGTTTAAGGCTTGATAGGAGGCATTGGTGCCATTAGAAGGACAGACACAAAGAGTTCTTAAGTAACGGCATCATGGGAAATGATAATTGCACACTCCTTTCTACTATGTCTTGGTTTCCCCAAGCATTTAGAAGTCACGGCTGGGTAGGAACAAATTTATCATGAGTCTGTCTGTGTGTTTGGGAATGCATATGCCTCACAGATGTGTCTGCAGGGGTCTGTGTGATAATGTTCATATATGTGATAGATGTGGACCCTGGGATCTGTATCTGTGTGGACCCTGGGATCTGTACATGTGTGTGAGTGACAGTGGACTAGGGTCCACTTTGCCCCCTTTTCCGTGTGGGAGTTGAAGGAAATGCCCCTTAATGGCAGTAGCATCCACTTGGGTGTGTGCACCTTCTGGAGGACTGGGTGAGGTTGCCCTTCTTCCAGCCAAAGCCAGACCCTATGGTGTGGGACGTTCAGCGGGGAGCAACAGAATGCCATGGCTTGGTCCTCCCTGGGCTGTGGTCTGGATTTCACTCAGGAATGAAAGTCAGATATTGCCTGCTTCAATGCTGTAAACATAACTAAGGATAATTATGTAAGTAGACCATCTTTTCCTTGCAAAGTAGCGGTCTGCTGCATTGACAGAGGGTAGTATTTCTAGGACTTTTTCAGAGAGTAAAATGGTACTTTAAGGGATAATCTGCTATCTAAAGATGAATTTTAAATGTTGGAGGGGGTTGTGGGATTCGGGGAAGACAATAGAATAATTTGTGTCATGGTTAATTTAACAAAGAGTTTTTGTTTATAGAATCTGATCTTCAGTGGATTTTAACAACCCTCTTCTTCCTTGGCTTTTCAGATAAAGACGCAGAGCCTCAGAGAAGTTAAATGATTGATCCTACGTCAGGGGGTAGAGTCAAGACTCATACCTATGCCTTTTAACTTCAAGTTGAGTGCTTTTTCTTTATACAAAAGGGCTTCCAAAAGTTATATTTCTTTTTATCAATGACTAGATCTTGAAAGCCATACCTTTTCTGATGGCATTTATCCTGGGCTAATTGGTAGAGAGAGGGTGAACAGAAGAGAAGACATAGACACGCAGAGAAGAAAGTGACGTGAAAACAGAGGCAGAGATTGGAGTGATGTGAACACAAGCTCGGAAATATGTGGAGGCAACAGAAACTGGAAGAGGCAAGGGAGGATCCTCCCCTAGAGCCTTTCGATGAGGCAGACCCCCACTGACACCTTGATTTTGAACTTCTGGCCTCCAGAACTGTAAGGGAATAAATTTTAATTGCTTTTAGCCACCAAGTTTATGGCAATTTGTTATAGCAGCCTTGTGAAGCTAATACAAACTTTGTATTAGATTACAAACTTTGTATTCATTTCCTAGGACTCCCATAACAAATTACCACATATTTGGTGGTTTAAAATCACAGAAATTTATTCTCTCACAGTTCTGGAGGCCAGAAGTCAAAATCAAGGTATCAGCTTGGCCACACTCTGTAGATGCTCTAGGGAGAATCTGCTCCCTGCCTCTTCCAGCTTCTGGCAGCAGAATACATTCCTTGGCTTCCCGGGTGTGGCTGCATCACTCCAATCTTTGCATCTGTCTTCATATCTCCTCTTCTTTGTGTCTATTCTAGTAAGTACAAAGTGCTGCATCTTCCGTGATGGAAGTGGCCCAAATTAACCAATCTACCACCAGGTAGCTGGCTGATCATTTGGGGAATGGTACCATAAGGAGACTCAGTGTTGGTCCCTGCTGCTGGTAGAGTAGGCACTCTGCAGTGGCCATAGCCAGGTCAGCCTTGGTGAGTGAATGTCCATGTTGTTGAGCCCATGCATAGCCTTCATCCCTGCCATCACGGCCATGGTATTACAGCATTCTTGCATTGCTATAAAGAAATACCTGAGGCTGGGTAATTTACAAAGAAAAGAAGTTTCCTTAGCTCATGGTTCTGAAGGCTGTACAAGCCTGGTGCCGGCATCTCCTTTGCTTCTGGTGAGGCCTCAGGAGCTTTTACACATGGTGGATGACAAAGTGGGAGCAGGCATATCACACAGTAAGAGTGGGAGCAAGAGAACAAAAGAGAAGGTGCCACATACTTTTAAACAAGCAGATCTCATGTAAACTCAGAGCGAGAACACACTTGTCATCAAGGGCATGGTGCTAAACCATTCATGAGGGACTCACCCCCATGATCCAAACACCTCTTACTGGGCCCCTCCTCTAACACTGAGGATTACATTTCAATATGAGATTTGGAGGAGACAAACATCTAAACCATAACAGCCACTTGGCTCATGAGCCCATTGGACAATGACAGGAATGGCTGGGGGAAAGCCACTCATTGACATCCACAGAACTGGTCATCCTATTATTAAAATCCTCCTCTGCCTAGGTCACCATTTGGTGAGTGTCCATAAGGGACACAAATATCTTCACAATTTTCCATGTCTTACCTCAGAAGCCCCATCACCCTCTCTTTCCCATCTCCTCCAGTACTTATCCCCCAGATGATAGGACCATGTCCAGCAATACCTCTTCTCTCTGGTATTGATGGGTTAATGAGCAGATCTCACATAGGTAAAATTTCCAGATATCTAGAATTTAATGTTCTGTTAATTCTCCAATTATAACTAAAGTATTTCAGGTTGAAACTTTATTCAAGTGTAATTACTCACTTTAACCTTCTTAAACAGAACGTATATTACCTTTTCAAAAATAACTGAAATTTAATAAGATAAAAATGTATCTATAATCATTCCTACTTAATAACTTTACATGTTTATTTCTGCATTTTTCCAAGTCCTTGCCCCAAAGTGGACATAGTTTTATACTGTAATAGCATAAAATAATTTTGCATTTGACATTTTTGATTTGGCATTAAACTATCATTTATGTTTCTTTCGCTACTGCTTAAGAAAATGTGGGTGGTTGTAATAAATAAACCTGAAATGTAGGCAATTTTTATTGCCTTAAAAACAATAGAATGTTATTTCTCACTCACACCATAGTCCAATGAGGATGTCCCTGGTGGGCAAAGACTCTTGTCTACCAAATGGGATGGGGACCCAGTTTCCTTCCCTCTTGTGACTCTGGCATTGCCTAGAGCCACATGATTTACCTTTACTGAATCTGTAGAAAGAGAAATAAGCAGTGTAGAGATGATATGTTTGTTTTCTGATATCCTCAGCCTAGAAGAAACACACATTACTTCTGTTCTCATTCTCATACTAGTTTATCACCCATTGTCCAAATGCACCATGTGGCCACACCTAGATGCAAGGGTGGGTTGGAAAATGTAGCCCCTGGCTGGGCAGCTGTTCCTCAGCATTGACTCTGTGCTATGGAAGGGCTTCCTAAGTTTTTGTGGACTGCTATCCCAGTCTGTCACCACTATACAATCTTCATAATTTTCCCTTTAAATGGCTGAGAGAAAATTTTGAACAAAAGCTACAAACATTTTTCAGATTCTTGATTCTCCAGACTTATTACTTGAGGGCAGTGACTAAATTATATTCAGTTCTATATCAGAAGGTTCTTCCATATTGCCGGTTTCATGGTAGATACTCAATAAAATGAGTTGAATGACTACATAAATTTTAGCAAGAGCATATGGAAAATAATTTATCATGACTTTGGGTAATACTATAGGTGTAATTATTGTCCTTTCTCTTTCCTGGCTTGATTAATAGCACCACTATCCATTAAGTTATTAAAGGTAGAAAGCTGAGATTATTCTTGACTCCTTTTCTCACTGGTCCAGTATTAGTTATTTATTGCAGTGTAAGAAATTACCATGAAACTTAGTGGCTTAGTTGGGGCTTGATGGGGGCTGGAGGATTCACTGCAAGATGGCTCAGTCACTTGGCTGGCAAGGTGGTGCTGGCTGTTAGCCTCCCATCTGATCCTCCTCTTTCTGCTCCTGCCACTCTTCAAGGTATTTTTTCCAGAGCAGCCATTCATCATTCATTTATTTTTTCCCATTAATTAATTCAACAGATATTTATTGTATACTTACCATATGCCAGATTTGTTCTAGGTTCTTGGAATATAGCAGTGAAAAAAAAAAAACAGTCCTTGGATCTTATATACAGTGGGGAAATAAACATATAATGTAGAAAATTAGATGGTAATATGTGTGAGCACATATATTTATTATTTCTCATCATTTCTATGAGACAGGAGATGGGTATTCTGGCTTGGGGACTCACATGAGGTCACAGTTACATGTTGGTATTGGTTTGGTCATATGAAGTCTTGGTGGGGGCTGGAGGATCCACTGTGAGATGGCTCAATCCCTTGGCTGGAAAGTTGGTGCTGGCTGTTGCTGGCAGGCTTTGCTTCCTCTTCACAGGGCTTCTTGAGTGTCTTCATGACATGGCGGCTGGTCTCTCCCAAAATAAGTTGTCCAAGAGAGCAGGGGAGAAGTGTCCATGCCATTTATGGCCTCACCATGGAAGTCACACACAATCACTTCTGCAATATATACTGATTACCCAGATCTGCATCGTTCAGTGTGGGAGGGGACCACAAAAAGGCAAAAATGCCAAAAGGCAAGGACCATTGGGGCCATTTTGGAGGCTATTTACCACAGCCCCTCTCTTCCATATTCCAGTCCACCTGCATATTCTGTTCATCCTCCTTCCAAAAATGTATCTCAAACCAAATGACTAATTTTCATTTCTGTTGGCTCTAGCCTAGTCCAAGACTCTATCAACATTCGACTCGAAGAGTCTCCCATCTGATATTCCTCTTTCTGCTCTTACCCCCCTTCAAGGTATTTCTCCCAGAGAATTCATTCATCATACATTCATTATTCTCCATTCATTAATTCAACAAATATTTATTGTACGCTTACCACATGCCAGATTTATTTTAGGTTCTTGGGATATAGCAGTGAAAAAAAGTCGTTGGGCTTTATATACAGTGGGAAAATAAATAATATGGAAAATGTTAAAGGCAACATATGTGATCCAGAAAATTATAGCAGGGTGAAGGAAATAGGAAACAATAGAAAAGTTAGGGACTTCTGGCTATAGTATTATATAGGGCTGTCAAGGGTGCTATCTCTGATTAGCTTACATTGAAACAGAAACACAAAAGACAGTAGAGGGCAGGTATGTTAATATCTGGGCAAGTATTCTAAGCAGAGGAAAAAGAAAATGCAAGGGCCCTGAGGCCGGATCCTGTTTGGTATGTTTGGGGAATAGCTGTTCTGTTCCATTGTGGCTGGAACAGAAGAAGGAGGGCGGGAGGGCGATGGAGAATGGTACATGATGGAGGTCAGATTATGTAGGGCCTTGTAGACTACAATGAAGACTTTGGCTTTGTTTTGGGTTGGTGGGGGACAAGGAAAGCTATTGGAATGTTTTAGTGACTTGATGTGACTTACTTTTTAATAGGACCATTTGGGCTGCTCAGCCCATGATGTTTAAAAATGCAATCAGGTCACTTCCACTGTTTAAAACCTTTCAATGGATTCTGGTTGTACTTAGAATAAAATCTAAGCTCCCTTAGCTATTATTATTATATTATTATTAAAATTGACATCCTTTATTCTCTATTATAGCAGTCTAATTCCTTCCTAATATGTACCTCACTAGTAACTATTATTATTATTGCTTATTTGTTTATAATCTGTCTCCTCTACTTGAAAATATGTAGCCTGGGGATCTTGTGGATTTCCATACTAAATCATCCCAAGGCCACTTTGCTTTTGAGCTGTGTGTGTGTGTGTGTGTGTGTGTGTGTGTGTGTGTGTGTGTTTTGATCTCTTCTGTATCTTTTTTTCCCCTGATCTCGCTGATTGTTATATTTGGTCAGTGACTGACCTCTAGCAATGATGGTGCCAGGGCAACTTTGTTGTTGAACTGTATGTTAAAGTTTGTTTTGGCTTGTCGGTTATATCAGTACTTATCAAATGAATTATCTGGGAAGAGAGGAGAGGATCTTATTAAAATACAGGTTCTTATTCGGTAGGCCTTGGGTGGGTCTTGAGGTTCTGCATTTCTTTCTTTCTTTCTATTTCTTTCTTTCTTTTTTCTTTCTCTTTCTTTCTTTTTTTCTTTCTTTCTCTCTCTTTCTTTCTTTCTTTTTCTTTCTTCTTTCTTTCTTTCCTTCAGACAGAGTCTCACTCTGTAGCCAAGGCTGGAGTGCTGTGATGCCATCTTAGCTCACTGCACCCTCTGCCTCCCAGGTTCAAGCAATTCTCCCACCTCAGCCCCTGGAGTAGCTGGGACTACAGGCGTGCACCACCATGCTCAGCTAATTTTTGTATTTTTAGTAGAAATAGGGTTTCACCACTTTGGCCAGGCTGGTCTCGAACTCTGGAGCTCAAGTGATCTGCCCACCTCAGCCTCCCAAAGTGCTGGGATTTCAGGTGGAGCCACCATGCCCAGCTGAGGTTCTGCATTTCTATCAAGCTTGCAGGTGATGCCCATGCTGCCAGCCCTTTGAGTAACAAGGGGGCTTTATTACTGAGTTTGGCTGAACATTGGAATCATCTGTGGAGCTTTAAAACTACTAATGCTGGGCTCTCAACCCCAGAGATTGCAATATAATCAGTCCAGAATACAGTTTGAGTACTAGGGTTTTAAAAAGCTTCGTAAGTGATTCTATTTTGTAGAAATATTGAGAACTACTAGATTGGATGATATTGAATCCAATTTTAAAACAAGGTGTAGCAATAAATGTTCTTCAGCGCTGTGTTGCTGACTTTTTAGAAAGTCAGTTTTGTAGCTCTAGAAAGAATCTGGCTGCATCCATGGATGACCTCCAGATCTCTGCTTAGCATGACTGGGTAATTTCTCCAATGTCTCCAGCACATGCTGTCACTTAACAGCAGAAAGAGAATTCCTACTTTCAGGAGAAAAGTCATTCCTGAAGATTACAGTTAAAATATGCCCACAGATGATGAGGTTGTAGTAAATCAGTCCCCTTGCTCTCTGAGCTTGTTCTAAGTTACAGGAAGCAGAAGAAGCAGAGAAGCACTCCATTTCTTTTTTCTTGTAATCTCTAGCATGTTCACATGCATAGTTTCTGAGTCAGTAGCAAACTAAGAACTTCTTATGTGATTCAAGCTAACCCCTCAATTATCAGAAGCAGATGTTTCAAACGACTGAAGATCAATGAGGCATATCCTATTTACAGGTTAATAATTGACTACTAGATGCAGGTGCACCAAATGGTCTTAGAGACATTAGATAGGAGAGACAATGTCAGTGCTCCCCCTACCCTGCCTCCCCTAATCTAAAGCCTACTCTGTGTCTTTTATCAAGTGATTGGCTGTATGTTAACAGAGCCTGGGGCACTTTCCTGTTGAAATGCCTTTAATCCCAAGCAACTGGATTGATTTTTTTTTTTTTTGGATGGTTTAGATTGGACGACTGATTATTGGACAGAATGGCATCTTGTCGACACCTGCGGTCTCCTGCATTATCAGGAAGATCAAGGCAGCTGGTGGAATCATTCTAACAGCCAGCCACTGCCCTGGAGGAGCAGGGGGAGAGTTTGGAGTGAAGTTTAATGTTGCCAATGGAGGTATGTGGTTCAGTATATGCCTTAATAATCACGATTTCTTTCCTCTTATATTATTATAGTCTCACAGTGACCCTTTGATGATAGACAAGCAAGGTGCAGAGGACCTAGCTCAGAAAAATTTAGTGAGGTGCCCAAAGTGATCCAACAAAGAAGTGGCATGATGGGCTCATGAACCCATTTGGGTGGTCTCTTGGTCCCCTGTACTCTTCAGCATAAACTATTGAATAATTGATGCTTACCTGATATGGAAGGACTCTGAATTTTAACATTAAAACATACCCTGAAGGTCGCTGTCTAAATGACAATGACCCTCATTTTACACATGAACAAATCAAAGGCCTGAGAGGCTGAGTTACTGCTGAAGGCCACAGGGTTGATCAGGGTCAGATTACTGATTTTTAGCCCAAATCCTGGGCTCTCTTTTACCTACAGTGTTGACTTTCTCTCAAAATCATAGAATTGTTTCACTTTTTCTTATATTCACAGCACTTTATAGTTGGGGGTCCTTAGTGGAGGGGGTGGGATATATGTATGGAGTAAATTTCTTTTAAAAATTGAACACACAAAAAAATAGGGAGAATAAGAAATAGATAACATGTACCCATTATCTTGTTTTTCTATTTTGCTTATCTTTTTTTTCTGAAGAATTTTAAAGCAAATTATAGCACAAGAACATTTCACACCCAAATATTTTTGTATGCATCTCTTAAAAAGAAAGACACATTGCTGCATGACCGTGCTAACATACCTAACAATAATAACATTAATTCTCCAATATCACCTGAAAACTAATCTATAGTCAAATTTTTCAATAATCCCCAAAATATTATTATTTATAGCTGTTTTATTCAAATCAGGATACATCTAAGGATGCCATGCATTTGCTTGGCAAGTCTCTTAAATCTCTTTTAATCTAGAACACTGAGTTTGCATGAATGTGGGTAGGAGCCAAATTTTAACCAGCAACAGTTACCATTATAAATTATTCCTCATCCCAGGCAAAGCAGTGCATTCTGAAGGGAAAACTTATTATCTATCCCTCCTTGTAGACGTTTTACACGTTATCCAAACAAGAAAGTGTATTCATGTTGAATATTTAAAAAACAATATTGTAACCACAAAGCAGAAAACTAAACCACCAAACCACAAAGGTAGACAACAATAGAGGAAGAAGAGAACAAATTATCTACAAAGTAACCAGAAAACAATTAGCAAAATGGCAGGAGTAAGTCTTTTACTATCAATAATAACCTTGCTGGTACATGGGTTAAACTGTCCAATCAAAAGATATAGAATGGCTGAGTGGATCAACAACAAGATCCAACTAGATGCTGCCTGCAAGAGACCCATTTTTAAACTTTAAGAATAGGCATATACTGAAAAGGGATAGAAGGAGATATTCCATGAAAACAGACAGTTACCAAAAGAGAGCAGGGATGCTTATACTTATATCAGATAAAACAGACTTCCAGTAAAAAGCTATTCCAAGAGACAAAGAAGGTCATGATTTAATGATAAAGAGGTCATCTTATCAAGAGGACATAACAATTGTAAACATATATGCATCCAAAATTGAAGCACTTAAATATGTAAAGCAAGTATTAGTGGACATGAAGGAAGAAATATACAGCAATATAACACTAATAGGGGACTTCAGTACTCCACTTGCAACAATGGAGAGATCAACCAGACAAAAAATTAACAAGACAACACTAAATTTGAACTATACTTCAGACCAAATGGACCTACCAGACCTACATTCATCCAACAACAGCAGAATATACATTCTTCTCTAGCATACATAGAACATTCTCCAGGATAGACCATATGTTAGGCCACAAAATAAACCTTAACAAATTCAAAAAGATTGAAATCATGTCTAGTATTGTTTCCAACCACAATGGTGTGAAGCTAAAAATCAATAACAGGAGGAATCTTGGAAAATTTACAAATATGTGGAAATTAAACAACATGCTTATGATGAACTAATGGGTCAAAGAAGAAATCAAGAGGGAAATTAAAAAATATTTTGAGATTAATGACAATGGAAACACAATGTATCAAAACCTACAGTATGCAGCAAAGTCAGTTCTAAGAGAGAAGTTTATAGCAATAAATGCTTAGATTAAAAAAGGAAAAAGATCTAAATAAGTAGACTAACACTATGCCCCAAGGAGCTAAAGAAAGAACAAACTAAACCCAAAGTGAGCAAAAGGAAGGAAATAATGAAGATCAGAACAGAAGCAAATAAAATGTAGTATAGTAAAACTATAGAAAATATAAATAAAATCAAAAGTTGGTTCTTTGAAAAAATAAAATCTACAAACTCCTAGCTAGATTCACTAAAAAAAGCGGACTCAAATAAATAAAATCAGAAATGAAAGTGGAGACATTGCAATAGATACCTCAGAAATAAAAATGGTCATAAGGGATTATTATGAAAAATTTTATGCCAACAAATTGGAGGACCTAGAAGAAATGGATAAATTTCTAGAAAAACTAACCCATCAATATTGAATTGGGAAGAAACAAAAAGTTTGAACACTCCAACAACAAATTAAGAAATTGAAGAAGTGATTAAAAACTTTCCAAAATAGAAAAGCCTAGGACCAAATGGCTTCATGGCTGAATTTTATCAAACATTCAAAGAATAATTATTACCAACACTTCTTAGACTCTTCCAAAAATTAGAGCTACAGGGAATACTTCCAAACACATTTTGTGAGGCCAGCATCACCTTGATACCTAAAGCCAGACAAACATATTGTAAGAAAATAAAACCACAGGCCAATATCTCTGATAAATATTGACAAAAACCAAATTCAACAACACATTAAAGAAATTATGAATCATGGCCAAGTGGGATTTATCCCTGACATGCAAGACTGGCTAAACAGAATGAAAGATAAAAACCACATGATCATCTCAATTGGTGCAGGAAAGGCATTTTACAAAGTTCAGCATTCTTTCTTAACAAAAACTCTTAACACTTTAGGTATAGAAGGAAAGTTTCTCAACATAATAAAGGCTGTTTATAAGAAACCCACAGCTAACATCATAATCCATTGGGGACAACTGAAAACTTTTCCGCAATTTAGTGTATGGCAGGGATGCTCACTCTTGCTATTTCTATTCAACATAGTTTTGGAAGTACTAGCAAGAGCAATCAGACAAGAAAAATAAATAAAAGTCATCCAAATTGGAAAGGAGAAAGTAAAATAAACTCTATTTACAGATGATATGATCCTATATATAGAAAATTCTAAAGATTCTACACATGCACACACACACACACACAAACACACACACAAATTTTTAGAACTAATAAATGAATTCAATAAGTTGCAGGATACAAAATCAACATACAAACATCAGTAGCATTTCTATACATAAATAATGACCCAGCTGAAAATAATCAAGAAAACAATGCCATTTATGATAGCATCAAAAAAATACTTAGGAATAAATTTAACCAAGGGGTGAAAGTATACTGAAAACTATAAAACATTGATTGAATAAGACACAAATAAATAGATATCCTGTGCTCACTGATCATGGATCAAAAACATTAATATTATTAAAACATTCATACTACCAAAAACAATATACAGATTTAACACAACCCCTATCAAAATTTCAATAACATTCTTCATGGAAATAGAAAAGCAATACTAAAATTTGTATGGAGCCACAAAAAACCAAAGCAATGTTGAGGAAAAAAAAGTTGGAGGTACCACACTTGCTGATTTAAAATTATATTACAAAGCTAAAGTAAAACCAAAACAGTATGACACTGGCATAAAAACACAAACGTAGACCAATGGAACAGAATAGAGAGCCCAGAAATAAATCAAGACATATATAGTCAACTAATTTTGGAGCAGGGCACCAAGAGGACATAATGGAGAAAGAAAAAAACCTCTTCAATAAATGGTGCCTGGGAAAACAAAAATGTAAAAGAATGAAATTGGACCCTTATCTTACACTATACACAGAAATAAAATGAATAAAGAACTAAATATAAGATCTGAAACCATAAAAATCCTAGAAGAGAACATAGGGAAAAAGTTATTTGACATTGGCCTTGGCAATGATTTCTTGGATATCACATCTAAAGCTCGGGCTACAAAAGCAAAAACAAATAAATGGGACTACCTCAAATTAAAAAGCTTTTTAGCTTTTCCATTTTTCATTTATTTATTTTATACACTTTAAAATCTCTGGGTATTCTTTTTTAGCATCTTAAAATTTATTTTTATATGAGTGCCTGTAGATTTGCCGTATCCTTTAAAAAACAATTATTTTAATATATATTATAATTGTACATATTTTCGGTGTGCATATGGTGAAAGTCATTGGAGTGGAAGATATCAAGGAGCTTGGAAATTGAAAAGGAATTCAGAAGTTGTTGATGAACTCTGAAATTATCAGCATGGATGGTTGAATGGCATCATAGACAACTATCTAGAGAGACAGTACTTGCTTTACTTTTGGAAATCAGTGTGCTGGCATTAAAACTCAGGGACTTGAAAATGATGGACACAGCCAAAGAATATAGTATAGTGCCTGGGGTGTAGGGAGTGGAGGGAGATATTCATGCATTCTATAATCTGGCAAGCATAAAATAATGCAAAAACGAAACAAGACTACCTATTCTTTAAGTTTTGTGAAGGGTAGAAAATGGTAAGGAGTGAAGCAAAGGGCTATGTTTACTTCTTTGAGGTCTTCACTTTTCCCACACAACAAGAAAATTGTTGGTAAAATCTTCAGGGCTGTCTTCTCTCCCACTTACTAGAATAGGACTATTGCTATTCTTTTTTATGAGCATTTATTGGAATACGGTGATGGTGCTACACTCTAAGGCAGCGTTGTCCAACAGAAAAATATTGTGAGTCACATACATACTGTACATTTTTAGTAGCCACATTAAAAAAGTGAAAAGAAACAAGTGAAATTCACATTGTGTTTTATTTAAACTACTATATCTAAAATATTATACCATGTCATCAATATAAAAATTATTAATGCAATCGATTGCATTTTCTACTAACTCTTCAAAATTTGGTGTGCGTTTACAATTGCAGCACACCTCAACTTGACTAGCCACATTTTAAGTGCTCAACAGCTAAATGTGACTAGTAACAATTGTATTGGACAATGCAGTTCTAAGCATTGAGATATTTTAAAAATCAAGAAACAATTTTTGTTCAGTAGAAAGTTACAGTATAGTTGACAAGTAAGATTCATACAGAAAGATATCTATACATCTAGCAATCATTTATACTTTAGATCTTTCAATCTACTTATTTGTTTCTCAACGTTGTTGCAAAAAAAAAAAATCTGAAATGGCTTGCATTAAGATATACAAGGTAAAAAAAAAAAAAAAAAAAGCAAAACCCCAAAAGGTGAACAAGTATTGATTTCATGTTCAATTTATTTAAAGTCTAATACTACTTGTCAATTTGGCCTTCCGAGGAAATGCATCATATATTTTTAGTTGAGCTTCATTTTAGAAGTGACTAGAGATTGTGAGTTGGGGAAAATAATTAACTTACCCTGCTAAGCTCACACATCAATTAGGTAGCAGAGCTGGGAATAGAAAGCATAGTTTCCTCTTCTAGATGCACTGGGGAAGCTGCATGGAAATCTGGAATCCCTCACTTCTGTCAAATGCATATCCTGTTTGTGTCTCATAACCTGAATAAAGCTGATTACGTAACCAGGTTTCCCTGGCAGGTGTGAAACTATTTTTAGGAAAGATGTGTCATTGCTTAGAAGTGGATTAAAACAAACAAACAACCTATGGGTTGTTAGTCTACATAGAACAGGTGAGGCTGATCAAATTTCCCCCATAGTGGATGAGTACAGTATAAGAAATATCAAGGCTAATTGAACTGTGAACCATTGATCATTGTTTAGAGAACAAATGAATCTTTCTCTGCCTGGTGGAGGAGGATGGTAACACTTCACTGCTTGAAACTCACGAGACTTTTAAAAACATGTATTTTTGGTGTTCAAATTTTAGGTCCTGCACCCGATGTTGTCTCAGACAAAATCTACCAAATCAGCAAAACGATTGAGGAATATGCTATATGTCCCGATCTCCGAATCGACCTATCTCGACTAGGAAGACAAGAATTTGACCTAGAGAACAAATTCAAACCATTCAGAGGTA
The DNA here is from genome assembly GCF_028858775.2 of Pan troglodytes. Lineage (NCBI taxonomy): Eukaryota > Metazoa > Chordata > Mammalia > Primates > Hominidae > Pan > Pan troglodytes. Next base: position 660,367 of record NC_072402.2, on the reverse strand, counting down.
ACAGAGATTTTATTTTGAAGAAGTCAGAGTAACTATGTGGGTGGGGCTGACTGGTTTCTGTAGGGAAGTAAACTCATGAAAATTATTGCATTGTTAATCTCAGGGGTGACTCGAGAAATGTGTGTAAACTTAATATGGTGTAGAGAGAAGACATGAGAGCAGCCAAGATATTCAGAACTGGAAACTTTCAAAAACCACTTCCCAAACTCGATATCATTTTCAACATAGGAAAAGTTTTATGGTTGACTTCATTATAGCATTCCAAAAATAGGCTGTGAATTGCCAAAACTTGTCTAAGCAATTAAGGTGAAGATGCTGGAATGCCTTAGTTAAGAAGAAACCTAACAAGTCAATGGGTTATTAAATTTCTCATGAAAGGTAGGAGTTTCTTTTCCAAGCCATAACCAAGCTTGGAATAATTACGCATCAGCTTATTGAATGCATAATTATTGATCACCTGCCCTATACCAAGCACCATGTTAGGAGATTTTACAAAGGAATTCAGTAACTACCAAATATATTTAGGCAAGTGATTCAAAAATTAAAGAACCAAAATGAGATTGTCAAAAATATTATCTTATATTGTAAAGCAAATATAACTTCTACAGTATTCAGAAGATAGCTTTTTGTTTTATAGATTAATTTTAGACCATATGACAACAACATTAATAACATGTATGTATACAACATTTTCTCCCTATATTTTATCATATTGCTTTTTCCTAGAAGGCATAGAATAGCAATAGATCTAACATGTTTTACTTTTTTAGTGCTTCTATAAGCTTGAATGCAGTTTGTGTTAAGATGGTATCCTCATTTTAGAAGTAATTTAACTTAGCCCAAAAGAGGAAATACCTGGTTTGTGTCCATGTGATATTTTAGGGATAGAGAAAAGATTAAAATGGATTGTGTGGGGGTCACAGTATTTGCCCAATGTTACCAAATCTTTCTTGAGAAGTTTTGAGTCAGTTGTTTGCTTAGGTAATGAGCAGAAATTTACAGAGAGCCATGATACTCACTGGAAGCAACAGTGCCTGCTTTTGCTAATCTAGCTGGGAGAATGCATAGGCATATGTGTGCACACGCATGGGATGGCTGGACAATTAAAGGCAAGGGGTACATTATATTAAGCAAAATGATTTCAATACGCTGATTACATATGGTTGGAAGGACTAGGCTTATTTTTGGCATCTTCACAATTTTTATAGTTGTCCAAGAGACCCGAATCTTCGTGGGCTCTCATTCAGGCTCATTGCTGCAGCCACATTGCTAGTTGAATGAGTTTTCTAAAAATGTTACTGATACCAGGAGATAGGTAGAGGGATTCCCTGGCTTCCAAGAATTTGGAGATAATCGTTTGGGATAATTTATGTGCTGTATTCTTGCTGGTTCAAGTGTTGAGCAAAGCTTGAGTTAATTAGGAACAAATAATTCCTTTGCATTTCACTTTAAAGTGTCAAGAGCATGAACTATATGATGTGAACTTTCAATTTTTACTGACTTCTTGTTCCCTCGTTTTTCACATTTGTTTGGTACTGTGTGTTACCCATTGTAAATACCAAATGTATTTAGGCAAGTGGTTCAAGAATTGAAGAGCCAGAATGAAATTGTCAAAAACATTATCCTATAATGTAGAGTGAGTAAAACTTCCAAAGTACTCAGGGCATAACCTTTTGTCTTAGAGATTAATTTTTTTATGGTGGTAAAATATACATAACAAAATTTACCATTTTAACCATTGTCAGGTGTACACTTTATACAGGTTAATTTTTAATTACTTCGTAGATTATTATGCTCCTCATGTAAAAAGATAATTTAAAAGTATCCATGTTACAAATATAATTATATTTGAATGAACACATAGATTACATTGACTTAAGTGTAAGAAAAAATATTTTTAGATATGTATTTGATCAGATGAAGGGATAATATTATATGGCATATTAAGATCTCATCCATTAAATATCACACCTGGATTTACTAAAAATTATTGAAAGTGGGTTGGTAATATCTTCAGTGCAAGTTTAAAAGTATTTCAGGGTTTCAAAGTAGTATGTATTTGAAAAATCTGAAAACAATATACATAAGTTTCAAAATTTAGCTAAGAATTTAAAAAAGCAGGGCTTCTGGACAAATTTTAGCACCTAAAGAATCGATTTACTACTTCTTGGAAAAGTACTTTCTGAGCATTAATTAAACACTGATTGACAAGTATGAAAAATGTATTCTGAGCTTTTTGGTATGTCACATAAATGAATAAAACTTTTTGGATTCTTGGTTACTGGGTGGTGCTAGATACTGGAAAGCATTTGTGTTTAATGAGAACTTCTAGATATTTGCCATTCACTTGGAAATTGGGTGCTAGATTGGGCATGAATGAGATTTCACGCAAACCCAGGAATATATTCATCACCAATTCTGCACTCGAATCTGGTAGGCACAATGGCATTTGGAAAATAGGGGTCACTACTGAGGTCACTTGCTGATTGGTTTCATACCAGCTGAGTCAGTCTTTGGCCAGTCCCCACAAGAAAGGCAACCAGATATGCCAAAATGCCTCTACACATTGAGATGTGGGCTGTGGGCGTTGTTTTGGGAGGGGAAGTGGGAGCAGGAGTCACAGGGCACATTTTTATCTTAATTTATTCTTGTGGTTGATATTTTCCTTGCAAAGAAGAATTTATAACTTGGTATCATTTATACCCATTGAGCACCTGAAAAGCTTGTAGTATCTTGATTGTGCCCTGATTTGTGATTTTTGTCAACAAATGTGCACTTCGCTTCCCACATCATGTGTAGGGATATGATGGGCTTGTGACCAGAATTTCATGCTGTTAAGGTAGTGATTCTTTTTATGCTTCCAAGTATCTTTCATGGGTACAGTCAATGACATTTTCCTTTGTTTTTCTATCTTTAGTGGAGATAGTGGACCCAGTGGATATCTATTTTAACCTCCTTTGGACCATCTTTGACTTTCATGCCATCAAGAGTTTGCTGACTGGGCCCAGCCAACTGAAGATTCGCGTTGACGCAATGCATGGAGGTAAGCTTGTGATTTTCTCCAAATGATTGGGCAGGAAATATTGAGACCTCTACACCTGTTGGGTTTCAGAGGTTAAGAGGAAAGTTGGATTCATAGATATTCACACAACATGTGTATGTTCAGATATTTGGAATGCTCTGGAAAACTTCAGGACCCTTATTTCTGTCTTTGGATGTAAATGAAAACAAAAGTTGAACAAATGAGTTTGAGGCTATGCATGTTCAAGTGTGGAGTATAGTAAAACTGTTATTTATTTGATCATATGCATGGCATAGTTTAAACAGTCAAATAAATAGTTCAAGATTTATTGTGAAAAAATTCTGTACCCAACTCCTATCTTCCCCCAATTTGTTACCTTCCAGAGTTAAATTTTTCCATTTTTTCAGCTGTTTCTTTTTGTATTTATCTCCCTATCATTAAATATTATGAATATACAGACCCTTGCTGATTTTTCAGTTTTGAGCATTACTGAATTCGTACTACAGGAACTGGAGCTGCAGCTCTTTTTCACCCTCTCCACCCACCACCCACCTCTCCACCCACCCTTTCCACCCACCAGTTAGGGAATCCTAGCATGCTTCCCTAATTATATCACCAGTTTGGTAAGATCATTGTCTAGTGTTTACATTACCACAACACTGCTGAGCCATGCAATATGCTATAATTATATTTCCTTTACAGTACAACTTTTTGATTTCCTTGGAAACAGCAATTATCTTGTTTTCCCGTTGCTTGCTTTTAATCAAGTATATTTACCACTCTTAATCCTCAAGCTCTCCGCTAGTGTCTAAATCTTCCTTCACTTCATTTTCCTGGAGACTTTGATCTGCCCCACTCTGCCCTGGTTGCCCTCTGAGCATGCTGTCATCATGAAATCTCCCTTTATCACCATGGTAGTAATTCTTTTTACACATCTCTTATGTTAAATGTCCTGCCCCCTGGTTTCTTTGTCTGACACCTTGATTTACTCGTACATTTTGGAGGAACACATTCTCCAGGAACTCAGTGAGAGAAAGCTCATGGTAGGTAAATATTTTGTGTATTGTGTATCTGAAAAGGCCTTTTATTCTACACTTGCCCTTGATTAATATTTGACTGATATGGAAATCTAAGTTGGATATTATTTTTCTTCAGAAGTTTGAGGGCATTGCTCTACTGTGTTATAGCTATTATATTAAACTTGAGAAATCCAGTGCTATTTTGATTTTTAATCCATTGTCTTTCCTTTTTCTTTTCTGGAAGCTTTTAGGACCTTTGACTTACCTTCAGTGTTCCTCTGTTTTACAATAATGGATCTTAGTGTGGGACTCTATCTTTATTATATCGGACACCTGATGGAACCTTTCAGTCTGAACACTTGTGTCCTTTAATTCTGGAAAAGTTTTTGAATTACTATCTAGTAACCATTCTGGTTATTTTTACTACTGAATTGATCCTTTAATTATTCTATTTCCCCTTCTCTTCCCCAGTTTTTCATCTCTTTATTTTGTTCTACTTTCTGGGAAATTTCCTTGACTTTATCTTCCAGTCCTTTAGTTCTACCATTATATTTTTAATTTCCTAAAACTTTTGTTTGTATTTTCCAAAGATTCTCTCTTGTAAAAACACATCCTAGTTATGTTTCATGGATACCATATCTTTTTAAACTTAGGTTTACTGAGGTATAATTTATACACAGTAAAACTCACTCCTGGTAGATATACAGTTTGATAAGATTTGACAAATATCACAATCAAGATTGAATATTTCCATCACCCCAAAGAGTTTTTTGCTGCCCTTTGTAGTCAAACCTCTCCCCTTATCCCCAGCCCCTGGCAACCTCTCATCTGCTTTCTGCTCCCATAGTTTTGCATTTTCCAGAAAGTCATATAAATGGAAGCATACAATATGTCACCTTTTGCTTCAAGCTTCTTTCACTCAGCATAATAATTTTGATATACATTCTTGGTGTTGCATGTATCAGTAGTTGTTCCTTTTACTGCTGAGTACAATTTTATTGTGTTGTCGATATACCACCATTTGTTTATCCATTCACTGGTTAATGAAAATTAGATTTCTTTTTCTTCTAATTGTTGGCTATTGTAAAGAAAGATACTGTGAACATTCGTGAACAAGTCTGTATGTTTTCATTTGTCTTGGGTAAACAGCTAGGAATGGGATTGCTGAGTCATATGATACGTGTATGTTTAGCTTTATAAGAAATGGCCAAATCATTTTCCAAAATGCCTGTTCCATTTGCACCACTGGCAATGCATGAGGGCTCCAGTTTATCTGTATCTTCACCAATACTTGGTACTGTCAGTCTTTTCCATTTTAGCCATTCTACTCTATCTTGTTAATGTCTATTAGGATATTACTGATATATTTTAAAAAGTTTTCTTCTCCCTGTATAATTTTTGTTTCCTCCAGGTTTCTCTTTACTTTTTGTTTATTTTCACCTCATCTCAAATACATTCCTCAAAATTTTGGTGATCCTTGGCTTTCTGGCATATTTAAGAATGAGGCACTAAAAATCTGCTGGGAGCTCTGAGCCTGCTGTGGGTCTTCTCCATGGGCCTTACTCTAAGGGCTTCTGGCTAGGCTGTTCTGTTCTTTCTTGTTGGGCTGATCATATTCCTCAGGAAAAGAACTTTCAGGTTCTTGCCTTAGCATTATCTGGCCTACAGGGAAGACAGCTTTGCTTTTTTTCCAAATAGTATGAGCAATGTTTCTGGGTTTCAGCCTCATTGCCTGGTTTATACTGTATGTCCATCTTTGAATCAATTGCTCTGGCTAGAAGATGGAGGACGCTGACTGCGCAGACCTAGGTCACCTCCTTAGCCTTGGGGAGGTGGGATTTAGCCATACCCAGACCCCATGAACTGAGATGGGGAAGGGAGTTTTTCTCCAATAGAAATCCCAAATGCTGTATCCAGAGGAAGAGGAAATGTGTGCTGGGCAGGCACAATCAAGAGATGTTCACTATTGGAGGATTGTGTGTTGTATTGGTGGAAAATAAGTGGAAAGCAATATCTTTCAGATATTTCAGCTAGGAGGATTACATGCTGTTCCACAAATGTGCCTTATGTTCTACCTCAGGCTCTGTTCCCTTGCTCATAATGTTCCTTCGATTTAGATGGGCTTCCCACTCCAAACCCAAACACTTGCCAACTTTATATTATTCCGTCAAGTTCCACCAGAAACGCTGCTTCTTCCTTGAAGCCTTATGTGTGGTTATTGCTTCTCTGAAGCCATTGGATATAATTATTTCATCAATGTGCATTGTTTAGTCTTACCACTGCAGTCATTCATTTGCAGCTTTGACTCATCCCACTACTAGATTACAAGCCCAGGAATGTAGAAACTATGTGCTTTGCATCCCTTCAATATGATCCCTTCATTTCCTAGCAGAGCAGCTCCATGTTGCATACTCCATAATGTTCATTGAACTGGAAAATACTATTCCTTGGCATGTATTTTGGTAAAATGTGCTTGTTTTTATATGCTTCAGTGGTTTATAGTGTTTAATTATATACTTGGCAGAGTCCAAATGATTGCAGAGACAAAGAACATTGCTAGAGCCCTTTAATGCTTTTGCATATATTCAGCTAAAGCTTTTAATACATGAAAAGCAACAGGCAATGAATCATTATTATGTAGCTGATTTCTTTCTGGCAACCTTTTAGAAAAATTTCAGGTGAAAAAATGTATGTAACTAGATGATTGAATACATCTTCTGTATTCCTACCACAGTAACTGGCACATAGTAGATGCTCAATAAATAGTAGTTCAAGCAAATATTGTTCTATATTGTATCTTTAAAACGATTGTAAATTTATATTTTTCTTCTGGGTTATTAAATGGTGTTTCCTGTACTATTCAGAACAAAATACTCTGGGGAGAAGGTTCTGCAAATATTTAATATTGCTGTGTATCTATTTTTAGTTATGGGACCTTATGTGAGAAAAGTTCTGTGTGATGAGCTGGGGGCCCCAGCCAATTCTGCAATAAACTGTGTTCCCCTGGAAGACTTTGGAGGGCAGCACCCTGACCCAAACCTGACATATGCAATGACTCTTCTGGAAGCAATGAAAGGAGGAGAATATGGATTTGGAGCTGCATTTGATGCTGATGGGGTAAGTAGGAAAGCTCTCTGTCTGCTGACCCTTTGATCATATAATGAGCCATGCACTGGAAAGCAGAGAATTAATGAACACATCTGGAGCTAACATGTATGGGGCATGTGTGCCCTAACTGCCTCTGCATCTGCCCTTCTGTTTAATGACTAAGTATTGCAATTAAATAGCGATTACTTTTCTTAGTTCCAGATTTACATTATGGCATACAAAGGTTGTTTATTTAAAAATATATATTATTCAATAAATCTTTATTTATGGCTGGTGTTGTTGAAAGCACCAAGTTAAGAAATCAGCTATTTCTGCAAGAAGCAGTGTTCTCTATTATGTTTGGGAGAAAGAAAGAATTAGGTATTTGGGGGCTTCTAAAGCTTGAGCCACATTTCAACAGGTGGAACATATTCCTGGTGTGTCAAGATTCTGGGCCCTTGGTACTCAGAGATTTCGAAGAATGTTTCCCATGTTCTCTTTGGCCTCATTCAAGTTGTTAGATTGTTAAATATAAGACGGCAGTAAAGTGGATCGTGATGATTATGGGAACGGGCTGCTAGCAGATGTCCGATCATTTTTACGCATTCCTTCCTACAGGACCGTTATATGATCCTAGGCCAAAATGGCTTCTTTGTGAGCCCTTCTGACTCCCTGGCCATCATTGCTGCCAACCTCTCTTGCATTCCATGTTTCTGTCAGATGGGGGTCCGCGGGTTTGGGAGGAGTATGCCAACCAGCATGGCCCTGGACAGGTAAGCAAGGATGTCACCGTGAAAAACTTTATGGTAGACCTTTGGCGTCGATGTCTCCTTTGTTGGTTGCTGGCACTTATTCTCCCCTGCTCCATTTGGGAATGCGTTGAAAGCATGGGAACACGGTATAGTGTACTGGGTAGAAGCTGGAGAATCAGGTGGCCTGAGCTTAACTCTTGGTTCTGCCACTTACTAGCTGTGGGAATTTAGACTTATTTAGTCTCTGTGCCTCAGTTTTCTTATCTGTAAAATGTGGATAATAATAGTGGTATCTTTATATGGATTGTCATGAAGTACAAATGAGGTGCTTCATGTAGAACATTTAACATGGTGCCTGGTACATAGTAAATACTACATAAATGTTTAGCAACAGGACTTATTAACCTGAAAGTATGTATGTATAAGTGAGGGGAAAAAAGCATGGGTTTTGAGGTCAGATTATATTATGTTCAAATGCTAACTTATAGCCTTATTAGTGCTGTACAAATAGAAAAATGATACTTCATAGGTTTATTGTAAGAATGAAACGAGACAGTGCATGGAAAATACCCAACAAGAGGTTCACTCAGTAGGGTTCTAACTAACCCTATTAGGTTTCATTCTTCTTGCTCTATCCATCCCTCTTGTCTATCACCCTATATTATAAAACATTGAATTTCAGAGTCTGACATTTTCAACCAGCACGTGTTATTATAGAAACAGTGTATGTGCCTGGTGGAAAGTTAGAAAACACAAATAAGAGAATGTAAACATCATATCCCCTACCTTGGGTTACCTATGTTAATAGAAAAACTTATATTCCTTACTGTATCTCTTTCTATACATATATGTTATACACATACAATTAAAATACATAATATAATATACATAATATATATACATATATAATTTATTTGCCTGTGATAATACCAAAGACATCAAAAAGTACATTGCTTGTAACCTGCTTTTTCTTTTCCATCAACAATTGCCAACTACCAATTAATAAATTTTGGCCGGGTGTGGCGACTCACACCTGTAATCCTAGAGCTTTGAGTGGCTGAGGTGGGAGGATCACTTGAGGCCAGGAATTCAAGACCAGCCTGGGCAATAGAGCAAAACCCTGTGTCTACAAAAAATTTTCTTTAATCAACCAGGTGTAGTGGCATGTTCCTGTAGTCCCACACCAAATGTTGATTAGGATAGGAAGCAACCAGAACTTTCATACATTGCAAACAAAAGTGTAGAATGGAAGACAGTTTGGCAGTTTCTTGTAAAATGGAGCCTACAGCTGACCAACATTCCATTCCTAAATATTTACCCAAAAATAATGGAGATGTGTCCACAAAAGACCTGTATAATAATATACATAGTTGCATGATTCATAATAGCTAATAACTGGAAACAATACAAATGTCCATCAACAGGAGATTGCAAAAATAAATTGTGATATATTTATATTTTCGTATACTACACAATAACAAGAAGGAATGAAATACTGACACATGCAGTGGGTGTGGATGAATAAAAAAAAATTAAATGATAAAAAGCCAGTAACAAACAAATACATAATATATAATTCCATTTCTGTGAAGTTTCAGAACAGGTAAACATATATGTGGCAATAGAAATTATTACAATGTTACTGTATGAGGGGTAGGAAGAAGGCACCGGGAAACATTCTGAGGTGACGGGAATGTTCTGTGTCTTAATCTGGGTGGTGGTTACATGGATGTGCACACTTTTCAAAACTCATTGAATTGTCCCCATAAGATGCATTTCACTGTATATAAATTTTACCTTATGAATGAATCAACACCATGAAAAAATAGCCATGAAATCCAGAAGATGAGATTCTACGGGACAAATTAGCCGGGTGTGATGGCGCACGCCTGTAATCCCAGCTACTTGGGAGGCTGAGGCAGGAAAATCGCTTGAACCCAGGAGACAGAGGTGGCAGTGAGCCGATACCATGCCATTGCACTCCAGCCTGGGCAACAGGAGAACAAGAGTGAAACTCTGTCTCAACAACAACAACAAAAATACTGAAGGGCCATAACACGTGGTTCTAAATGAGATACTACATTGGGCAAACCATTCAAAAAAGACATTCTGGAGACACTGAGGGAAAATTTCAGTATGATCTTAGTTTCAGATGACATAAAAATTATTTATTTGTTTATTTTAGAGAAAGGGTCTCACTCTGTTGCCCAGGCTGGAGTGCAGTGGTACGATCATAGTTCACTGTAACCTTCAACTGCTGGGCTCAAGCAATCCTCCCAACTCAGCCTCCTGAGTAGCTAGGACTACACATGCGCCATCATACCCAGTTAATTTTAAAAACATTTTTTGTAGAAATGAGATCTTGCTATGTTGCCTAGGCTGGTCTCAAACTCCTGGCCTCAAGTGATACCCCTGCTTCAGCCTCCCAAAGTGCTGGGATTATGGGTATGAGCCACTGAACCTGGCTACTTTTAATCTTCTTATTAGTATCTTTTGATGAGCAGAAGTTTTAAATTTTGATGGTCTAGTTTATTTTTCTTATAATTAATGGATTATATGATTATTATATATGTCTTTGTCAACTACAAGAAATTTTTGCTTCCTCCAAGGTCAGAGAGATATTTTCTCTATATTTTCTTCTAGAGTCATTGCAGTTTCAACTTTTACATTTATGTCTAGAATGATTTTGAATTAATTTTTGAGGACAGTATAAGGTAGGGGTCGAGGTTCACTTATTTCCCTTATCCAGTTTTTCCAATCCCATTTTTGAAAAAGAATTTTCTTTCCCCTGAACAGCCTTGGCACCATTATTAAAAATCTGTTGACCATATATATGTAGATCTATTTCAGGATTCTCTATTCTATACCACTGATCCATTTGTTGATTCGTATGTAAATATTACACTGAAATTAGGTGAGCTTCCCAACATGTTTTTCTTCTTTGTCAAATTAAAGGGAAATTATATATTCTAGGTCCTCTGCATTTTATTTCATTTTAGAACCAACATCTCAATTTCTACCAAAGCCTACTGGGATTTTGATTGGGATTATGTTGAATCTATAGAGCCATTTGGGGAGAATAGTATTTTAATAATCTTGAATCTTCCAATCCATGAATGTGGTATATCTCTCTATTTAGGTTTTCTTTAATTTCTCTTACATGTATTTCAAAATTTTTAATGTAGAGATCTTATACAATTTTTGTTAAATTTATTTCTGAGTATTTTCTTTATTTTGATGCTATTATAAATGTTTTATGAATTTAATTTTCCAATTATTTGCTGCTGGTGCTTTTTTGTAAATTGACCTTGTATTCTTCACTAGAGGGGAGAAGAATCACCTACCTTTTGGATGCCTCCCACTCTACTTGTTTCCCTGAGGTGATATGGACCTTAAGTCCATGATGGTGAACTAAACTCAGTTTAAAATTCTTGCCTAGCAGCACCAAAGAGTGGTATGTGATTCCATGTTTTCTCCCATTTACCTTTGCCTACACCCTTCCCTTAAAAAAAAAAAGACTCCGTAGAATTGTAGGGAACAAAGCAAAAATGGGACCATTTCTAGAAATTGAGAACTCAGAGTCATATAGGATCCTGAGTGATATGTAGGGTATTTAATAATATGGGAGTATATTTAACCCTTCCACTTATACAGAATCTTATAATTTAGAAATAATTTGTAACATATCAACTCACTTGATCTTTGCAATAATTTTATGAGGTAATTGAGATAGGCATTACTCTCCTCATATTAAAGATGTTGAACCAATGATCAGAGAGCTTAAGTGACTTGCACAAGGTCACACAGTGAATTAGAAATTGACTCAGGATTTGAAACTAGGTCTTCTGATAATAGGGTACTACTGTATCTGCCCAATAACTATAATTGGATCAAAAGGGTCCCTGATAAACCAGCTGAGAATATTGTCCCCTGTGGGCTAGCAAATAACTTTCCAAACCATGGCTAGGGGAGGCTGGTTTTACTCTGACAACAAAAACCATTTGTCCTTGTTTTTTGTGGAAATTTCCCAGCAGTTCTTGATTTCACTTTACCCCTCCTTCTCAATAAATCTCTGTTTCAGTCAGAAACCAGAGGCCTTGCTTAGAAATTTCACAAAGGACCTGTTCTGATATGTAAGTGACCATTTAAAAGGATTATTCATGCTTGCTGGTTGGGAATCAGAATTCTGTGGGGCTCTGACGTGGTGATTTGTTCTGGGTATTTGATCTGTTGTGTAGGTCCCAGGTGGATTCTCATGATGGACACTTTATAAGCTTCTTTCTTCCTGGGTAAAATCAAAGCAGCTTCAAAATTTCAACCTTGACAGTGGTTTCCCATATAGCTTATTTTTTTTTAATTAGTAAAATTATAGGAATGTGCCCATAAATGCCAGGCCCTGGAATAATAACAACTGAGGACACAGTTGAGACCCATTAAATGACACACTTGCCTAAACTCCTGGGATTCCAGAATAAGGGGAGGCCTGTACCCTTGAGGCTGATGAATTATTCAGACAAACTTTCATTGTTCACAGATAATTGTGGTTCCCCAAGGGAAGATTTTCAGTGTCTTTAATTTCTACTCTTACAGTGTCACTAAAACAAGGATTCCATTTAGCCCAGAATAATACAGTTTCAGCCTTGAAAATGGCATTCTTTTGGGGCTTTGTCATTCTGAATGTGTCTGATTTGTGGTTGCAGATGAATCTGTGTTGCTGAAACATTTTGGTTCAAATGATTTCAGAAGTAAAACACATTGAAAGTATGTTTGTGGCCTGAGGTCCGTCTCCACCCCGTGTAGAGGTATTAAATAATCCTTTGTGCCATCATCCTTCAACAGTATTTATGAAGCACCCATCTGTGCTTGGGGCTGTGCCGAATTCTGTGGAAAACAAGGCAAACACACACAGCCTGAAGCCCTATTCACTAGACATATTTACAGTCTCAAACACGGCTAGCATCCTTGAATACATCCCAAGAAGCCAGATCTAAAAAGTATGTTTTGACTATGAAAAAGGCCATCCAAGGTCCACCACCCATAAGCAGGGTGGTGAATGGATTAGTGCTCATCTACCCTCTATTTGCTCTTATGCCACCCCTATGGTTCACCATTTATCCACTCAAGAAATATTTATTAAGGACCTCCTATGTCCTAGACATGGTCCCCATGGCGGTGCTTTCAGTCTAATGGGGAAGACAAAGAATAACAAGTAAGGGAAACATACAGAAACACAAATTGTAACACAGGCTAGTGGAAATGAACTTGGTGCAGTACTCATTGGTGGGCATTGAGCATCTTGCTTAGATAGGAGATCCAGGGAAGGACTCTTGGAGGAGATTAGGCATAGGACCAAAGATCAGAAACAGGTATCTGGACCTGACTGTGATGCTGGGATTAGAAATGACACCCACACATGTGAAAACACTTATTCCTCAGAAGGTAGCCTACAGCTATTTGTTGCCAATCCCCAATCTAAAATATGTACTATAGCTTTATCTTGAACATACTCAGCTGATCGTTGGAATCCAGACAGTGTTAATCCTGCAAGTATGCAAGTATCTACTGATCTCTGGTGATCTCGATTCTTACCACGTCCTTTAGATCTGTGCTGTTTCATCTCCCAGATCAGTCATGATGGATGACAGTGGTGGAAGAGATAGTGATGTGAGCTCATATGTAATTACTCAGTCTCCCATACATTGCTTCTGCTATAGAATGATGGGAATTATTTTGCTTTAGCAGATAAATATGTTCAAATGTAACCTATATTAACATAAAAGAAAAAAAGAAGAAAGCCCTTTATCCTGTAAGTTATTGCCCTGAAACTCTGTATAGCTGATTCAGTTAGGATCAAGGCAGGAAAGAGATGGCACCCTCAAAAAGGTCTTACTAAAGAGAATTTAGTAATTGTAACTTAATAACCTGGTCTAAGGAACGGATGAGGTTAAGGAAACCAAAAAACACAAGAAGGAATGGGGAGGTACCTTAGCATCAGCAATAGCAGGAAGCTGTTAACACCCCTAGGACTAAGAAGGGTCCAGGGGAGAGGTCAGGGTGACCACAGCCTAGTGAGGTCTGGAGTTGTGAAAAGTGGGTGGTCAGACAAGAGCTGAACTTGGCAGGGGGGAGAAATGCCCCAACTTGTCTCTTCTCACCCTCCAACCTCCTGCTGGTGCCTCCTATAACCAAACCGCACTGGAAGCCAGAGGGCAGCCTATGGAGTTCCGCCTCCTGGGGAAGAGAACAGGGCATTTGATGAAGTGGGGACTTTGGGGTAGAAGGGGACAAAAAGCCACCAGCATAAATGGCACAATGGCCCATCTTTTTGCTTATTTCTACTTGCTTATCTCCTAGTCTCATCCTCTTCCCTCTTTTTTGGACTTCAGGCATAGAGAGTCGAGTTAATCATACTCATCATTGAACAATCCTTTAATAATTGGTCTGATTGAAGGCTCATTTCTTATTACTTTAAAAATGATAATGCATTTCTTTTCTGTCTGTTTGACTGCCCCACCATAGACAACCACAAAAAATGTGTTTGTTGGGTTTTGTGTATATATTTTTTGCATATATTTTTACTTAATGTGACTAGTACTATATAAGAGATTGTATTTGATTTCTTACCTTTTTTTCCACTAAAGACCACACTTTAAGATCCTCTTGATGGCTGTACATCCATCTAGGGTGTTGCTTCAAACTGCTGCTTATTTGTCCATGAGTGCATCCATGATATTTTGCCCTTGATTCCCTCAGCAATGAACACTCAGACTGCTTCTCACTTCCTATCACAGTGAATACTGCTGCACAGGCACCCTGTGGATATGTGTGAGAATCTCTTCAACACGTGTATTCAGAAGCAGAATTATTGGACCAGAGGGGGTGTCTATACTTAATTTAGTCAATTTTAACCAAATACTGTCAGATTGCACTCCAGAATGCCCATCTCTTGCCTGCTTCTTCAACCAGTCTCTAAGTTCCTGCATCTTCAAATCCAGGCCAACACTTCATGTTGTCTAACTTTCTAATTTTTATCCAGTAGACTAGATAGAGAGTAACATACCATTGCAATTTTAATTTTTCATGTCTCACATTACTAATGAGCTTAAGCATCTCTTCATATGCTTGAGAAATTTGGGAGTTTCCTTTTCTATTAATTGCCTATTCCTGTCCTTTGACCATTTTTTTTTTTTTCTATTTAGGGTTCTTCCTTTTAGTCTGACGAATTTGCAGAAGTTCCTTGGATGATCTAGATACTAGACCTGTTGTCAGTTTTAGGCACTTCTAATTTTCATCTTTTATCTTTAGACAAAATTTTACTCCTGAGTTCGATAGCCAAATTGATATCAGTAGACAGATCTGTTATAGACAACTCAAATTTAAAATGTATAAATAGCAACTTTTCTAATTTTTCCTGAAAATTGTTTTTCCTGTGTTTAGTCTCTGCATGAGTCACCTATTATCTAAATAATAAACCTTGGAATAATCCCTCATTCCAGATGTACCACTAATCACTGGGTTTTGTTAGAAGGATCCCTTAAATGTTTTTAAATCGTTATTTCTTCTCCATTCCTACATTTCCTTTTCTACTTTACGTTCTCATTATCTTTTGCTTGGACTATTGTAATAGTCAATAAACTGTTCCCACTTCCTCTAGACTTCCTCTTCTTCATTTCCTCTTCTGTACTGTCCCAAGGGCAGTTGTTCTAAAGCAGAAAGTCGTGCATTTTCTTCCCTTGTTTAAAATGGGCTGGTGGGCTTTGAATGCCTGCAGGAGATTCTGTCTCTTGATTATACAACATGCATAATCTCCTGATTATAGAACACGCATAATCTCCTGATTATGAACACTTCACTCCTGCAGACATTCTTATCCTACATTCTAAACATGTCATGCTGCTTACAGTTCCCCAAATTCGATGCCCTCACATTTCTGTGCCTTTGCATGCACTTCTGTCCCTGAAATGTATTCCCTTTGCCCCACCTCATTCCACTTTGTTCTTCTTTATCTTTTATGGCTTGAGTCAAGCATCCCCTTCTCAGTAAGTCCTTTGATACCATGTTCCCTCCACCCCAACAGATATTTCAAAAAGTTAACTACTATGAGCTATCAACATGCTTCTTTTGACTTTTGTACAAAGAGACATCTGGTGATACTATCTGTTGATTGCAAAGAAAAATATACCCGACTAATAAGAAGAAAATGAATGGTGCATAATGACCCAATCTCCTTTGGATATAATAAAACTATGCCTGATTTGTGGTTTTCATTTACATTTAGGTGAGTTTGTAATGAGTTGGATTTTTAGTAATGATATGTGGGTACTGACGCTCTTAGCAAATACAGCTTAATCAATGTGAGATGAAAGGAAGCAACTGCATTGTAGTTATTTCCTAGTCGATAATGTAAAACTCCCCACAGCCTGAACTTAAGCGCAAGGTTGTTTATTCCTTGCCCTGGCAAATTGAATGAGGACTGGATTCATTACCAAGGCATTTACAAGACGCATAAGATGGCCTTCCTTTATGGTTTGTGTGTTGACCTACTGGAAAGGATGCTGAGACTGGTTCAAGTCTGTAATTGTGTGTTTCTAAGAGTTGGTGTCTAATGGGAAACTGATCTCAGGCCTGTAGTTAGTAAAAAGCATTTATGTATTAACTGGCTAGAGTGAGAGGAATAAATTGTTAACACTTAAGACTATAAACTGTAGGAGATTTGGAGATAGTGGTTAAATCCTCTTGGAAATGCTGGATGCATCATCTTTTATTCAATTTTTCTGAGCCATCTTGGGTTTCTGCTATCTGAGTTAGTCAGAAAAACACTTAGATGAATGTTAAGTAACCCAAGTGCTAAAATATATAGTCGTCATCACTCTCCCATGAGAACTGAAAGACGAACCTTTTTTGGAAGTCAGCTCTCTTTTATCTGCTGTATTTGTGAGGACTCTTTGATACTCAGATTCTGTCTCGGGAAGGGCATTGTCATTATTTAGGGTGTCCAGCAGCCTATTTTCAGCCCTCCCACCGATGTGGCCCTTCTTGGTCTAAACAAGTCAGTTTGACCAGTGGTGGATGGATCCAATACTGAAAGAAGCTCCTTAGAATCGCCCTGTCTGATTAGGGATTCAAGGCTACTTTAAACCGGGGTTTCAATGCCATCCAGTCTCAGTGCCACCCAGTCTCAAACATGTGGCATGCTGTTGTTCTCCAACAGGAACATTAACTTCATGGCCTGCCTTTGTAATCTCAATTTTGGTCTTCCGAGGCTACATTTGGTTAAATAACCTCTCTCTTTTATTCCTTGTGACTTAAAATATTTATTCAATTTAAAAATCAATCCCATTGATTACTGCAAAGAGGCATGAGGTATATGTTTTGAGCTGATAAAAATGTTCCATATCTTGATTACAGTGGTAGTTACACAGCTATATATATGTGTGTGTGTGTGTGTGTATTTGTCAAGGCTCATGAAACTGTACACTTAGAAGTGATGAATTTTGGCTGGGCACGGTGGCTCACGCCTGTAATCCCAGCACTTTGGGAGGCTGAGGCAGGAGGATCACTTGAGGTCAGGAGTTCAAGACCAGCCTGGCTAACATGGCGAAGCCCCTGTCTCTACTAAAAATGCAAAAATTAGCTGGGTGTGGTGGCGCAGGCTTGTAATCCCAGCTACTTGGGAGGCTGAGGCATGAGAATCACTTAAACCTGGGAGGCAGAGCTTGCAGTGAGCTGAGATCCTGCCACTGCACTCCAGCCTGGGCAACAGAGTGAGACTCCTTCTCAAAAAAAAAAAAAAAAAAAAGTAATGAATTTTATTTTATATAAACTATACCTTGATAAAGGTGATAAAAATAATCAAACTCTATTTATTTAAAAATAAAACAAAGCATCTCTCTTGGAACTTCTTTTCTGACTAGGGGTAAGAATCATTGCTCTCTTTGAATGACTCTAGTTCCCAGCATAGAAGTTTGTATTTACTAGACCACCAAT